>NW_027141720.1:0-318095 GCF_036365525.1 Heterodontus francisci | reverse complement strand
TGTCTGAACATCTTAGTCTTCGGTATGACGGGAGCTGGTAAATCATCCACCATTAATACATTCTTCTCAGCTCTGGATCCAGATGGAAGAACAGTGAGCATTGTCCCAACTGGGACGCATCCTGACTCTTTCACACCCGAGGTACCCTCTCCAGTCTGTTTTTAAAAATTCATTCTCAGATTGGGGGCATTGCTGGCAAGGTCTGAATTTATGGCCCATCCTTGGTCAACCTGATAGAACTGAGGGGCTTTCGAGGCCACTTCAGAGGGCAGTTCAGAGTCAATGACATTGTGGTGTGGGACTGGAGTCACATGTAGGCCCAGACCAGGTGTGGACTGCAGTTTCAATCCTTAAAGGGACGTTCCAGAACGAGCTGGGTTTATACAACAATCTGACAGCTTCATGAGAACGTCTTTATATTTATAGATTTTTAAAACTGAAATCACATTTCAACCCGAACACTGGGATTTGAACTGAGGTCGTCTGGATTATTAGTCCAGTAACAAACCTTGACCGAACCCCTAATTCTACATCTGTATCTGCAATTATTTTTATTGAGTTAGTGAACAGAGTTATAAGGTCAAAGGTTCAAGTCCCACTCCAGAGAATTGAGCACGTAATCCAGCCCAGTAATCTCAATGCAGTACTGATGGAGTGCTGCACTGTCGGTGGGTCAGTACTGAGGGAGTGCTGCACTGTCGGTGGGTCAGTACTGAGGGAGCGCCGCACTGTCGGAGGGTCAGTATTGAGGGAGCGCCGCACTGTCGGTGGGTCAGTACTGAGGGAGTGCTGCACTGTCGGTGGGTCAGTACTGAGGGAGCGCCGCACTGTCGGTGGGTCAGTACTGAGGGAGTGCTGCACTGTCGGTGGGTCAGTACTGAGGGAGTGTTGCACTGTCGGAAGGTCAGTACTGAGGGAGTGCTGCACTGTCAGAGGGTCAGTACTGAGGGAGTGTTGCACTGTCGGAAGGTCAGTACTGAGGGAGTGCTGCACTGTCAGAGGGTCAGTACTGAGGGAGCGCTGCACTGTCGGAGGGTCAGTATTGAGGGAGCGCCGCACTGTCGGTGGGTCAGTACTGAGGGAGTGCTGCACTGTCGGTGGGTCAGTACTGAGGGAGCGCCGCACTGTCGGTGGGTCAGTACTGAGGGAGTGCTGCACTGTCGGTGGGTCAGTACTGAGGGAGTGCTGCATTGTCGGTGGGTCAGTACTGAGGGAGTGTTGCACTGTCGGAGGGTCAGTACTGAGGGAGTGTTGCACTGTTGGAAGGTCAGTACTGAGGGAGCGACGCACTGTCGGAGGGTCAGTACTGAGGGAGTGTTGCACTGTCGGAGGGTCAGTACTGAGGGAGTGTTGCACTGTCGGAGGGTCAGTACTGAGGGAGTGCTGCACTGTCAGAGGGTCAGTACTGAGGGAGTGTTGCACTGTCGGAGGGTCAGTACTGAGAGGGAGTGTCGCACTGTCGGAGGGTCAGTACTGAGGGAGTGTTGCACTGTCGGAGGGTCAGTGCTGAGAGGGAGTGCTGCACTGTCAGACGGTCAGTACTGAGGGAGTGCTGCACTGTCGGAGGTTCAGTACTGAGAGGGAGTGTTGCACTGTCGGAGGGTCAGTACTGAGGAAGTGTTGCACTGTCGGAAGGTCAGTACTGAGGGAGTGCTGCACTGTCGGAGGGTCAGTACTGAGGGAGTGCTGCACTGTAGGAGGGTCAGTACTGAGAGGGAGTGTCGCACTGTCGGAGGGTCAGTACTGAGGGAGTGTTGCACTGTCGGAGGGTCAGTACTGAGAGGGAGTGTTGCACTGTCGGAGGGTCAGTACTGAGAGGGAGTGCTGCACTGTCGGAGGGTCAGTACTGTGGGAGTGTTGCACTGTCGGAGGGTCAGTACTGAGAGGGAGTGCTGCAGTGTCGGAGGGTCAGTACTGAGGGAGTGCTGCACAGTCGGAGGGTCAGTACTGAGAGGGAGTGTTGCACTGTCGGAGGGTCAGTACTGAGAGGGAGTGTTGCACTGTCGGAGGTTCAGTACTGAGGGAGTGTTGCACTGTCGGAGGGTCAGTACTGAGAGGGAGTGTCGCACTGTCGGAGGGTCAGTACTGAGGGAGTGTTGCACTGTCGGAGGGTCAGTGCTGAGAGGGAGTGCTGCACTGTCAGACGGTCAGTACTGAGGGAGTGCTGCACTGTCGGAGGTTCAGTACTGAGAGGGAGTGTTGCACTGTCGGAGGTTCAGTACTGAGGGAGTGCTGCACTGTCGGAGGGTCAGTCCTGAGAGGGTGTGCTGCACTGTCGGAGGGTCAGTACTGAGGGAGTGTTGCACTGTCGGAAGGTCAGTACTGAGGGAGTGCCGCACTGTCGGAGGGTCAGTACTGAGGGAGTGCTGCACTGTCGGAGGGTCAGTACTGAGGGAGGGTTGCACTGTCGGAGGGTTAGAACTGAGAGCGAGTGCTGCACTGTCGGAGGGTCAGTACTGAGGGAGGGTTGCACTGTCGGAGGGTCAGTACTGAGAGGGAGTGCTGCACTGTCGGAGGGTAAGTACTGAGAGGGAGTGTTGCACTGTCGGAGGGTCAGTACTGAGGGAGTGTTGCACTGTCGGAGGGCCAGTACTGAGAGGGAGTGCTGCACTGTCGGAGGGTCAGTACTGAGAGGGAGTGTTGCACTGTCAGAGAGTCAGTACTGAGGGAGCGCCGCACTGTCAGAGGGTCAGTACTGAGGGAGTGCTGCACTATCGGAGGGTCAGTACTGAGAGGGAATGTTGCACTGTCGGAGGGTCAGTACTGATGGAGTGTTGTACTGTCAGAGGGTCAGTACTGAGAGGGAGTGTTGCACTGTCGGAGGGTCAGTACTGAGAAGGAGTGCTGCACTGTCGGAGGGTCAGTACTGAGAGGGAGTGTTGCACTGTCGGAGGGTCAGTACTGAGGCAGTGTTGCACTGTCGGAGGGTCAGTACTGAGGGAGTGTTGCACTGTCGGAGGGTCAGTACTGAGGGAGTGTTGCACTGTCGGAGGGTCAGTACTGAGAGGGAGTGCTGCACTGTCGGAGGGTCAGTACTGAGGGAGTGTTGCACTGTCAGAGGGTCAGTACTGAGAGGGAGTGATCACTGTCAGAGGGTCAGTAGTGAGGGAGTGTTGCACTGTCGGAGGGTCAGTACTGAGGGAGTGTTGCACTGTCGGAGGGTCAATACTGAGTGAGCCCCGCACTGTCAGAGGGTCAGTACTGAGGGAGTGTTGCACTGTCGGAGGGTCAGTACTGAGAGGGAGTGCTGCACTGTCGGAGGGTCAGTCCTTAGGGAGTGTTGCACTGTCGGAGGGCCAGTACTGAGAGGGAGTGCTGCACTGTCGGAGGGTCAGTACTGAGGGAGTGTTGCACTGTCAGAGGGTCAGTACTGAGGGAGTGCCGCACTGTCAGAGGGTCAGAACTGAGGGAGTGTTGCACTGTCGGAGGGCCAGTACTGAGAGGGAGTGCTGCACTATCGGAGGGTCAGTACTGAGAGGGAGTGTTGCACTGTCGGAGGGTCAGTACTGAGGGAGTGTTGTACTGTCAGAGGGTCAGTACTGAGAGGGAGTGTTGCACTGTCGGAGGGTCAGTACTGAGGGAGTGCTGCACTGTCAGAGGGTCAGTACTGAGGGAGTGTTGCACTGTCGGAGGGTCAGTACTGAGAGGGAGTGTCGCACTGTCAGAGGGTCAGTACTGAGGGAGTGTTGCACTGTCGGAGGGTCAGTACTGAGAGGGAGTGCTGCACTGTCGGAGGGTCAGTACTGAGGGAGTGCTGCACTGTCGGAGGGTCAGTACTGCGAGGGAGTGTTGCACTGTCGGAGGGTCAGTACTGAGAGGGAGTGCTGCACTGTCGGAGGGTCAGTACTGAGAGGGAGTGTTGCACTGTCGGAGGGTCAGTACTGAGGGAGTGTTGCACTGTCGGAGGGTCAGTACTGAGGGTGTGTTGCACTGTCGGAGGGTCAGTACTGAGGGAGTGTTGCACTGTCGGAGGGTCAGTACTGAGGGAGTGCTGCACTGTCAGAGGGTCAGTACTGAGGGAGTGTTGCACTGTCGGAGGGTCAGTACTGAGAGGGAGTGTCGCACTGTCAGAGGGTCAGTACTGAGGGAGTGTTGCACTGTCGGAGGGTCAGTACTGAGAGGGAGTGCTGCACTGTCGGAGGGTCAGTACTGAGGGAGTGCTGCACTGTCGGAGGGTCAGTACTGCGAGGGAGTGTTGCACTGTCGGAGGGTCAGTACTGAGAGGGAGTGCTGCACTGTCGGAGGGTCAGTACTGAGGGAGTGTTGCACTGTCGGAGGGTCAGTACTGAGAGGGAGTGCTGCAGTGTCGGAGGGTCAGTACTGAGGGAGGGCTGCACTGTCGGAGGGTCAGTAATGAGAGGGAGTGTTGCACTGTCGGAGGGTCAGTGCTGAGAGGGAGTGCTGCACTGTCGGAGGGTCAGTACTGAGGGAGTGTTGCACTGTCGGAGGGTCAGTACTGAGGGAATGTTGCACTGTCGGATGGTCAGTACTGAGGGAGTGCTGCACTGTCGGAGGGTCAGTCCTGAGAGGGAGTGCTGCACTGTCGGAGGGTCAGTCCTGAGGGAGTGTTGCACTGTCGGAAGGTCAGTACTGAGGGAGTGCTGCACTGTCAGAGGGTCAGTACTGAGGGAGTGTTGCACTGTCGGAGGGTCAGTACTGAGAGGGAGTGTCGCACTGTCAGAGGGTCAGTACTGAGGAAGTGTTGCACTGTCGGAGGGTCAGTACTGAGAGGGAGTGCTGCACTGTCGGAGGGTCAGTACTGAGGGAGTGTTGCACTGTCGGAGGGTCAGTACTGAGAGGGAGTGCTGCAGTGTCGGAGGGTCAGTACTGAGGGAGTGCTGCACAGTCGGAGGGTCAGTACTGAGAGGGAGTGTTGCACTGTCGGAGGGTCAGTACTGAGAGGGAGTGCTGCACTGTCGGAGGGTCAGTACTGAGGGAGTGTTGCACTGTCGGAGGGTCAGTACTGAGGGAGTGTTGCACTGTCGGATGGTCATTACTGACGGAGTGCTGCACTGTCGGAGGGTCAGTCCTGAGAGGGAGTGCTGCACTGTCGGAGGGTCAGTACTGAGGGAGTGTTGCACTGTCGGAAGGTCAGTACTGAGGGAGTGCCGCACTGTCGGAGGGTCAGTACTGAGGGAGTGCTGCACTGTCGGAGGGTCAGTACTGAGGGAGGGTTGCACTGTCGGAGGGTCAGAACTGAGAGCGAGTGCTGCACTGTCGGAGGGTCAGTACTGAGAGAGGGTTGCACTGTCGGAGGGTCAGTACTGAGAGGGAGTGCTGCACTGTCGGAGGGTAAGTACTGAGAGGGAGTGTTGCACTGTCGGATGGTCAGTACTGAGGGAGTGTTGCACTGTCGGAGGGCCAGTACTGAGAGGGAGTGTTGCACTGTCGGAGGGTCAGTACTGAGGGAGTGTTGCACTGTCGGATGGTCAGTACTGAGGGAGTGCTGCACTGTCGGAGGGTCAGTCCTGAGAGGGTGTGCTGCACTGTCGGAGGGTCAGTACTGAGGGAGTGTTGCACTGTCGGAAGGTCAGTACTGAGGGAGTGCCGCACTGTCGGAGGGTCAGTACTGAGGGAGTGCTGCACTGTCGGAGGGTCAGTACTGAGGGAGGGTTGCACTGTCGGAGGGTTAGAACTGAGAGCGAGTGCTGCACTGTCGGAGGGTCAGTACTGAGGGAGGGTTGCACTGTCGGAGGGTCAGTACTGAGAGGGAGTGCTGCACTGTCGGAGGGTAAGTACTGAGAGGGAGTGTTGCACTGTCGGAGGGTCAGTACTGAGGGAGTGTTGCACTGTCGGAGGGCCAGTACTGAGAGGGAGTGCTGCACTGTCGGAGGGTCAGTACTGAGAGGGAGTGTTGCACTGTCAGAGAGTCAGTACTGAGGGAGCGCCGCACTGTCAGAGGGTCAGTACTGAGGGAGTGCTGCACTATCGGAGGGTCAGTACTGAGAGGGAATGTTGCACTGTCGGAGGGTCAGTACTGATGGAGTGTTGTACTGTCAGAGGGTCAGTACTGAGAGGGAGTGTTGCACTGTCGGAGGGTCAGTACTGAGAAGGAGTGCTGCACTGTCGGAGGGTCAGTACTGAGAGGGAGTGTTGCACTGTCGGAGGGTCAGTACTGAGGCAGTGTTGCACTGTCGGAGGGTCAGTACTGAGGGAGTGTTGCACTGTCGGAGGGTCAGTACTGAGGGAGTGTTGCACTGTCGGAGGGTCAGTACTGAGAGGGAGTGCTGCACTGTCGGAGGGTCAGTACTGAGGGAGTGTTGCACTGTCAGAGGGTCAGTACTGAGAGGGAGTGATCACTGTCAGAGGGTCAGTAGTGAGGGAGTGTTGCACTGTCGGAGGGTCAGTACTGAGGGAGTGTTGCACTGTCGGAGGGTCAATACTGAGTGAGCCCCGCACTGTCAGAGGGTCAGTACTGAGGGAGTGTTGCACTGTCGGAGGGTCAGTACTGAGAGGGAGTGCTGCACTGTCGGAGGGTCAGTCCTTAGGGAGTGTTGCACTGTCGGAGGGCCAGTACTGAGAGGGAGTGCTGCACTGTCGGAGGGTCAGTACTGAGGGAGTGTTGCACTGTCAGAGGGTCAGTACTGAGGGAGTGCCGCACTGTCAGAGGGTCAGAACTGAGGGAGTGTTGCACTGTCGGAGGGCCAGTACTGAGAGGGAGTGCTGCACTATCGGAGGGTCAGTACTGAGAGGGAGTGTTGCACTGTCGGAGGGTCAGTACTGAGGGAGTGTTGTACTGTCAGAGGGTCAGTACTGAGAGGGAGTGTTGCACTGTCGGAGGGTCAGTACTGAGGGAGTGCTGCACTGTCAGAGGGTCAGTACTGAGGGAGTGTTGCACTGTCGGAGGGTCAGTACTGAGAGGGAGTGTCGCACTGTCAGAGGGTCAGTACTGAGGGAGTGTTGCACTGTCGGAGGGTCAGTACTGAGAGGGAGTGCTGCACTGTCGGAGGGTCAGTACTGAGGGAGTGCTGCACTGTCGGAGGGTCAGTACTGCGAGGGAGTGTTGCACTGTCGGAGGGTCAGTACTGAGAGGGAGTGCTGCACTGTCGGAGGGTCAGTACTGAGAGGGAGTGTTGCACTGTCGGAGGGTCAGTACTGAGGGAGTGTTGCACTGTCGGAGGGTCAGTACTGAGGGTGTGTTGCACTGTCGGAGGGTCAGTACTGAGGGAGTGTTGCACTGTCGGAGGGTCAGTACTGAGGGAGTGCTGCACTGTCAGAGGGTCAGTACTGAGGGAGTGTTGCACTGTCGGAGGGTCAGTACTGAGAGGGAGTGTCGCACTGTCAGAGGGTCAGTACTGAGGGAGTGTTGCACTGTCGGAGGGTCAGTACTGAGAGGGAGTGCTGCACTGTCGGAGGGTCAGTACTGAGGGAGTGCTGCACTGTCGGAGGGTCAGTACTGCGAGGGAGTGTTGCACTGTCGGAGGGTCAGTACTGAGAGGGAGTGCTGCACTGTCGGAGGGTCAGTACTGAGGGAGTGTTGCACTGTCGGAGGGTCAGTACTGAGAGGGAGTGCTGCAGTGTCGGAGGGTCAGTACTGAGGGAGGGCTGCACTGTCGGAGGGTCAGTAATGAGAGGGAGTGTTGCACTGTCGGAGGGTCAGTGCTGAGAGGGAGTGCTGCACTGTCGGAGGGTCAGTACTGAGGGAGTGTTGCACTGTCGGAGGGTCAGTACTGAGGGAATGTTGCACTGTCGGATGGTCAGTACTGAGGGAGTGCTGCACTGTCGGAGGGTCAGTCCTGAGAGGGAGTGCTGCACTGTCGGAGGGTCAGTCCTGAGGGAGTGTTGCACTGTCGGAAGGTCAGTACTGAGGGAGTGCTGCACTGTCAGAGGGTCAGTACTGAGGGAGTGTTGCACTGTCGGAGGGTCAGTACTGAGAGGGAGTGTCGCACTGTCAGAGGGTCAGTACTGAGGGAGTGTTGCACTGTCGGAGGGTCAGTACTGAGAGGGAGTGCTGCACTGTCGGAGGGTCAGTACTGAGGGAGTGTTGCACTGTCGGAGGGTCAGTACTGAGAGGGAGTGCTGCAGTGTCGGAGGGTCAGTACTGAGGGAGTGCTGCACAGTCGGAGGGTCAGTACTGAGAGGGAGTGTTGCACTGTCGGAGGGTCAGTACTGAGAGGGAGTGCTGCACTGTCGGAGGGTCAGTACTGAGGGAGTGTTGCACTGTCGGAGGGTCAGTACTGAGGGAGTGTTGCACTGTCGGATGGTCATTACTGACGGAGTGCTGCACTGTCGGAGGGTCAGTCCTGAGAGGGAGTGCTGCACTGTCGGAGGGTCAGTACTGAGGGAGTGTTGCACTGTCGGAAGGTCAGTACTGAGGGAGTGCCGCACTGTCGGAGGGTCAGTACTGAGGGAGTGCTGCACTGTCGGAGGGTCAGTACTGAGGGAGGGTTGCACTGTCGGAGGGTCAGAACTGAGAGCGAGTGCTGCACTGTCGGAGGGTCAGTACTGAGAGAGGGTTGCACTGTCGGAGGGTCAGTACTGAGAGGGAGTGCTGCACTGTCGGAGGGTAAGTACTGAGAGGGAGTGTTGCACTGTCGGATGGTCAGTACTGAGGGAGTGTTGCACTGTCGGAGGGCCAGTACTGAGAGGGAGTGTTGCACTGTCGGAGGGTCAGTACTGAGAGGGAGTGTTGCACTGTCAGAGAGTCAGTACTGAGGGAGCGCCGCACTGTCAGAGGGTCAGTACTGAGGGAGTGTTGCACTGTCGCAGGGCCAGTACTGAGAGGGAGTGCTGCACTGTCGGAGGGTCAGTACTGATGGAGTGTTGTACTGTCAGAGGGTCAGTACTGAGAGGGGGTGTTGCACTGTCGGAGGGTCAATACTGAGAAGGAGTGCTGCACTGTCGGAGGGTCAGTACTGAGAGGGAGTGTTGCACTGTCGGAGGGTCAGTACTGAGGCAGTGTTGCACTGTCGGAGGGTCAGTACTGAGGGAGTGTTGCACTGTCGGAGGGTCAGTACTGAGAGGGAGTGCTGCACTGTCGGAGGGTCAGTACTGAGGGAGTGTTGCACTGTCGGAGGGTCAGTACTGAGGGAGTGTTGCACTGTCGGACGGTCAATACTGAGTGAGCGCCGCACTGTCAGAGGGTCAGTACTGAGGGAGGGCTGCACTGTCGGAGGGTCAGTAATGAGAGGGAGTGTTGCACTGTCGGAGGGTCAGTACTGAGAGGGAGTGCTGCACTGTCGGAGAGTCAGTACTGAGGGAGTGTTGCACTGTCGGATGGTCAGTCCTGAGGGAGTGCTGCACTATCGGAGGGTCAGTCCTGAGAGGGAGTGCTGCACTGTCGGAGGGTCAGTATTGAGGGAGTGTTGCACTGTCGGAAGGTCAGTACTGAGGGAGTGCCGCACTGTCGGAGGGTCAGTACTGAGGGAGTGCTGCAATGTCGGAGGGTCAGTACTGAGGGAGGGTTGCACTGTCGGAGGGTCAGTACTGAGGGAGTGTTGCACTGTTGGAAGGTCAGTACTGAGGGAGCGACGCACTGTCGGAGGGTCAGTACTGAGGGAGTGTTGCACTGTCGGAGGGTCAGTACTGAGGGAGTGTTGCACTGTCGGAGGGTCAGTACTGAGGGAGTGCTGCACTGTCAGAGGGTCAGTACTGAGGGAGTGTTGCACTGTCGGAGGGTCAGTACTGAGAGGGAGTGTCGCACTGTCGGAGGGTCAGTACTGAGGGAGTGTTGCACTGTCGGAGGGTCAGTGCTGAGAGGGAGTGCTGCACTGTCAGACGGTCAGTACTGAGGGAGTGCTGCACTGTCGGAGGTTCAGTACTGAGAGGGAGTGTTGCACTGTCGGAGGGTCAGTACTGAGGAAGTGTTGCACTGTCGGAAGGTCAGTACTGAGGGAGTGCTGCACTGTCGGAGGGTCAGTACTGAGGGAGTGCTGCACTGTAGGAGGGTCAGTACTGAGAGGGAGTGTCGCACTGTCGGAGGGTCAGTACTGAGGGAGTGTTGCACTGTCGGAGGGTCAGTACTGAGAGGGAGTGTTGCACTGTCGGAGGGTCAGTACTGAGAGGGAGTGCTGCACTGTCGGAGGGTCAGTACTGTGGGAGTGTTGCACTGTCGGAGGGTCAGTACTGAGAGGGAGTGCTGCAGTGTCGGAGGGTCAGTACTGAGGGAGTGCTGCACAGTCGGAGGGTCAGTACTGAGAGGGAGTGTTGCACTGTCGGAGGGTCAGTACTGAGAGGGAGTGTTGCACTGTCGGAGGTTCAGTACTGAGGGAGTGTTGCACTGTCGGAGGGTCAGTACTGAGAGGGAGTGTCGCACTGTCGGAGGGTCAGTACTGAGGGAGTGTTGCACTGTCGGAGGGTCAGTGCTGAGAGGGAGTGCTGCACTGTCAGACGGTCAGTACTGAGGGAGTGCTGCACTGTCGGAGGTTCAGTACTGAGAGGGAGTGTTGCACTGTCGGAGGTTCAGTACTGAGGGAGTGCTGCACTGTCGGAGGGTCAGTCCTGAGAGGGTGTGCTGCACTGTCGGAGGGTCAGTACTGAGGGAGTGTTGCACTGTCGGAAGGTCAGTACTGAGGGAGTGCCGCACTGTCGGAGGGTCAGTACTGAGGGAGTGCTGCACTGTCGGAGGGTCAGTACTGAGGGAGGGTTGCACTGTCGGAGGGTTAGAACTGAGAGCGAGTGCTGCACTGTCGGAGGGTCAGTACTGAGGGAGGGTTGCACTGTCGGAGGGTCAGTACTGAGAGGGAGTGCTGCACTGTCGGAGGGTAAGTACTGAGAGGGAGTGTTGCACTGTCGGAGGGTCAGTACTGAGGGAGTGTTGCACTGTCGGAGGGCCAGTACTGAGAGGGAGTGCTGCACTGTCGGAGGGTCAGTACTGAGAGGGAGTGTTGCACTGTCAGAGAGTCAGTACTGAGGGAGCGCCGCACTGTCAGAGGGTCAGTACTGAGGGAGTGCTGCACTATCGGAGGGTCAGTACTGAGAGGGAATGTTGCACTGTCGGAGGGTCAGTACTGATGGAGTGTTGTACTGTCAGAGGGTCAGTACTGAGAGGGAGTGTTGCACTGTCGGAGGGTCAGTACTGAGAAGGAGTGCTGCACTGTCGGAGGGTCAGTACTGAGAGGGAGTGTTGCACTGTCGGAGGGTCAGTACTGAGGCAGTGTTGCACTGTCGGAGGGTCAGTACTGAGGGAGTGTTGCACTGTCGGAGGGTCAGTACTGAGGGAGTGTTGCACTGTCGGAGGGTCAGTACTGAGAGGGAGTGCTGCACTGTCGGAGGGTCAGTACTGAGGGAGTGTTGCACTGTCAGAGGGTCAGTACTGAGAGGGAGTGATCACTGTCAGAGGGTCAGTAGTGAGGGAGTGTTGCACTGTCGGAGGGTCAGTACTGAGGGAGTGTTGCACTGTCGGAGGGTCAATACTGAGTGAGCCCCGCACTGTCAGAGGGTCAGTACTGAGGGAGTGTTGCACTGTCGGAGGGTCAGTACTGAGAGGGAGTGCTGCACTGTCGGAGGGTCAGTCCTTAGGGAGTGTTGCACTGTCGGAGGGCCAGTACTGAGAGGGAGTGCTGCACTGTCGGAGGGTCAGTACTGAGGGAGTGTTGCACTGTCAGAGGGTCAGTACTGAGGGAGTGCCGCACTGTCAGAGGGTCAGAACTGAGGGAGTGTTGCACTGTCGGAGGGCCAGTACTGAGAGGGAGTGCTGCACTATCGGAGGGTCAGTACTGAGAGGGAGTGTTGCACTGTCGGAGGGTCAGTACTGAGGGAGTGTTGTACTGTCAGAGGGTCAGTACTGAGAGGGAGTGTTGCACTGTCGGAGGGTCAGTACTGAGGGAGTGCTGCACTGTCAGAGGGTCAGTACTGAGGGAGTGTTGCACTGTCGGAGGGTCAGTACTGAGAGGGAGTGTCGCACTGTCAGAGGGTCAGTAATGAGGGAGTGTTGCACTGTCGGAGGGTCAGTACTGAGAGGGAGTGCTGCACTGTCGGAGGGTCAGTACTGAGGGAGTGCTGCACTGTCGGAGGGTCAGTACTGCGAGGGAGTGTTGCACTGTCGGAGGGTCAGTACTGAGAGGGAGTGCTGCACTGTCGGAGGGTCAGTACTGAGAGGGAGTGTTGCACTGTCGGAGGGTCAGTACTGAGGGAGTGTTGCACTGTCGGAGGGTCAGTACTGAGGGTGTGTTGCACTGTCGGAGGGTCAGTACTGAGGGAGTGTTGCACTGTCGGAGGGTCAGTACTGAGGGAGTGCTGCACTGTCAGAGGGTCAGTACTGAGGGAGTGTTGCACTGTCGGAGGGTCAGTACTGAGAGGGAGTGTCGCACTGTCAGAGGGTCAGTACTGAGGGAGTGTTGCACTGTCGGAGGGTCAGTACTGAGAGGGAGTGCTGCACTGTCGGAGGGTCAGTACTGAGGGAGTGCTGCACTGTCGGAGGGTCAGTACTGCGAGGGAGTGTTGCACTGTCGGAGGGTCAGTACTGAGAGGGAGTGCTGCACTGTCGGAGGGTCAGTACTGAGGGAGTGTTGCACTGTCGGAGGGTCAGTACTGAGAGGGAGTGCTGCAGTGTCGGAGGGTCAGTACTGAGGGAGGGCTGCACTGTCGGAGGGTCAGTAATGAGAGGGAGTGTTGCACTGTCGGAGGGTCAGTGCTGAGAGGGAGTGCTGCACTGTCGGAGGGTCAGTACTGAGGGAGTGTTGCACTGTCGGAGGGTCAGTACTGAGGGAATGTTGCACTGTCGGATGGTCAGTACTGAGGGAGTGCTGCACTGTCGGAGGGTCAGTCCTGAGAGGGAGTGCTGCACTGTCGGAGGGTCAGTCCTGAGGGAGTGTTGCACTGTCGGAAGGTCAGTACTGAGGGAGTGCTGCACTGTCAGAGGGTCAGTACTGAGGGAGTGTTGCACTGTCGGAGGGTCAGTACTGAGAGGGAGTGTCGCACTGTCAGAGGGTCAGTACTGAGGAAGTGTTGCACTGTCGGAGGGTCAGTACTGAGAGGGAGTGCTGCACTGTCGGAGGGTCAGTACTGAGGGAGTGTTGCACTGTCGGAGGGTCAGTACTGAGAGGGAGTGCTGCAGTGTCGGAGGGTCAGTACTGAGGGAGTGCTGCACAGTCGGAGGGTCAGTACTGAGAGGGAGTGTTGCACTGTCGGAGGGTCAGTACTGAGAGGGAGTGCTGCACTGTCGGAGGGTCAGTACTGAGGGAGTGTTGCACTGTCGGAGGGTCAGTACTGAGGGAGTGTTGCACTGTCGGATGGTCATTACTGACGGAGTGCTGCACTGTCGGAGGGTCAGTCCTGAGAGGGAGTGCTGCACTGTCGGAGGGTCAGTACTGAGGGAGTGTTGCACTGTCGGAAGGTCAGTACTGAGGGAGTGCCGCACTGTCGGAGGGTCAGTACTGAGGGAGTGCTGCACTGTCGGAGGGTCAGTACTGAGGGAGGGTTGCACTGTCGGAGGGTCAGAACTGAGAGCGAGTGCTGCACTGTCGGAGGGTCAGTACTGAGAGAGGGTTGCACTGTCGGAGGGTCAGTACTGAGAGGGAGTGCTGCACTGTCGGAGGGTAAGTACTGAGAGGGAGTGTTGCACTGTCGGATGGTCAGTACTGAGGGAGTGTTGCACTGTCGGAGGGCCAGTACTGAGAGGGAGTGTTGCACTGTCGGAGGGTCAGTACTGAGGGAGTGTTGCACTGTCGGATGGTCAGTACTGAGGGAGTGCTGCACTGTCGGAGGGTCAGTCCTGAGAGGGTGTGCTGCACTGTCGGAGGGTCAGTACTGAGGGAGTGTTGCACTGTCGGAAGGTCAGTACTGAGGGAGTGCCGCACTGTCGGAGGGTCAGTACTGAGGGAGTGCTGCACTGTCGGAGGGTCAGTACTGAGGGAGGGTTGCACTGTCGGAGGGTTAGAACTGAGAGCGAGTGCTGCACTGTCGGAGGGTCAGTACTGAGGGAGGGTTGCACTGTCGGAGGGTCAGTACTGAGAGGGAGTGCTGCACTGTCGGAGGGTAAGTACTGAGAGGGAGTGTTGCACTGTCGGAGGGTCAGTACTGAGGGAGTGTTGCACTGTCGGAGGGCCAGTACTGAGAGGGAGTGCTGCACTGTCGGAGGGTCAGTACTGAGAGGGAGTGTTGCACTGTCAGAGAGTCAGTACTGAGGGAGCGCCGCACTGTCAGAGGGTCAGTACTGAGGGAGTGCTGCACTATCGGAGGGTCAGTACTGAGAGGGAATGTTGCACTGTCGGAGGGTCAGTACTGATGGAGTGTTGTACTGTCAGAGGGTCAGTACTGAGAGGGAGTGTTGCACTGTCGGAGGGTCAGTACTGAGAAGGAGTGCTGCACTGTCGGAGGGTCAGTACTGAGAGGGAGTGTTGCACTGTCGGAGGGTCAGTACTGAGGCAGTGTTGCACTGTCGGAGGGTCAGTACTGAGGGAGTGTTGCACTGTCGGAGGGTCAGTACTGAGGGAGTGTTGCACTGTCGGAGGGTCAGTACTGAGAGGGAGTGCTGCACTGTCGGAGGGTCAGTACTGAGGGAGTGTTGCACTGTCAGAGGGTCAGTACTGAGAGGGAGTGATCACTGTCAGAGGGTCAGTAGTGAGGGAGTGTTGCACTGTCGGAGGGTCAGTACTGAGGGAGTGTTGCACTGTCGGAGGGTCAATACTGAGTGAGCCCCGCACTGTCAGAGGGTCAGTACTGAGGGAGTGTTGCACTGTCGGAGGGTCAGTACTGAGAGGGAGTGCTGCACTGTCGGAGGGTCAGTCCTTAGGGAGTGTTGCACTGTCGGAGGGCCAGTACTGAGAGGGAGTGCTGCACTGTCGGAGGGTCAGTACTGAGGGAGTGTTGCACTGTCAGAGGGTCAGTACTGAGGGAGTGCCGCACTGTCAGAGGGTCAGAACTGAGGGAGTGTTGCACTGTCGGAGGGCCAGTACTGAGAGGGAGTGCTGCACTATCGGAGGGTCAGTACTGAGAGGGAGTGTTGCACTGTCGGAGGGTCAGTACTGAGGGAGTGTTGTACTGTCAGAGGGTCAGTACTGAGAGGGAGTGTTGCACTGTCGGAGGGTCAGTACTGAGGGAGTGCTGCACTGTCAGAGGGTCAGTACTGAGGGAGTGTTGCACTGTCGGAGGGTCAGTACTGAGAGGGAGTGTCGCACTGTCAGAGGGTCAGTACTGAGGGAGTGTTGCACTGTCGGAGGGTCAGTACTGAGAGGGAGTGCTGCACTGTCGGAGGGTCAGTACTGAGGGAGTGCTGCACTGTCGGAGGGTCAGTACTGCGAGGGAGTGTTGCACTGTCGGAGGGTCAGTACTGAGAGGGAGTGCTGCACTGTCGGAGGGTCAGTACTGAGAGGGAGTGTTGCACTGTCGGAGGGTCAGTACTGAGGGAGTGTTGCACTGTCGGAGGGTCAGTACTGAGGGTGTGTTGCACTGTCGGAGGGTCAGTACTGAGGGAGTGTTGCACTGTCGGAGGGTCAGTACTGAGGGAGTGCTGCACTGTCAGAGGGTCAGTACTGAGGGAGTGTTGCACTGTCGGAGGGTCAGTACTGAGAGGGAGTGTCGCACTGTCAGAGGGTCAGTACTGAGGGAGTGTTGCACTGTCGGAGGGTCAGTACTGAGAGGGAGTGCTGCACTGTCGGAGGGTCAGTACTGAGGGAGTGCTGCACTGTCGGAGGGTCAGTACTGCGAGGGAGTGTTGCACTGTCGGAGGGTCAGTACTGAGAGGGAGTGCTGCACTGTCGGAGGGTCAGTACTGAGGGAGTGTTGCACTGTCGGAGGGTCAGTACTGAGAGGGAGTGCTGCAGTGTCGGAGGGTCAGTACTGAGGGAGGGCTGCACTGTCGGAGGGTCAGTAATGAGAGGGAGTGTTGCACTGTCGGAGGGTCAGTGCTGAGAGGGAGTGCTGCACTGTCGGAGGGTCAGTACTGAGGGAGTGTTGCACTGTCGGAGGGTCAGTACTGAGGGAATGTTGCACTGTCGGATGGTCAGTACTGAGGGAGTGCTGCACTGTCGGAGGGTCAGTCCTGAGAGGGAGTGCTGCACTGTCGGAGGGTCAGTCCTGAGGGAGTGTTGCACTGTCGGAAGGTCAGTACTGAGGGAGTGCTGCACTGTCAGAGGGTCAGTACTGAGGGAGTGTTGCACTGTCGGAGGGTCAGTACTGAGAGGGAGTGTCGCACTGTCAGAGGGTCAGTACTGAGGGAGTGTTGCACTGTCGGAGGGTCAGTACTGAGAGGGAGTGCTGCACTGTCGGAGGGTCAGTACTGAGGGAGTGTTGCACTGTCGGAGGGTCAGTACTGAGAGGGAGTGCTGCAGTGTCGGAGGGTCAGTACTGAGGGAGTGCTGCACAGTCGGAGGGTCAGTACTGAGAGGGAGTGTTGCACTGTCGGAGGGTCAGTACTGAGAGGGAGTGCTGCACTGTCGGAGGGTCAGTACTGAGGGAGTGTTGCACTGTCGGAGGGTCAGTACTGAGGGAGTGTTGCACTGTCGGATGGTCATTACTGACGGAGTGCTGCACTGTCGGAGGGTCAGTCCTGAGAGGGAGTGCTGCACTGTCGGAGGGTCAGTACTGAGGGAGTGTTGCACTGTCGGAAGGTCAGTACTGAGGGAGTGCCGCACTGTCGGAGGGTCAGTACTGAGGGAGTGCTGCACTGTCGGAGGGTCAGTACTGAGGGAGGGTTGCACTGTCGGAGGGTCAGAACTGAGAGCGAGTGCTGCACTGTCGGAGGGTCAGTACTGAGAGAGGGTTGCACTGTCGGAGGGTCAGTACTGAGAGGGAGTGCTGCACTGTCGGAGGGTAAGTACTGAGAGGGAGTGTTGCACTGTCGGATGGTCAGTACTGAGGGAGTGTTGCACTGTCGGAGGGCCAGTACTGAGAGGGAGTGTTGCACTGTCGGAGGGTCAGTACTGAGAGGGAGTGTTGCACTGTCAGAGAGTCAGTACTGAGGGAGCGCCGCACTGTCAGAGGGTCAGTACTGAGGGAGTGTTGCACTGTCGCAGGGCCAGTACTGAGAGGGAGTGCTGCACTGTCGGAGGGTCAGTACTGATGGAGTGTTGTACTGTCAGAGGGTCAGTACTGAGAGGGGGTGTTGCACTGTCGGAGGGTCAATACTGAGAAGGAGTGCTGCACTGTCGGAGGGTCAGTACTGAGAGGGAGTGTTGCACTGTCGGAGGGTCAGTACTGAGGCAGTGTTGCACTGTCGGAGGGTCAGTACTGAGGGAGTGTTGCACTGTCGGAGGGTCAGTACTGAGAGGGAGTGCTGCACTGTCGGAGGGTCAGTACTGAGGGAGTGTTGCACTGTCGGAGGGTCAGTACTGAGGGAGTGTTGCACTGTCGGACGGTCAATACTGAGTGAGCGCCGCACTGTCAGAGGGTCAGTACTGAGGGAGGGCTGCACTGTCGGAGGGTCAGTAATGAGAGGGAGTGTTGCACTGTCGGAGGGTCAGTACTGAGAGGGAGTGCTGCACTGTCGGAGAGTCAGTACTGAGGGAGTGTTGCACTGTCGGATGGTCAGTCCTGAGGGAGTGCTGCACTATCGGAGGGTCAGTCCTGAGAGGGAGTGCTGCACTGTCGGAGGGTCAGTATTGAGGGAGTGTTGCACTGTCGGAAGGTCAGTACTGAGGGAGTGCCGCACTGTCGGAGGGTCAGTACTGAGGGAGTGCTGCAATGTCGGAGGGTCAGTACTGAGGGAGGGTTGCACTGTCGGAGGGTCAGTACTGAGGCAGTGTTGCATTGTCGGAGGGTCAGTACTGAGGGAGTGTTGCACTGTCGGAGGGTCAGTACTGAGGGTGTGTTGCACTGTCGGAGGGTCAGTACTGAGGGAGTGTTGCACTGTCGGAGGGTCAGTACTGAGGGAGTGCTGCACTGTCAGAGGGTCAGTACTGAGGGAGTGTTGCACTGTCGGAGGGTCAGTACTGAGAGGGAGTGTCGCACTGTCAGAGGGTCAGTACTGAGGGAGTGTTGCACTGTCGGAGGGTCAGTACTGAGAGGGAGTGCTGCACTGTCGGAGGGTCAGTACTGAGGGAGTGCTGCACTGTCGGAGGGTCAGTACTGAGAGGGAGTGTTGCACTGTCGGAGGGTCAGTACTGAGAGGGAGTGATGCACTGTCGGAGGGTCAGTACTGAGGGAGTGTTGCACTGTCGGATGGTCAGTACTGAGGGAGTGCTGCACTGTCGGAGGGTCAGTCCTGAGAGGGTGTGCTGCACTGTCGGAGGGTCAGTACTGAGGGAGTGTTGCACTGTCGGAAGGTCAGTACTGAGGGAGTGCCGCACTGTCGGAGGGTCAGTACTGAGGGAGTGCTGCACTGTCGGAGGGTCAGTACTGAGGGAGGGTTGCACTGTCGGAGGGTTAGAACTGAGAGCGAGTGCTGCACTGTCGGAGGGTCAGTACTGAGGGAGGGTTGCACTGTCGGAGGGTCAGTACTGAGAGGGAGTGCTGCACTGTCGGAGGGTAAGTACTGAGAGGGAGTGTTGCACTGTCGGAGGGTCAGTACTGAGGGAGTGTTGCACTGTCGGAGGGCCAGTACTGAGAGGGAGTGCTGCACTGTCGGAGGGTCAGTACTGAGAGGGAGTGTTGCACTGTCAGAGAGTCAGTACTGAGGGAGCGCCGCACTGTCAGAGGGTCAGTACTGAGGGAGTGCTGCACTATCGGAGGGTCAGTACTGAGAGGGAATGTTGCACTGTCGGAGGGTCAGTACTGATGGAGTGTTGTACTGTCAGAGGGTCAGTACTGAGAGGGAGTGTTGCACTGTCGGAGGGTCAGTACTGAGAAGGAGTGCTGCACTGTCGGAGGGTCAGTACTGAGAGGGAGTGTTGCACTGTCGGAGGGTCAGTACTGAGGCAGTGTTGCACTGTCGGAGGGTCAGTACTGAGGGAGTGTTGCACTGTCGGAGGGTCAGTACTGAGGGAGTGTTGCACTGTCGGAGGGTCAGTACTGAGAGGGAGTGCTGCACTGTCGGAGGGTCAGTACTGAGGGAGTGTTGCACTGTCAGAGGGTCAGTACTGAGAGGGAGTGATCACTGTCAGAGGGTCAGTAGTGAGGGAGTGTTGCACTGTCGGAGGGTCAGTACTGAGGGAGTGTTGCACTGTCGGAGGGTCAATACTGAGTGAGCCCCGCACTGTCAGAGGGTCAGTACTGAGGGAGTGTTGCACTGTCGCAGGGTCAGTACTGAGAGGGAGTGCTGCACTGTCGGAGGGTCAGTCCTTAGGGAGTGTTGCACTGTCGGAGGGCCAGTACTGAGAGGGAGTGCTGCACTGTCGGAGGGTCAGTACTGAGGGAGTGTTGCACTGTCAGAGGGTCAGTACTGAGGGAGTGCCGCACTTTCAGAGGGTCAGAACTGAGAGGGAGTGTTGCACTGTCGGAGGGTCAGTACTGAGGGAGTGCTGCACTGTCAGAGGGTCAGTACTGAGGGAGTGTTGCACTGTCGGAGGGTCAGTACTGAGAGGGAGTGTTGCACTGTCGGAGGGTCAGTACTGAGGGAGTGTTGTACTGTCAGAGGGTCAGTACTGAGAGGGAGTGTTGCACTGTCGGAGGGTCAGTACTGAGGGAGTGCTGCACTGTCAGAGGGTCAGTACTGAGGGAGTGTTGCACTGTCGGAGGGTCAGTACTGAGAGGGAGTGTCGCACTGTCAGAGGGTCAGTACTGAGGGAGTGTTGCACTGTCGGAGGGTCAGTACTGAGAGGGAGTGCTGCACTGTCGGAGGGTCAGTACTGAGGGAGTGCTGCACTGTCGGAGGGTCAGTACTGCGAGGGAGTGTTGCACTGTCGGAGGGTCAGTACTGAGAGGGAGTGCTGCACTGTCGGAGGGTCAGTACTGAGAGGGAGTGTTGCACTGTCGGAGGGTCAGTACTGAGGGAGTGTTGCACTGTCGGAGGGTCAGTACTGAGGGTGTGTTGCACTGTCGGAGGGTCAGTACTGAGGGAGTGTTGCACTGTCGGAGGGTCAGTACTGAGGGAGTGCTGCACTGTCAGAGGGTCAGTACTGAGGGAGTGTTGCACTGTCGGAGGGTCAGTACTGAGAGGGAGTGTCGCACTGTCAGAGGGTCAGTACTGAGGGAGTGTTGCACTGTCGGAGGGTCAGTACTGAGGGAGTGCTGCAATGTCGGAGGGTCAGTACTGAGGGAGGGTTGCACTGTCGGAGGGTCAGTACTGAGGCAGTGTTGCATTGTCGGAGGGTCAGTACTGAGGGAGTGTTGCACTGTCGGAGGGTCAGTACTGAGGGTGTGTTGCACTGTCGGAGGGTCAGTACTGAGGGAGTGTTGCACTGTCGGAGGGTCAGTACTGAGGGAGTGCTGCACTGTCAGAGGGTCAGTACTGAGGGAGTGTTGCACTGTCGGAGGGTCAGTACTGAGAGGGAGTGTCGCACTGTCAGAGGGTCAGTACTGAGGGAGTGTTGCACTGTCGGAGGGTCAGTACTGAGAGGGAGTGCTGCACTGTCGGAGGGTCAGTACTGAGGGAGTGCTGCACTGTCGGAGGGTCAGTACTGAGAGGGAGTGTTGCACTGTCGGAGGGTCAGTACTGAGAGGGAGTGATGCACTGTCGGAGGGTCAGTACTGAGGGAGTGTTGCACTGTCGGATGGTCAGTACTGAGGGAGTGCTGCACTGTCGGAGGGTCAGTCCTGAGAGGGTGTGCTGCACTGTCGGAGGGTCAGTACTGAGGGAGTGTTGCACTGTCGGAAGGTCAGTACTGAGGGAGTGCCGCACTGTCGGAGGGTCAGTACTGAGGGAGTGCTGCACTGTCGGAGGGTCAGTACTGAGGGAGGGTTGCACTGTCGGAGGGTTAGAACTGAGAGCGAGTGCTGCACTGTCGGAGGGTCAGTACTGAGGGAGGGTTGCACTGTCGGAGGGTCAGTACTGAGAGGGAGTGCTGCACTGTCGGAGGGTAAGTACTGAGAGGGAGTGTTGCACTGTCGGAGGGTCAGTACTGAGGGAGTGTTGCACTGTCGGAGGGCCAGTACTGAGAGGGAGTGCTGCACTGTCGGAGGGTCAGTACTGAGAGGGAGTGTTGCACTGTCAGAGAGTCAGTACTGAGGGAGCGCCGCACTGTCAGAGGGTCAGTACTGAGGGAGTGCTGCACTATCGGAGGGTCAGTACTGAGAGGGAATGTTGCACTGTCGGAGGGTCAGTACTGATGGAGTGTTGTACTGTCAGAGGGTCAGTACTGAGAGGGAGTGTTGCACTGTTGGAGGGTCAGTACTGAGAAGGAGTGCTGCACTGTCGGAGGGTCAGTACTGAGAGGGAGTGTTGCACTGTCGGAGGGTCAGTACTGAGGCAGTGTTGCACTGTCGGAGGGTCAGTACTGAGGGAGTGTTGCACTGTCGGAGGGTCAGTACTGAGGGAGTGTTGCACTGTCGGAGGGTCAGTACTGAGAGGGAGTGCTGCACTGTCGGAGGGTCAGTACTGAGGGAGTGTTGCACTGTCAGAGGGTCAGTACTGAGAGGGAGTGATCACTGTCAGAGGGTCAGTAGTGAGGGAGTGTTGCACTGTCGGAGGGTCAGTACTGAGGGAGTGTTGCACTGTCGGAGGGTCAATACTGAGTGAGCCCCGCACTGTCAGAGGGTCAGTACTGAGGGAGTGTTGCACTGTCGGAGGGTCAGTACTGAGAGGGAGTGCTGCACTGTCGGAGGGTCAGTCCTTAGGGAGTGTTGCACTGTCGGAGGGCCAGTACTGAGAGGGAGTGCTGCACTGTCGGAGGGTCAGTACTGAGGGAGTGTTGCACTGTCAGAGGGTCAGTACTGAGGGAGTGCCGCACTTTCAGAGGGTCAGAACTGAGAGGGAGTGTTGCACTGTCGGAGGGTCAGTACTGAGGGAGTGCTGCACTGTCAGAGGGTCAGTACTGAGGGAGTGTTGCACTGTCGGAAGGTCAGTACTGAGGGAGTGCTGCACTGTCGGAGGGTCAGTCCTGAGAGGGAGTGCTGCACTGTCGGAGGGTCAGTCCTGAGGGAGTGTTGCACTGTCGGAAGGTCAGTACTGAGGGAGTGCTGCACTGTCAGAGGGTCAGTACTGAGGGAGTGTTGCACTGTCGGAGGGTCAGTACTGAGAGGGAGTGTCGCACTGTCAGAGGGTCAGTACTGAGGGAGTGTTGCACTGTCGGAGGGTCAGTACTGAGAGGGAGTGCTGCACTGTCGGAGGGTCAGTACTGAGGGAGTGTTGCACTGTCGGAGGGTCAGTACTGAGAGGGAGTGCTGCAGTGTCGGAGGGTCAGTACTGAGGGAGTGCTGCACAGTCGGAGGGTCAGTACTGAGAGGGAGTGTTGCACTGTCGGAGGGTCAGTACTGAGAGGGAGTGCTGCACTGTCGGAGGGTCAGTACTGAGGGAGTGTTGCACTGTCGGAGGGTCAGTACTGAGGGAGTGTTGCACTGTCGGATGGTCATTACTGACGGAGTGCTGCACTGTCGGAGGGTCAGTCCTGAGAGGGAGTGCTGCACTGTCGGAGGGTCAGTACTGAGGGAGTGTTGCACTGTCGGAAGGTCAGTACTGAGGGAGTGCTGCACTGTCGGAGGGTCAGTACTGAGGGAGTGCTGCACTGTCGGAGGGTCAGTACTGAGGGAGGGTTGCACTGTCGGAGGGTCAGAACTGAGAGCGAGTGCTGCACTGTCGGAGGGTCAGTACTGAGAGAGGGTTGCACTGTCGGAGGGTCAGTACTGAGAGGGAGTGCTGCACTGTCGGAGGGTAAGTACTGAGAGGGAGTGTTGCACTGTCGGATGGTCAGTACTGAGGGAGTGTTGCACTGTCGGAGGGCCAGTACTGAGAGGGAGTGTTGCACTGTCGGAGGGTCAGTACTGAGAGGGAGTGTTGCACTGTCAGAGAGTCAGTACTGAGGGAGCGCCGCACTGTCAGAGGGTCAGTACTGAGGGAGTGTTGCACTGTCGCAGGGCCAGTACTGAGAGGGAGTGCTGCACTGTCGGAGGGTCAGTACTGATGGAGTGTTGTACTGTCAGAGGGTCAGTACTGAGAGGGGGTGTTGCACTGTCGGAGGGTCAATACTGAGAAGGAGTGCTGCACTGTCGGAGGGTCAGTACTGAGAGGGAGTGTTGCACTGTCGGAGGGTCAGTACTGAGGCAGTGTTGCACTGTCGGAGGGTCAGTACTGAGGGAGTGTTGCACTGTCGGAGGGTCAGTACTGAGGGAGTGTTGCACTGTCGGAGGGTCAGTACTGAGAGGGAGTGCTGCACTGTCGGAGGGTCAGTACTGAGGGAGTGTTGCACTGTCGGAGGGTCAGTACTGAGGGAGTGTTGCACTGTCGGACGGTCAATACTGAGTGAGCGCCGCACTGTCAGAGGGTCAGTACTGAGGGAGGGCTGCACTGTCGGAGGGTCAGTAATGAGAGGGAGTGTTGCACTGTCGGAGGGTCAGTACTGAGAGGGAGTGCTGCACTGTCGGAGGGTCAGTACTGAGGGAGTGTTGCACTGTCGGATGGTCAGTCCTGAGGGAGTGCTGCACTGTCGGAGGGTCAGTCCTGAGAGGGAGTGCTGCACTGTCGGAGGGTCAGTACTGAGGGAGTGTTGCACTGTCGGAAGGTCAGTACTGAGGGAGTGCCGCACTGTCGGAGGGTCAGTACTGAGGGAGTGCTGCAATGTCGGAGGGTCAGTACTGAGGGAGGGTTGCACTGTCGGAGGGTCAGTACTGAGGCAGTGTTGCATTGTCGGAGGGTCAGTACTGAGGGAGTGTTGCACTGTCGGAGGGTCAGTACTGAGGGTGTGTTGCACTGTCGGAGGGTCAGTACTGAGGGAGTGTTGCACTGTCGGAGGGTCAGTACTGAGGGAGTGCTGCACTGTCAGAGGGTCAGTACTGAGGGAGTGTTGCACTGTCGGAGGGTCAGTACTGAGAGGGAGTGTCGCACTGTCAGAGGGTCAGTACTGAGGGAGTGTTGCACTGTCGGAGGGTCAGTACTGAGAGGGAGTGCTGCACTGTCGGAGGGTCAGTACTGAGGGAGTGCTGCACTGTCGGAGGGTCAGTACTGAGAGGGAGTGTTGCACTGTCGGAGGGTCAGTACTGAGAGGGAGTGATGCACTGTCGGAGGGTCAGTACTGAGGGAGTGTTGCACTGTCGGAGGGTCAGTACTGAGAGTGAGTGCTGCAGTGTCGGAGGGTCAGTACTGAGGGAGTGCTGCACAGTCGGAGGGTCAGTACTGAGAGGGAGTGTTGCACTGTCGGAGGGTCAGTACTGAGAGGGAGTGCTGCACTGTCGGAGGGTCAGTACTGAGGGAGTGTTGCACTGTCGGAGGGTCAGTACTGAGGGAGTGTTGCACTGTCGGTTGGTCAGTACTGACGGAGTGCTGCACTGTCGGAGGGTCAGTCCTGAGAGGGAGTGCTGCACTGTCGGAGGGTCAGTACTGAGGGAGTGTTGCACTGTCGGAAGGTCAGTACTGAGGGAGTGCCGCACTGTCGGAGGGTCAGTACTGAGGGAGTGTTGCACTGTCGGAGGGCCAGTACTGAGAGGGAGTGCTGCACTGTCGGAGGGTCAGTACTGAGAGGGAGTGTTGCACTGTCGGAGGGTCAGTACTGAGGGAGTGCTGCACTGTCGGAGGGTCAGTACTGAGAGGGAGGGTTGCACTGTCGGAGGGTCAGCACTGAGGGAGTGTTGCACTGTCGGAGGGCCAGTACTGAGAGGGAGTGCTGCACTGTCGGAGGGTCAGTACTGAGAGGGAGTGTTGCACTGTCGGAGGGTCAGTACTGAGGGAGTGCTGCACTGTCGGAGGGTCAGCACTGAGAGGGAGTGTTGCACTGTCGGAGTGTCAGTACTGAGGCAGTGTTGCATTGTCGGAGGGTCAGTACTGAGGGAGTGTTGCACTGTCGGAGGGTCAGTACTGAGGGAGTGCTGCACTGTCAGAGGGTCAGTACTGAGGGAGGGTTGCACTGTCGGAGGGTCAGTACTGAGAGGGAGTGCTGCACTGTCGGAGGGTAAGTACTGAGAGGGAGTGTTGCACTGTCGGAGGGTCAGTACTGAGGGAGTGTTGCACTGTCGGAGGGCCAGTACTGAGAGGGAGTGCTGCACTGTCGGAGGGTCAGTACTGAGAGGGAGTGTTGCACTGTCAGAGAGTCAGTACTGAGGGAGCGCCGCACTGTCAGAGGGTCAGTACTGAGGGAGTGCTGCACTATCGGAGGGTCAGTACTGAGAGGGAATGTTGCACTGTCGGAGGGTCAGTACTGATGGAGTGTTGTACTGTCAGAGGGTCAGTACTGAGAGGGAGTGTTGCACTGTCGGAGGGTCAGTACTGAGAAGGAGTGCTGCACTGTCGGAGGGTCAGTACTGAGAGGGAGTGTTGCACTGTCGGAGGGTCAGTTCTGAGGCAGTGTTGCACTGTCGGAGGGTCAGTACTGAGGGAGTGTTGCACTGTCGGAGGGTCAGTACTGAGGGAGTGTTGCACTGTCGGAGGGTCAGTACTGAGAGGGAGTGCTGCACTGTCGGAGGGTCAGTACTGAGGGAGTGTTGCACTGTCAGAGGGTCAGTACTGAGAGGGAGTGATCACTGTCAGAGGGTCAGTAGTGAGGGAGTGTTGCACTGTCGGAGGGTCAGTACTGAGGGAGTGTTGCACTGTCGGAGGGTCAATACTGAGTGAGCCCCGCACTGTCAGAGGGTCAGTACTGAGGGAGTGTTGCACTGTCGGAGGGTCAGTACTGAGAGGGAGTGCTGCACTGTCGGAGGGTCAGTCCTTAGGGAGTGTTGCACTGTCGGAGGGCCAGTACTGAGAGGGAGTGCTGCACTGTCGGAGGGTCAGTACTGAGGGAGTGTTGCACTGTCAGAGGGTCAGAACTGAGGGAGTGTTGCACTGTCGGAGGGCCAGTACTGAGAGGGAGTGCTGCACTATCGGAGGGTCAGTACTGAGAGGGAGTGTTGCACTGTCGGAGGGTCAGTACTGAGGGAGTGTTGTACTGTCAGAGGGTCAGTACTGAGAGGGAGTGTTGCAATGTCGGACTGTCAGTCCTGAGAAGGAGTGCTGCACTGTCGGAGGGTCAGTACTGAGAGGGAGTGTTGCACTGTCGGAGGGTCAGTACTGAGGGAGTGTTGCACTGTTGGAGGGTCAGTACTGAGGGTGTGTTGCACTGTCGGAGGGTCAGTACTGAGGGAGTGTTGCACTGTCGGAGGGTCAGTACTGAGGGAGTGCTGCACTGTCAGAGGGTCAGTACTGAGGGAGTGTTGCACTGTCGGAGGGTCAGTACTGAGAGGGAGTGTCGCACTGTCAGAGGGTCAGTACTGAGGGAGTGTTGCACTGTCGGAGGGTCAGTACTGAGAGGGAGTGCTGCACTGTCGGAGGGTCAGTACTGAGGGAGTGCTGCACTGTCGGAGGGTCAGTACTGCGAGGGAGTGTTGCACTGTCGGAGGGTCAGTACTGAGAGGGAGTGCTGCACTGTCGGAGGGTCAGTACTGAGGGAGTGTTGCACTGTCGGAGGGTCAGTACTGAGAGGGAGTGCTGCAGTGTCGGAGGGTCAGTACTGAGGGAGGGCTGCACTGTCGGAGGGTCAGTAATGAGAGGGAGTGTTGCACTGTCGGAGGGTCAGTGCTGAGAGGGAGTGCTGCACTGTCGGAGGGTCAGTACTGAGGGAGTGTTGCACTGTCGGAGGGTCAGTACTGAGGGAGTGTTGCACTGTCGGATGGTCAGTACTGAGGGAGTGCTGCACTGTCGGAGGGTCAGTCCTGAGAGGGAGTGCTGCACTGTCGGAGGGTCAGTCCTGAGGGAGTGTTGCACTGTCGGAAGGTCAGTACTGAGGGAGTGCTGCACTGTCAGAGGGTCAGTACTGAGGGAGTGTTGCACTGTCGGAGGGTCAGTACTGAGAGGGAGTGTCGCACTGTCAGAGGGTCAGTACTGAGGGAGTGTTGCACTGTCGGAGGGTCAGTACTGAGGGAGTGTTGCACTGTCGGAGGGTCAGTACTGAGGGAGTGCCGCACTGTCGGAGGGTCAGTACTGAGGGAGTGTTGCACTGTCGGAGGGTCAGTACTGAGGGAGTGCTGCAGTGTCGGAGGGTCAGTACTGAGGGAGTGCTGCACAGTCGGAGGGTCAGTACTGAGAGGGAGTGTTGCACTGTCGGAGGGTCAGTACTGAGAGGGAGTGCTGCACTGTCGGAGGGTCAGTACTGAGGGAGTGTTGCACTGTCGGAGGGTCAGTACTGAGGGAGTGTTGCACTGTCGGATGGTCATTACTGACGGAGTGCTGCACTGTCGGAGGGTCAGTCCTGAGAGGGAGTGCTGCACTGTCGGAGGGTCAGTACTGAGGGAGTGTTGCACTGTCGGAAGGTCAGTACTGAGGGAGTGCCGCACTGTCGGAGGGTCAGTACTGAGGGAGTGCTGCACTGTCGGAGGGTCAGTACTAAGGGAGGGTTGCACTGTCGGAGGGTCAGAACTGAGAGCGAGTGCTCTACTGTCGGAGGGTCAGTACTGAGAGAGGGTTGCACTGTCGGAGGGTCAGTACTGAGAGGGAGTGCTGCACTGTCGGAGGGTAAGTACTGAGAGGGAGTGTTGCACTGTCGGAGGGTCAGTACTGAGGGAGTATTGCACTGTCGGAGGGCCAGTACTGAGAGGGAGTGTTGCACTGTCGGAGGGTCAGTACTGAGAGGGAGTGTTGCACTGTCAGAGAGTCAGTACTGAGGGAGCGCCGCACTGTCGGAGGGTCAGTACTGAGGGAGTGCTGCAGTGTCGGAGGGTCAGTACTGAGGGAGTGCTGCACAGTCGGAGGGTCAGTACTGAGAGGGAGTGCTGCACTGTCGGAGGGTCAGTACTGAGAGGGAGTGTTGCACTGTCGGAGGGTCAGTTCTGAGGCAGTGTTGCACTGTCGGAGGGTCAGTACTGAGGGAGTGTTGCACTGTCGGAGGGTCAGTACTGAGGGAGTGTTGCACTGTCGGAGGGTCAGTACTGAGAGGGAGTGCTGCACTGTCGGAGGGTCAGTACTGAGGGAGTGTTGCACTGTCAGAGGGTCAGTACTGAGAGGGAGTGATCACTGTCAGAGGGTCAGTAGTGAGGGAGTGTTGCACTGTCGGAGGGTCAGTACTGAGGGAGTGTTGCACTGTCGGAGGGTCAATACTGAGTGAGCCCCGCACTGTCAGAGGGTCAGTACTGAGGGAGTGTTGCACTGTCGGAGGGTCAGTACTGAGAGGGAGTGCTGCACTGTCGGAGGGTCAGTCCTTAGGGAGTGTTGCACTGTCGGAGGGCCAGTACTGAGAGGGAGTGCTGCACTGTCGGAGGGTCAGTACTGAGGGAGTGTTGCACTGTCAGAGGGTCAGAACTGAGGGAGTGTTGCACTGTCGGAGGGCCAGTACTGAGAGGGAGTGCTGCACTATCGGAGGGTCAGTACTGAGAGGGAGTGTTGCACTGTCGGAGGGTCAGTACTGAGGGAGTGTTGTACTGTCAGAGGGTCAGTACTGAGAGGGAGTGTTGCAATGTCGGACTGTCAGTCCTGAGAAGGAGTGCTGCACTGTCGGAGGGTCAGTACTGAGAGGGAGTGTTGCACTGTCGGAGGGTCAGTACTGAGGGAGTGTTGCACTGTTGGAGGGTCAGTACTGAGGGTGTGTTGCACTGTCGGAGGGTCAGTACTGAGGGAGTGTTGCACTGTCGGAAGGTCAGTACTGAGGGAGTGCTGCACTGTCAGAGGGTCAGTACTGAGGGAGTGTTGCACTGTCGGAGGGTCAGTACTGAGAGGGAGTGTCGCACTGTCAGAGGGTCAGTACTGAGGGAGTGTTGCACTGTCGGAGGGTCAGTACTGAGAGGGAGTGCTGCACTGTCGGAGGGTCAGTACTGAGGGAGTGCTGCACTGTCGGAGGGTCAGTACTGCGAGGGAGTGTTGCACTGTCGGAGGGTCAGTACTGAGAGGGAGTGCTGCACTGTCGGAGGGTCAGTACTGAGGGAGTGTTGCACTGTCGGAGGGTCAGTACTGAGAGGGAGTGCTGCAGTGTCGGAGGGTCAGTACTGAGGGAGGGCTGCACTGTCGGAGGGTCAGTAATGAGAGGGAGTGTTGCACTGTCGGAGGGTCAGTGCTGAGAGGGAGTGCTGCACTGTCGGAGGGTCAGTACTGAGGGAGTGTTGCACTGTCGGAGGGTCAGTACTGAGGGAGTGTTGCACTGTCGGATGGTCAGTACTGAGGGAGTGCTGCACTGTCGGAGGGTCAGTCCTGAGAGGGAGTGCTGCACTGTCGGAGGGTCAGTCCTGAGGGAGTGTTGCACTGTCGGAAGGTCAGTACTGAGGGAGTGCTGCACTGTCAGAGGGTCAGTACTGAGGGAGTGTTGCACTGTCGGAGGGTCAGTACTGAGAGGGAGTGTCGCACTGTCAGAGGGTCAGTACTGAGGGAGTGTTGCACTGTCGGAGGGTCAGTACTGAGAGGGAGTGCTGCACTGTCGGAGGGTCAGTACTGAGGGAGTGTTGCACTGTCGGAGGGTCAGTACTGAGGGAGTGCTGCAGTGTCGGAGGGTCAGTACTGAGGGAGTGCTGCACAGTCGGAGGGTCAGTACTGAGAGGGAGTGTTGCACTGTCGGAGGGTCAGTACTGAGAGGGAGTGCTGCACTGTCGGAGGGTCAGTACTGAGGGAGTGTTGCACTGTCGGAGGGTCAGTACTGAGGGAGTGTTGCACTGTCGGATGGTCATTACTGACGGAGTGCTGCACTGTCGGAGGGTCAGTCCTGAGAGGGAGTGCTGCACTGTCGGAGGGTCAGTACTGAGGGAGTGTTGCACTGTCGGAAGGTCAGTACTGAGGGAGTGCCGCACTGTCGGAGGGTCAGTACTGAGGGAGTGCTGCACTGTCGGAGGGTCAGTACTAAGGGAGGGTTGCACTGTCGGAGGGTCAGAACTGAGAGCGAGTGCTGCACTGTCGGAGGGTCAGTACTGAGAGAGGGTTGCACTGTCGGAGGGTCAGTACTGAGAGGGAGTGCTGCACTGTCGGAGGGTAAGTACTGAGAGGGAGTGTTGCACTGTCGGAGGGTCAGTACTGAGGGAGTGTTGCACTGTCGGAGGGCCAGTACTGAGAGGGAGTGTTGCACTGTCGGAGGGTCAGTACTGAGAGGGAGTGTTGCACTGTCAGAGAGTCAGTACTGAGGGAGCGCCGCACTGTCAGAGGGTCAGTACTGAGGGAGTGTTGCACTGTCGCAGGGCCAGTACTGAGAGGGAGTGCTGCACTGTCGGAGGGTCAGTACTGATGGAGTGTTGTACTGTCAGAGGGTCAGTACTGAGAGGGGGTGTTGCACTGTCGGAGGGTCAATACTGAGAAGGAGTGCTGCACTGTCGGAGGGTCAGTACTGAGAGGGAGTGTTGCACTGTCGGAGGGTCAGTACTAAGGCAGTGTTGCACTGTCGGAGGGTCAGTACTGAGGGAGTGTTGCACTGTCGGAGGGTCAGTACTGAGGGAGTGTTGCACTGTCGGAGGGTCAGTACTGAGAGGGAGTGCTGCACTGTCGGAGGGTCAGTACTGAGGGAGTGTTGCACTGTCAGAAGGTCAGTACTGAGAGGGAGTATTCACTGTCAGAGGGTCAGTAGTGAGGGAGTGTTGCACTGTCGGAGGGTCAGTACTGAGGGAGTGTTGCACTGTCGGAGGGTCAATACTGAGTGAGCGCCGCACTGTCAGAGGGTCAGTACTGAGGGAGGGCTGCACTGTCGGAGGGTCAGTAATGAGAGGGAGTGTTGCACTGTCGGAGGGTGAGTACTGAGAGGGAGTGCTGCACTGTCGGAGGGTCAGTACTGAGGGAGTGTTGCACTGTCGGATGGTCAGTACTGAGGGAGTGCTGCACTGTCGGAGGGTCAGTCCTGAGAGGGAGTGCTGCACTGTCGGAGGGTCAGTACTGAGGGAGTGTTGCACTGTCGGAAGGTCAGTACTGAGGGAGTGCCGCACTGTCGGAGGGTCAGTACTGAGGGAGTGCTGCAATGTCGGAGGGTCAGTACTGAGGGAGGGTTGCACTGTCGGAGGGTCAGTACTGAGGCAGTGTTGCATTGTCGGAGGGTCAGTACTGAGGGAGTGTTGCACTGTCGGAGGGTCAGTACTGAGGGTGTGTTGCACTGTCGGAGGGTCAGTACTGAGGGAGTGTTGCACTGTCGGAGGGTCAGTACTGAGGGAGTGCTGCACTGTCAGAGGGTCAGTACTGAGGGAGTGTTGCACTGTCGGAGGGTCAGTACTGAGAGGGAGTGTCGCACTGTCAGAGGGTCAGTACTGAGGGAGTGTTGCACTGTCGGAGGGTCAGTACTGAGAGGGAGTGCTGCACTGTCGGAGGGTCATTACTGAGGGAGTGCTGCACTGTCAGAGGGTCAGTACTGAGAGGGAGTGTTGCACTGTCGGAGGGTCAGTACTGAGAGGGAGTGATGCACTGTCGGAGGGTCAGTACTGAGGGAGTGTTGCACTGTCGGAGGGTCAGTACTGAGAGGGAGTGCTGCAGTGTCGGAGGGTCAGTACTGAGGGAGTGCTGCACAGTCGGAGGGTCAGTACTGAGAGGGAGTGTTGCACTGTCGGAGGGTCAGTACTGAGAGGGAGTGCTGCACTGTCGGAGGGTCAGTACTGAGGGAGTGTTGCACTGTCGGAGGGTCAGTACTGAGGGAGTGTTGCACTGTCGGATGGTCAGTACTGACGGAGTGCTGCACTGTCGGAGGGTCAGTCCTGAGAGGGAGTGCTGCACTGTCGGAGGGTCAGTACTGAGGGAGTGTTGCACTGTCGGAAGGTCAGTACTGAGGGAGTGCCGCACTGTCGGAGGGTCAGTACTGAGGGAGTGTTGCACTGTCGGAGGGCCAGTACTGAGAGGGAGTGCTGCACTGTCGGAGGGTCAGTACTGAGAGGGAGTGTTGCACTGTCGGAGGGTCAGTACTGAGGGAGTGCTGCACTGTCGGAGGGTCAGTACTGAGAGGGAGGGTTGCACTGTCGGAGGGTCAGCACTGAGGGAGTGTTGCACTGTCGGAGGGCCAGTACTGAGAGGGAGTGCTGCACTGTCGGAGGGTCAGTACTGAGAGGGAGTGTTGCACTGTCGGAGGGTCAGTACTGAGGGAGTGCTGCACTGTCGGAGGGTCAGCACTGAGAGGGAGTGTTGCACTGTCGGAGTGTCAGTACTGAGGCAGTGTTGCATTGTCGGAGGGTCAGTACTGAGGGAGTGTTGCACTGTCGGAGGGTCAGTACTGAGGGAGTGCTGCACTGTCAGAGGGTCAGTACTGAGGGAGTGTTGCACTGTCGGAGGGTCAGTACTGAGAGGGAGTGTCGCACTGTCAGAGGGTCAGTACTGAGGGAGTGTTGCACTGTCGGAGGGTCAGTACTGAGAGGGAGTGTTGCACTGTCGGAGGGTCAGTACTGAGAGGGAGTGCTGCACTGTCGGAGGGTCAGTACTGAGGGAGTGTTGCACTGTCGGAGGGTCAGTACTGAGAGGGAGTGCTGCAGTGTCGGAGGGTCAGTACTGAGGGAGGGCTGCACTGTCAGAGGGTCAGTAATGAGAGGGAGTGTTGCACTGTCGGAGGGTCAGTACTGAGAGGGAGTGCTGCACTGTCGGAGGGTCAGTACTGAGGGAATGTTGCACTGTCGGAGGGTCAGTACTGAGGGAGTGTTGCACTGTCGGAGGGTCAGTACTGAGGGAGTGCTGCACTGTCGGAGGGTCAGTCCTGAGAGGGAGTGCTGCACTGTCGGAGGGTCAGTACTGAGGGAGTGTTGCACTGTCGGAAGGTCAGTACTGAGGGAGTGCCGCACTGTCGGAGGGTCAGTACTGAGGGAGTGCTGCAATGTCGGAGGGTCAGTACTGAGGGAGGGTTGCACTGTCGGAGGGTCAGTACTGAGAGCAAGTGCTGCACTGTCGGAGGGTCAGTACTGAGGGAGGGCTGCACTGTCGGAGGGTCAGTACTGAGAGGGAGTGTTGCACTGTCGGAGGGTCAGTACTGAGGGAGTGTTGCACTGTCGGAGGGCCAGTACTGAGAGGGAGTGTTGCACTGTCGGAGGGTCAGTACTGAGGGAGTGTTGCACTGTCGGAGGGCCAGTACTGAGAGGGAGTGCTGCACTGTCGGAGGGTCAGTACTGAGAGTGAGTGTTGTACTGTCAGAGGGTCAGTACTGAGGGAGTGTTGCACTGTCGGAGGGCCAGTACTAAGAGGGAGTGTTGCACTGTCGGAGGGTCAGTCCTGAGAGGGAGTGCTGCACTGTCGGAGGGTCAGTACTGAGGGAGTGTTGCACTGTCGGAAGGTCAGTACTGAGGGAGTGCCGCACTGTCGGAGGGTCAGTACTGAGGGAGTGCTGCAATGTCGGAGGGTCAGTACTGAGGCAGTGTTGCACTGTCGGAGGGTCAGTACTGAGAGCAAGTGCTGCACTGTCGGAGGGTCAGTACTGAGGGAGGGCTGCACTGTCGGAGGGTCAGTACTGAGAGGGAGTGTTGCACTGTCGGAGGGTCAGTACTGAGGGAGTGTTGCACTGTCGGAGGGCCAGTACTGAGAGGGAGTGCTGCACTGTCGGAGGGTCAGTACTGAGAGTGAGTGTTGTACTGTCAGAGGGTCAGTACTGAGGGAGTGTTGCACTGTCGGAGGGCCAGAACAAAGAGGGAGTGTTGCACTGTCGGAGGGCCAGTACTGAGAGGGAGTGCTGCACTATCGGAGGGTCAGTACTGAGAGGGAGTGTTGCACTGTCGGAGGGTCAGTACTGAGGCAGTGTTGCACTGTCGGAGGGTCAGTACTGAGGAAGTGTTGCTCTGTCGGAAGGTCAGTACTGAGGGAGTGCTGCACTGTCGGAGGGTCAGTACTGAGGGAGTGCTGCACTGTTGGAGGGTCAGTACTCAGAGGGAGTGCTGCACTGTCGGAGGGTCAGTACTGAGGGAGTGTTGCACTGTCGGAGGGTCAGTACTGTGGGAGTGCTGCACTGTCGGAGGGTCAGTACTGAGGGAGTGCCGCATTGTCGGAGGGTCAGTACAAAGGGAGTGCTGCACTGTCGGAGGGTCATAACTGAGGAAGGGTTGCACTGTCGGAGGGTCAGTACTGAGAGGGAGTGTTGCACTGTCGGAGGGTCAGTACTGAGGCAGTGTTGCATTGTCGGAGGGTCAGTACTGAGGGAGTGTTGCACTGTCGGAGGGTCAGTACTGAGAGGGAGTGCTGCACTGTCGGAGGGTCAGTACTGAGGGAGTGTTGCACTGTCGGAGGGTCAGTACTGAGGGAGTGTTGCACTGTCGGATGGTCAGTACTGACGGAGTGCTGCACTGTCGGAGGGTCAGTCCTGAGAGGGAGTGCTGCACTGTCGGAGGGTCAGTACTGAGGGAGTGTTGCACTGTCGGAAGGTCAGTACTGAGGGAGTGCCGCACTGTCGGAGGGTCAGTACTGAGGGAGTGTTGCACTGTCGGAGGGCCAGTACTGAGAGGGAGTGCTGCACTGTCGGAGGGTCAGTACTGAGAGGGAGTGTTGCACTGTCGGAGGGTCAGTACTGAGGGAGTGCTGCACTGTCGGAGGGTCAGTACTGAGAGGGAGGGTTGCACTGTCGGAGGGTCAGCACTGAGGGAGTGTTGCACTGTCGGAGGGCCAGTACTGAGAGGGAGTGCTGCACTGTCGGAGGGTCAGTACTGAGAGGGAGTGTTGCACTGTCGGAGGGTCAGTACTGAGGGAGTGCTGCACTGTCGGAGGGTCAGCACTGAGAGGGAGTGTTGCACTGTCGGAGTGTCAGTACTGAGGCAGTGTTGCATTGTCGGAGGGTCAGTACTGAGGGAGTGTTGCACTGTCGGAGGGTCAGTACTGAGGGAGTGCTGCACTGTCAGAGGGTCAGTACTGAGGGAGTGTTGCACTGTCGGAGGGTCAGTACTGAGAGGGAGTGTCGCACTGTCAGAGGGTCAGTACTGAGGGAGTGTTGCACTGTCGGAGGGTCAGTACTGAGAGGGAGTGTTGCACTGTCGGAGGGTCAGTACTGAGAGGGAGTGCTGCACTGTCGGAGGGTCAGTACTGAGGGAGTGTTGCACTGTCGGAGGGTCAGTACTGAGAGGGAGTGCTGCAGTGTCGGAGGGTCAGTACTGAGGGAGGGCTGCACTGTCAGAGGGTCAGTAATGAGTGGGAGTGTTGCACTGTCGGAGGGTCAGTACTGAGAGGGAGTGCTGCACTGTCGGAGGGTCAGTACTGAGGGAATGTTGCACTGTCGGAGGGTCAGTACTGAGGGAGTGTTGCACTGTCGGAGGGTCAGTACTGAGGGAGTGCTGCACTGTCGGAGGGTCAGTCCTGAGAGGGAGTGCTGCACTGTCGGAGGGTCAGTACTGAGGGAGTGTTGCACTGTCGGAGGGTCAGTACTGAGGGTGTGTTGCACTGTCGGAGGGTCAGTACTGAGGGAGTGTTGCACTGTCGGAGGGTCAGTACTGAGGGAGTGCTGCACTGTCAGAGGGTCAGTACTGAGGGAGTGTTGCACTGTCGGAGGGTCAGTACTGAGAGGGAGTGTCGCACTGTCAGAGGGTCAGTACTGAGGGAGTGTTGCACTGTCGGAGGGTCAGTACTGAGAGGGAGTGCTGCACTGTCGGAGGGTCATTACTGAGGGAGTGCTGCACTGTCAGAGGGTCAGTACTGAGAGGGAGTGTTGCACTGTCGGAGGGTCAGTACTGAGAGGGAGTGATGCACTGTCGGAGGGTCAGTACTGAGGGAGTGTTGCACTGTCGGAGGGTCAGTACTGAGAGGGAGTGCTGCAGTGTCGGAGGGTCAGTACTGAGGGAGTGCTGCACAGTCGGAGGGTCAGTACTGAGAGGGAGTGTTGCACTGTCGGAGGGTCAGTACTGAGAGGGAGTGCTGCACTGTCGGAGGGTCAGTACTGAGGGAGTGTTGCACTGTCGGAGGGTCAGTACTGAGGGAGTGTTGCACTGTCGGATGGTCAGTACTGACGGAGTGCTGCACTGTCGGAGGGTCAGTCCTGAGAGGGAGTGCTGCACTGTCGGAGGGTCAGTACTGAGGGAGTGTTGCACTGTCGGAAGGTCAGTACTGAGGGAGTGCCGCACTGTCGGAGGGTCAGTACTGAGGGAGTGTTGCACTGTCGGAGGGCCAGTACTGAGAGGGAGTGCTGCACTGTCGGAGGGTCAGTACTGAGAGGGAGTGTTGCACTGTCGGAGGGTCAGTACTGAGGGAGTGCTGCACTGTCGGAGGGTCAGTACTGAGAGGGAGGGTTGCACTGTCGGAGGGTCAGCACTGAGGGAGTGTTGCACTGTCGGAGGGCCAGTACTGAGAGGGAGTGCTGCACTGTCGGAGGGTCAGTACTGAGAGGGAGTGTTGCACTGTCGGAGGGTCAGTACTGAGGGAGTGCTGCACTGTCGGAGGGTCAGCACTGAGAGGGAGTGTTGCACTGTCGGAGTGTCAGTACTGAGGCAGTGTTGCATTGTCGGAGGGTCAGTACTGAGGGAGTGTTGCACTGTCGGAGGGTCAGTACTGAGGGAGTGCTGCACTGTCAGAGGGTCAGTACTGAGGGAGTGTTGCACTGTCGGAGGGTCAGTACTGAGAGGGAGTGTCGCACTGTCAGAGGGTCAGTACTGAGGGAGTGTTGCACTGTCGGAGGGTCAGTACTGAGAGGGAGTGTTGCACTGTCGGAGGGTCAGTACTGAGAGGGAGTGCTGCACTGTCGGAGGGTCAGTACTGAGGGAGTGTTGCACTGTCGGAGGGTCAGTACTGAGAGGGAGTGCTGCAGTGTCGGAGGGTCAGTACTGAGGGAGGGCTGCACTGTCAGAGGGTCAGTAATGAGAGGGAGTGTTGCACTGTCGGAGGGTCAGTACTGAGAGGGAGTGCTGCACTGTCGGAGGGTCAGTACTGAGGGAATGTTGCACTGTCGGAGGGTCAGTACTGAGGGAGTGTTGCACTGTCGGAGGGTCAGTACTGAGGGAGTGCTGCACTGTCGGAGGGTCAGTCCTGAGAGGGAGTGCTGCACTGTCGGAGGGTCAGTACTGAGGGAGTGTTGCACTGTCGGAAGGTCAGTACTGAGGGAGTGCCGCACTGTCGGAGGGTCAGTACTGAGGGAGTGCTGCAATGTCGGAGGGTCAGTACTGAGGGAGGGTTGCACTGTCGGAGGGTCAGTACTGAGAGCAAGTGCTGCACTGTCGGAGGGTCAGTACTGAGGGAGGGCTGCACTGTCGGAGGGTCAGTACTGAGAGGGAGTATTGCACTGTCGGAGGGTCAGTACTGAGGGAGTGTTGCACTGTCGGAGGGCCAGTACTGAGAGGGAGTGTTGCACTGTCGGAGGGTCAGTACTGAGGGAGTGTTGCACTGTCGGAGGGCCAGTACTGAGAGGGAGTGCTGCACTGTCGGAGGGTCAGTACTGAGAGTGAGTGTTGTACTGTCAGAGGGTCAGTACTGAGGGAGTGTTGCACTGTCGGAGGGCCAGTACTAAGAGGGAGTGTTGCACTGTCGGAGGGTCAGTCCTGAGAGGGAGTGCTGCACTGTCGGAGGGTCAGTACTGAGGGAGTGTTGCACTGTCGGAAGGTCAGTACTGAGGGAGTGCCGCACTGTCGGATGGTCAGTACTGAGGGAGTGCTGCAATGTCGGAGGGTCAGTACTGAGGCAGTGTTGCACTGTCGGAGGGTCAGTACTGAGAGCAAGTGCTGCACTGTCGGAGGGTCAGTACTGAGGGAGGGCTGCACTGTCGGAGGGTCAGTACTGAGAGGGAGTGTTGCACTGTCGGAGGGTCAGTACTGAGGGAGTGTTGCACTGTCGGAGGGCCAGTACTGAGAGGGAGTGCTGCACTGTCGGAGGGTCAGTACTGAGAGTGAGTGTTGTACTGTCAGAGGGTCAGTACTGAGGGAGTGTTGCACTGTCGGAGGGCCAGAACAAAGAGGGAGTGTTGCACTGTCGGAGGGCCAGTACTGAGAGGGAGTGCTGCACTATCGGAGGGTCAGTACTGAGAGGGAGTGTTGCACTGTCGGAGGGTCAGTACTGAGGCAGTGTTGCACTGTCGGAGGGTCAGTACTGAGGAAGTGTTGCTCTGTCGGAAGGTCAGTACTGAGGGAGTGCTGCACTGTCGGAGGGTCAGTACTGAGGGAGTGCTGCACTGTTGGAGGGTCAGTACTCAGAGGGAGTGCTGCACTGTCGGAGGGTCAGTACTGAGGGAGTGTTGCACTGTCGGAGGGTCAGTACTGTGGGAGTGCTGCACTGTCGGAGGGTCAGTACTGAGGGAGTGCCGCACTGTCGGAGGGTCAGTACAAAGGGAGTGCTGCACTGTCGGAGGGTCATAACTGAGGAAGGGTTGCACTGTCGGAGGGTCAGTACTGAGAGGGAGTGTTGCACTGTCGGAGGGTCAGTACTGAGGCAGTGTTGCATTGTCGGAGGGTCAGTACTGAGGGAGTGTTGCACTGTCGGAGGGTCAGTACTGAGAGGGAGTGCTGCACTGTCGGAGGGTCAGTACTGAGGGAGTGTTGCACTGTCGGAGGGTCAGTACTGAGGGAGTGTTGCACTGTCGGATGGTCAGTACTGACGGAGTGCTGCACTGTCGGAGGGTCAGTCCTGAGAGGGAGTGCTGCACTGTCGGAGGGTCAGTACTGAGGGAGTGTTGCACTGTCGGAAGGTCAGTACTGAGGGAGTGCCGCACTGTCGGAGGGTCAGTACTGAGGGAGTGTTGCACTGTCGGAGGGCCAGTACTGAGAGGGAGTGCTGCACTGTCGGAGGGTCAGTACTGAGAGGGAGTGTTGCACTGTCGGAGGGTCAGTACTGAGGGAGTGCTGCACTGTCGGAGGGTCAGTACTGAGAGGGAGGGTTGCACTGTCGGAGGGTCAGCACTGAGGGAGTGTTGCACTGTCGGAGGGCCAGTACTGAGAGGGAGTGCTGCACTGTCGGAGGGTCAGTACTGAGAGGGAGTGTTGCACTGTCGGAGGGTCAGTACTGAGGGAGTGCTGCACTGTCGGAGGGTCAGCACTGAGAGGGAGTGTTGCACTGTCGGAGTGTCAGTACTGAGGCAGTGTTGCATTGTCGGAGGGTCAGTACTGAGGGAGTGTTGCACTGTCGGAGGGTCAGTACTGAGGGAGTGCTGCACTGTCAGAGGGTCAGTACTGAGGGAGTGTTGCACTGTCGGAGGGTCAGTACTGAGAGGGAGTGTCGCACTGTCAGAGGGTCAGTACTGAGGGAGTGTTGCACTGTCGGAGGGTCAGTACTGAGAGGGAGTGTTGCACTGTCGGAGGGTCAGTACTGAGAGGGAGTGCTGCACTGTCGGAGGGTCAGTACTGAGGGAGTGTTGCACTGTCGGAGGGTCAGTACTGAGAGGGAGTGCTGCAGTGTCGGAGGGTCAGTACTGAGGGAGGGCTGCACTGTCAGAGGGTCAGTAATGAGTGGGAGTGTTGCACTGTCGGAGGGTCAGTACTGAGAGGGAGTGCTGCACTGTCGGAGGGTCAGTACTGAGGGAATGTTGCACTGTCGGAGGGTCAGTACTGAGGGAGTGTTGCACTGTCGGAGGGTCAGTACTGAGGGAGTGCTGCACTGTCGGAGGGTCAGTCCTGAGAGGGAGTGCTGCACTGTCGGAGGGTCAGTACTGAGGGAGTGTTGCACTGTCGGAAGGTCAGTACTGAGGGAGTGCCGCACTGTCGGAGGGTCAGTACTGAGGGAGTGCTGCAATGTCGGAGGGTCAGTACTGAGGGAGGGTTGCACTGTCGGAGGGTCAGTACTGAGAGCAAGTGCTGCACTGTCGGAGGGTCAGTACTGAGGGAGGGCTGCACTGTCGGAGGGTCAGTACTGAGAGGGAGTGTTGCACTGTCGGAGGGTCAGTACTGAGGGAGTGTTGCACTGTCGGAGGGCCAGTACTGAGAGGGAGTGTTGCACTGTCGGAGGGTCAGTACTGAGGGAGTGTTGCACTGTCGGAGGGCCAGTACTGAGAGGGAGTGCTGCACTGTCGGAGGGTCAGTACTGAGAGTGAGTGTTGTACTGTCAGAGGGTCAGTACTGAGGGAGTGTTGCACTGTCGGAGGGCCAGTACTAAGAGGGAGTGTTGCACTGTCGGAGGGTCAGTCCTGAGAGGGAGTGCTGCACTGTCGGAGGGTCAGTACTGAGGGAGTGTTGCACTGTCGGAAGGTCAGTACTGAGGGAGTGCCGCACTGTCGGAGGGTCAGTACTGAGGGAGTGCTGCAATGTCGGAGGGTCAGTACTGAGGGAGGGTTGCACTGTCGGAGGGTCAGTACTGAGAGCAAGTGCTGCACTGTCGGAGGGTCAGTACTGAGGGAGGGCTGCACTGTCGGAGGGTCAGTACTGAGAGGGAGTGTTGCACTGTCGGAGGGTCAGTACTGAGGGAGTGTTGCACTGTCGGAGGGCCAGTACTGAGAGGGAGTGTTGCACTGTCGGAGGGTCAGTACTGAGGGAGTGTTGCACTGTCGGAGGGCCAGTACTGAGAGGGAGTGCTGCACTGTCGGAGGGTCAGTACTGAGAGTGAGTGTTGTACTGTCAGAGGGTCAGTACTGAGGGAGTGTTGCACTGTCGGAGGGCCAGAACAAAGAGGGAGTGTTGCACTGTCGGAGGGCCAGTACTGAGAGGGAGTGCTGCACTATCGGAGGGTCAGTACTGAGAGGGAGTGTTGCACTGTCGGAGGGTCAGTACTGAGGCAGTGTTGCACTGTCGGAGGGTCAGTACTGAGGAAGTGTTGCTCTGTCGGAAGGTCAGTACTGAGGGAGTGCTGCACTGTCGGAGGGTCAGTACTGAGGGAGTGCTGCACTGTTGGAGGGTCAGTACTCAGAGGGAGTGCTGCACTGTCGGAGGGTCAGTACTGAGGGAGTGTTGCACTGTCGGAGGGTCAGTACTGTGGGAGTGCTGCACTGTCGGAGGGTCAGTACTGAGGGAGTGCCGCACTGTCGGAGGGTCAGTACAAAGGGAGTGCTGCACTGTCGGAGGGTCATAACTGAGGAAGGGTTGCACTGTCGGAGGGTCAGTACTGAGAGGGAGTGTTGCACTGTCGGAGGGTCAGTACTGAGGCAGTGCTGCATTGTCGGAGGGTCAGTACTGAGGGAGTGTTGCACTGTCGGAGGGTCAGTACTGAGGGTGTGTTGCACTGTCGGAGGGTCAGTACTGAGGGAGTGTTGCACTGTCGGAGGGTCAGTACTGAGGGAGTGCTGCACTGTTAGAGGGTCAGTACTGAGGGAGTGTTGCACTGTCGGAGGGTCAGTACTGAGAGGGAGTGTCGCACTGTCAGAGGGTCAGTACTGAGGGAGTGTTGCACTGTCGGAGGGTCAGTACTGAGAGGGAGTGCTGCACTGTCGGAGGGTCAGTACTGAGGGAGTGCTGCACTGTCGGAGGGTCAGTACTGAGAGGGAGTGTTGCACTGTCGGAGGGTCAGTACTGAGAGGGAGTGCTGCACTGTCGGAGGGTCAGTACTGAGGGAGTGTTGCACTGTCGGAGGGTCAGTACTGAGAGGGAGTGCTGCAGTGTCGGAGGGTCAGTACTGAGGGAGTGCTGCACAGTCGGAGGGTCAGTACTGAGAGGGAGTGTTGCACTGTCGGAGGGTCAGTACTGAGGGAGTGTTGCACTGTCGGAGGGCCAGTACTAAGAGGGAGTGTTGCACTGTCGGAGGGCCAGTACTGAGAGGGAGTGCTGCACTATCGGAGGGTCAGTACTGAGAGGGAGTGTTGCACTGTCGGAGGGTCAGTACTGAGGCAGTGTTGCACTGTCGGAGGGTCAGTACTGAGGAAGTGTTGCACTGTCGGAAGGTCAGTACTGAGGGAGTGCTGCACTGTCGGAGGGTCAGTACTGAGGGAGTGCTGCACTGTTGGAGGGTCAGTACTCAGAGGGAGTGCTGCACTGTCGGAGGGTCAGTACTGAGGAAGTGTTGCACTGTCGGAGGGTCAGTACTGTGGGAGTGCTGCACTGTCGGAGGGTCAGTACTGAGGGAGTGCCGCACTGTCGGAGGGTCAGTACAAAGGGAGTGCTGCACTGTCGGAGGGTCATAACTGAGGAAGGGTTGCACTGTCGGAGGGTCAGTACTGAGAGGGAGTGTTGCACTGTCGGAGGGTCAGTACTGAGGCAGTGTTGCATTGTCGGAGGGTCAGTACTGAGGGAGTGTTGCACTGTCGGAGGGTCAGTACTGAGAGGGAGTGTCGCACTGTCAGAGGGTCAGTACTGAGGGAGTGTTGCACTGTCGGAGGGTCAGTACTGAGAGGGAGTGCTGCACTGTCGGAGGGTCAGTACTGAGGGAGTGCTGCACTGTCGGAGGGTCAGTACTGAGAGGGAGTGTTGCACTGTCGGAGGGTCAGTACTGAGAGGGAGTGCTGCACTGTCGGAGGGTCAGTACTGAGGGAGTGTTGCACTGTCGGAGGGTCAGTACTGAGAGGGAGTGCTGCAGTGTCGGAGGGTCAGTACTGAGGGAGTGCTGCACAGTCGGAGGGTCAGTACTGAGAGGGAGTGTTGCACTGTCGGAAGGTCAGTACTGAGGGAGTGCCGCACTGTCGGAGGGTCAGTACTGAGGGAGTGCTGCACTGTCGGAGGGTCAGTACTGAGGGAGGGTTGCACTGTCGGAGGGTCAGAACTGAGAGCGAGTGCTGCACTGTCGGAGGGTCAGTACTGAGAGAGGGTTGCACTGTCGGAGGGTCAGTACTGAGAGGGAGTGCTGCACTGTCGGAGGGTAAGTACTGAGAGGGAGTGTTGCACTGTCGGAGGGTCAGTACTGAGGGAGTGTTGCACTGTCGGAGGGCCAGTACTGAGAGGGAGTGTTGCACTGTCGGAGGGTCAGTACTGAGAGGGAGTGCTGCACTGTCGGAGGGTCAGTACTGAGGGAGTGTTGCACTGTCGGAGGGTCAGTACTGAGAGGGAGTGCTGCAGTGTCGGAGGGTCAGTACTGAGGGAGGGCTGCACTGTCAGAGGGTCAGTAATGAGAGGGAGTGTTGCACTGTCGGAGGGTCAGTACTGAGAGGGAGTGCTGCACTGTCGGAGGGTCAGTACTGAGGGAGTGTTGCACTGTCGGAGGGTCAGTACTGAGGGAGTGTTGCACTGTCGGAGGGTCAGTACTGAGGGAGTGCTGCACTGTCGGAGGGTCAGTCCTGAGAGGGAGTGCTGCACTGTCGGAGGGTCAGTACTGAGGGAGTGTTGCACTGTCGGAAGGTCAGTACTGAGGGAGTGCCGCACTGTCGGAGGGTCAGTACTGAGGGAGTGCTGCAATGTCGGAGGGTCAGTACTGAGGGAGGGTTGCACTGTCGGAGGGTCAGTACTGAGAGCAAGTGCTGCACTGTCGGAGGGTCAGTACTGAGGGAGGGCTGCACTGTCGGAGGGTCAGTACTGAGAGGGAGTGTTGCACTGTCGGAGGGTCAGTACTGAGGGAGTGTTGCACTGTCGGAGGACCAGTACTGAGAGGGAGTGTTGCACTGTCGGAGGGTCAGTACTGAGGGAGTGTTGCACTGTCGGAGGGCCAGTACTGAGAGGGAGTGCTGCACTGTCGGAGGGTCAGTACTGAGAGTGAGTGTTGTACTGTCAGAGGGTCAGTACTGAGGGAGTGTTGCACTGTCGGAGGGCCAGTACTAAGAGGGAGTGTTGCACTATCGGAGGGCCAGTACTAAGAGGGAGTGTTGCACTGTCGGAGGGTCAGTACTGAGAGGGAGTGTTGCACTGTCGGAGGGTCAGTACTGAGGCAGTGTTGCATTGTCGGAGGGTCAGTACTGAGGGAGTGTTGCACTGTCGGAGGGTCAGTACTGAGGGTGTGTTGCACTGTCGGAGGGTCAGTACTGAGGGAGTGTTGCACTGTCGGAGGGTCAGTACTGAGGGAGTGCTGCACTGTCAGAGGGTCAGTACTGAGGGAGTGTTGCACTGTCGGAGGGTCAGTACTGAGAGGGAGTGCTGCAGTGTCGGAGGGTCAGTACTGAGGGAGTGCTGCACAGTCGGAGGGTCAGTACTGAGAGGGAGTGTTGCACTGTCGGAGGGTCAGTACTGAGAGGGAGTGCTGCACTGTCGGAGGGTCAGTACTGAGGGAGTGTTGCACTGTCGGAGGGTCAGTACTGAGGGAGTGTTGCACTGTCGGATGGTCAGCACTGACGGAGTGCTGCACTGTCGGAGGGTCAGTCCTGAGAGGGAGTGCTGCACTGTCGGAGGGTCAGTACTGAGGGAGTGTTGCACTGTCGGAAGGTCAGGACTGAGGGAGTGCCGCACTGTCGGAGGGTCAGTACTGAGGGTGTGTTGCACTGTCGGAGGGTCAGTACTGAGGGAGTGTTGCACTGTCGGAGGGTCAGTACTGAGGGAGTGCTGCACTGTCAGAGGGTCAGTACTGAGGGAGTGTTGCACTGTCGGAGGGTCAGTACTGAGAGGGAGTGTCGCACTGTCAGAGGGTCAGTACTGAGGGAGTGTTGCACTGTCGGAGGGTCAGTACTGAGAGGGAGTGCTGCACTGTCGGAGGGTCAGTACTGAGGGAGTGTTGCACTGTCGGAGGGTCAGTACTGAGAGGGAGTGCTGCAGTGTCGGAGGGTCAGTAATGAGGGAGTGCTGCACAGTCGGAGGGTCAGTACTGAGGGAGTGTTGCACTGTCGGAGGGTCAGTACTGAGAGGGAGTGTCGCACTGTCAGAGGGTCAGTACTGAGGGAGTGTTGCACTGTCGGAGGGTCAGTACTGAGAGGGAGTGTTGCACTGTCGGAGGGTCAGTACTGAGGGAGTGTTGCACTGTCGGAGGGTCAGGACTGAGAGGGAGTGCTGCACTGTCGGAGGGTCAGTACTGAGAGGGAGTGATCACTGTCAGAGGGTCAGTACTGAGGGAGTGTTGCACTGTCAGAGGGTCAGTACTGAGAGGGAGTGATCACTGTCAGAGGGTCAATACTGAGTGAGCGCCGCACTGTCAGAGGGTCAGTACTGAGGGAGTGTTGCACTGTCGGAGGGTCAGTACTGAGAGGGCGTGCTGCAATGACGGAGGGTCAGTACTGAGAGGGAGTGTTGCACTGTCGGATGGTCAGTACTGATGGAGTGTTGCACTGTCGGAGGGCCAGTACTGAGAGGGAGTGCTGCACTGTCGGAGGGTCAGTACTGAGGGAGTGTTGCACTGTCAGAGGGTCAGTACTGAGGGAGTGCCGCACTGTCAGAGGGTCAGAACTGAGGGAGTGTTGCACTGTCGGAGGGCCAGTACAGAGAGGGAGTGCTGCACTATCGGAGGGTCAGAACTGAGAGGGAGTGTTGCACTGTCGGAGGGTCAGTACTGAGGGAGTGTTGCACTGTCGGAGGGTCAGTACTGAGGGAGTGTTGCACTGTCGGAGGGTCAGTACTGAGGCAGTGTTGCACTGTCGGAGGGTCAGAACTGAGGGAGTGTTGCACTGTCGGAGGGCCAGTACTGAGAGGGAGTGCTGCACTATCGGAGGGTCAGAACTGAGAGGGAGTGTTGCACTGACGGAGGGTCAGTACTGAGGGAGTGTTGCACTGTCAGAGGGTCAGTACTGAGAAGGAGTGTTGCACTGTCGGAGGGTCAGTACTGAGGCAGTGTTGCACTGTCGGAGGGTCAGAACTGAGGGAGTGTTGCACTGTCGGAGGGCCAGTACTGAGAGGGACTGCTGCACTATCGGAGGGTCAGTACTGAGAGGGAGTGTTGCACTGTCGGAGGGTCAGTACTGAGAGGGAGTGCTGCACTGTCGGATGGTCAGTACTGAGAGGGAGTGTTGCACTGTCGGAGGGTCAGTACTGAGGCAGTGTTGCATTGTCGGAGGGTCAGTACTGAGGGAGTGTTGCACTGTCGGAGGGTCAGTACTGAGGGTGTGTTGCACTGTCGGAGGGTCAGTACTGAGGGAGTGTTGCACTGTCGGAGGGTCAGTACTGAGGGAGTGCTGCACTGTCAGAGGGTCAGTACTGAGGGAGTGTTGCACTGTCGGAGGGTCAGTACTGAGAGGGAGTGTCGCACTGTCAGAGGGTCAGTACTGAGGGAGTGTTGCACTGTCGGAGGGTCAGTACTGAGAGGGAGTGCTGCACTGTCGGAGGGTCAGTACTGAGGGAGTGCTGCACTGTCGGAGGGTCAGTACTGAGAGGGAGTGTTGCACTGTCGGAGGGTCAGTACTGAGAGGGAGTGCTGCACTGTCGGAGGGTCAGTAGTGAGGGAGTGTTGCACTGTCGGAGGGTCAGTACTGAGAGGGAGTGCTGCAGTGTCGGAGGGTCAGTACTGAGGGAGGGCTGCACTGTCGGAGGGTCAGTAATGAGAGGGAGTGTTGCACTGTCGGAGGGTCAGTGCTGAGAGGGAGTGCTGCACTGTCGGAGGGTCAGTACTGAGGGAGTGTTGCACTGTCGGAGGGTCAGTACTGAGGGAGTGTTGCACTGTCGGATGGTCAGTACTGAGGGAGTGCTGCACTGTCGGAGGGTCAGTCCTGAGAGGGAGTGCTGCACTGTCGGAGGGTCAGTACTGAGGGAGTGTTGCACTGTCGGAAGGTCAGTACTGAGGGAGTGCCGCACTGTCGGAGGGTCAGTACTGAGGGAGTGCTGCAATGTCGGAGGGTCAGTACTGAGGGAGGGTTGCACTGTCGGAGGGTCAGTACTGAGGCAGTGTTGCATTGTCGGAGGGTCAGTACTGAGGGAGTGTTGCACTGTCGGAGGGTCAGTACTGAGGGTGTGTTGCACTGTCGGAGGGTCAGTACTGAGGGAGTGTTGCACTGTCGGAGGGTCAGTACTGAGGGAGTGCTGCACTGTCAGAGGGTTAGTACTGAGGGAGTGTTGCACTGTCGGAGGGTCAGTACTGAGAGGGAGTGTCGCACTGTCAGAGGGTCAGTACTGAGGGAGTGTTGCACTGTCGGAGGTTCAGTACTGAGTGGGAGTGCTGCACTGTCGGAGGGTCAGTACTGAGGGAGTGTTGCACTGTCGGAGGGTCAGTACTGAGAGGGAGTGCTGCAGTGTCGGAGGGTCAGTACTGAGGGAGTGCTGCACAGTCGGAGGGTCAGTACTGAGATGGAGTGTTGCACTGTCGGAGGGTCAGCACTGAGAGGGAGTGCTGCACTGTCGGAGGGTCTGTACTGAGGGAGTGTTGCACTGTCGGAGGGTCAGTACTGAGGGAGTGTTGCACTGTCGGATGGTCATTACTGACGGAGTGCTGCACTGTCGGAGGGTCAGTCCTGAGAGGGAGTGCTGCACTGTCGGAGGGTCAGTACTGAGGGAGTGTTGCACTGTCGGAAGGTCAGTACTGAGGGAGTGCCGCACTGTCGGAGGGTCAGTACTGAGGGAGTGCTGCACTGTCGGAGGGTCGGTATTGAGGGAGGGTTGCACTGTCGGAGGGTCAGAACTGAGAGCGAGTGCTGCACTGTCGGAGGGTCAGTACTGAGGGAGGGTTGCTCTGTCGGAGGGTCAGTACTGTGAGGGAGTGCTGCACTGTCGGAGGGTAAGTACTGAGAGGGAGTGTTGCACTGTCGGAGGGTCAGTACTGAGGGAGTGTTGCACTGTCGGAGGGCCAGTACTGAGAGGGAGTGCTGCACTGTCGGAGGGTCAGTACTGAGAGGGAGTGTTGCACTGTCGGAGGGTCAGTACTGAGGGAGTGCTGCACTGTCAGAGGGTTAGTACTGAGGGAGTGTTGCACTGTCGGAGGGTCAGTACTGAGAGGGAGTGTCGCACTGTCAGAGGGTCAGTACTGAGGGAGTGTTGCACTGTCGGAGGGTCAGTACTGAGTGGGAGTGCTGCACTGTCGGAGGGTCAGTACTGAGGGAGTGTTGCACTGTCGGAGGGTCAGTACTGAGAGGGAGTGCTGCAGTGTCGGAGGGTCAGTACTGAGGGAGTGCTGCACAGTCGGAGGGTCAGTACTGAGAGGGAGTGTTGCACTGTCGGAGGGTCAGCACTGAGAGGGAGTGCTGCACTGTCGGAGGGTCTGTACTGAGGGAGTGTTGCACTGTCGGAGGGTCAGTACTGAGGGAGTGTTGCACTGTCGGATGGTCATTACTGACGGAGTGCTGCACTGTCGGAGGGTCAGTCCTGAGAGGGAGTGCTGCACTGTCGGAGGGTCAGTACTGAGGGAGTGTTGCACTTTCGGAAGGTCAGTACTGAGGGAGTGCCGCACTGTCGGAGGGTCAGTACTGAGGGAGTGCTGCACTGTCGGAGGGTCGGTATTGAGGGAGGGTTGCACTGTCGGAGGGTCAGAACTGAGAGCGAGTGCTGCACTGTCGGAGGGTCAGTACTGAGGGAGGGTTGCTCTGTCGGAGGGTCAGTACTGTGAGGGAGTGCTGCACTGTCGGAGGGTAAGTACTGAGAGGGAGTGTTGCACTGTCGGAGGGTCAGTACTGAGGGAGTGTTGCACTGTCGGAGGGCCAGTACTGAGAGGGAGTGCTGCACTGTCGGAGGGTCAGTACTGAGAGGGAGTGTTGCACTGTCAGAGAGTCAGTACTGAGGGAGCGCCGCACTGTCAGAGGGTCAGTACTGTGGGAGTGTTGCACTGTCGCAGGGCCAGTACTGAGAGGGAGTGTTGCACTGTCGGAGGGTCAGTACTGAGAGGGAGTGTTGCACTGTCGGAGGGTCAGTACTGAGAGGGAGTGTTGCACTGTCGGAGGGTCAGTACTGATGGAGTGTTGTACTGTCAGAAGGTCAGTACTGAGAGGGAGTGTTGCACAGTCGGAGGGTCAGTACTGAGAAGGAGTGCTGCACTGTCGGAGGGTCAGTACTGAGAGGGAGTGTTGCACTGTCAGAGGGTCAGTACTGAGGCAGTGTTGCACTGTCGGAGGGTCAGTACTGAGGGAGTGTTGCACTGTCGGAGGGTCAGTACTGAGGGAGTGTTGCACTGTCGGAGGGTCAGTACTGAGAGGGAGTGTTGCACTGTCGGAGGGTCAGTACTGAGGGAGTGTTGCACTGTCGGAGGGTCAGTACTGAGAGGGCGTGCTGCAATGACGGAGGGTCAGTACTGAGAGGGAGTGTTGCACTGTCGGATGGTCAGTACTGATGGAGTGTTGCACTGTCGGAGGGCCAGTACTGAGAGGGAGTGCTGCACTGTCGGAGGGTCAGTACTGAGGGAGTGTTGCACTGTCAGAGGGTCAGTACTGAGGGAGTGCCGCACTGTCAGAGGGTCAGAACTGAGGGAGTGTTGCACTGTCGGAGGGCCAGTACTGAGAGGGAGTGCTGCACTATCGGAGGGTCAGAACTGAGAGGGAGTGTTGCACTGTCGGAGGGCCAGTACTAAGAGGGAGTGTTGCACTGTCGGAGGGCCAGTACTGAGAGGGAGTGCTGCATTATCGGAGGGTCAGTACTGAGAGGCAGTGTTGCACTGTCGGAGGGTCAGTCCTGAGGCAGTGTTGCACTGTCGGAGGGTCAGTACTGAGGAAGTGTTGCACTGTTGGAAGGTCAGTACTGAGGGAGTGCTGCACTGTCGGAGGGTCAGTACTGAGGGAGTGCTGCACTGTTGGAGGGTCAGTACTCAGAGGGAGTGCTGCACTGTCGGAGGGTCAGTACTGAGGGAGTGTTGCACTGTCGGAGGGTCAGTACTGTGGGAGTGCTGCACTGTTGGAGGGTCAGTACTGAGGGAGTGCCGCACTGTCGGAGGGTCAGTACAAAGGGAGTGCTGCACTGTCGGAGGGTCATAACTGAGGAAGGGTAGCACTGTCGGAGGGTCAGTACTGAGAGGGAGTGTTGCACTGTCGGAGGGTCAGTACTGAGGCAGTGTTGCATTGTCGGAGGGTCAGTACTGAGGGAGTGTTGCACTGTCGGAGGGTCAGTACTGAGGGTGTGTTGCACTGTCGGAGGGTCAGTACTGAGGGAGTGTTGCACTGTCGGAGGGTCAGTACTGAGGGAGTGCTGCACTGTCAGAGGGTCAGTACTGAGGGAGTGTTGCACTGTCGGAGGGTCAGTACTGAGAGGGAGTGCTGCAGTGTCGGAGGGTCAGTACTGAGGGAGTGCTGCACAGTCGGAGGGTCAGTACTGAGAGGGAGTGTTGCACTGTCGGAGGGTCAGTACTGAGAGGGAGTGCTGCACTGTCGGAGGGTCAGTACTGAGGGAGTGTTGCACTGTCGGAGGGTCAGTACTGAGGGAGTGTTGCACTGTCGGATGGTCAGTACTGACGGAGTGCTGCACTGTCGGAGGGTCAGTCCTGAGAGGGAGTGCTGCACTGTCGGAGGGTCAGTACTGAGGGAGTGTTGCACTGTCGGAAGGTCAGGACTGAGGGAGTGCCGCACTGTCGGAGGGTCAGTACTGAGGGTGTGTTGCACTGTCGGAGGGTCAGTACTGAGGGAGTGTTGCACTGTCGGAGGGTCAGTACTGAGGGAGTGCTGCACTGTCAGAGGGTCAGTACTGATGGAGTGTTGCACTGTCGGAGGGTCAGTACTGAGAGGGAGTGTCGCACTGTCAGAGGGTCAGTACTGAGGGAGTGTTGCACTGTCGGAGGGTCAGTACTGAGAGGGAGTGCTGCACTGTCGGAGGGTCAGTACTGAGGGAGTGTTGCACTGTCGGAGGGTCAGTACTGAGAGGGAGTGCTGCAGTGTCGGAGGGTCAGTAATGAGGGAGTGCTGCACAGTCGGAGGGTCAGTACTGAGGGAGTGTTGCACTGTCGGAGGGTCAGTACTGAGAGGGAGTGTCGCACTGTCAGAGGGTCAGTACTGAGGGAGTGTTGCACTGTCGGAGGGTCAGTACTGAGAGGGAGTGTCGCACTGTCGGAGGGTCAGTACTGAGGGAGTGTTGCACTGTCGGAGGGTCAGGACTGAGAGGGAGTGCTGCACTGTCGGAGGGTCAGTACTGAGAGGGAGTGATCACTGTCAGAGGGTCAGTACTGAGGGAGTGTTGCACTGTCAGAGGGTCAGTACTGAGAGGGAGTGATCACTGTCAGAGGGTCAATACTGAGTGAGCGCCGCACTGTCAGAGGGTCAGTACTGAGGGAGTGTTGCACTTTCGGAGGGTCAGTACTGAGAGGGCGTGCTGCAATGACGGAGGGTCAGTACTGAGAGGGAGTGTTGCACTGTCGGATGGTCAGTACTGATGGAGTGTTGCACTGTCGGAGGGCCAGTACTGAGAGGGAGTGCTGCACTGTCGGAGGGTCAGTACTGAGGGAGTGTTGCACTGTCAGAGGGTCAGTACTGAGGGAGTGCCGCACTGTCAGAGGGTCAGAACTGAGGGAGTGTTGCACTGTCGGAGGGCCAGTACTGAGAGGGAGTGCTGCACTATCGGAGGGTCAGAACTGAGAGGGAGTGTTGCACTGTCGGAGGGTCAGTACTGAGGGAGTGTTGCACTGTCGGAGGGTCAGTACTGAGGGAGTGTTGCACTGTCGGAGGGTCAGTACTGAGGCAGTGTTGCACTGTCGGAGGGTCAGAACTGAGGGAGTGTTGCACTGTCGGAGGGCCAGTACTGAGAGGGAGTGCTGCACTATCGGAGGGTCAGAACTGAGAGGGAGTGTTGCACTGTCGGAGGGTCAGTACTGAGGGAGTGTTGCACTGTCAGAGGGTCAGTACTGAGAAGGAGTGTTGCACTGTCGGAGGGTCAGTACTGAGGCAGTGTTGCACTGTCGGAGGGTCAGAACTGAGGGAGTGTTGCACTGTCGGAGGGCCAGTACTGAGAGGGACTGCTGCACTATCGGAGGGTCAGTACTGAGAGGGAGTGTTGCACTGTCGGTGGGTCAGTACTGAGAGGGAGTGCTGCACTGTCGGAGGGTCAGTACTGAGAGGGAGTGTTGCACTGTCGGAGGGTCAGTACTGAGGCAGTGTTGCACTGTCGGAGGGTCAGTACTGAGAGGGAGTGTTGCACTGTCGGAGGGTCAGTACTGAGGGAGTGTTGCACTGTCGGAGGGTCAGTACTGAGGGAGTGTTGCACTGTCGGAGGGCCAGTACTAAGAGGGAGTGTTGCACTGTCGGAGGGCCAGTACTGAGAGGGAGTGCTGCATTATCGGAGGGTCAGTACTGAGAGGCAGTGTTGCACTGTCGGAGGGTCAGTCCTGAGGCAGTGTTGCACTGTCGGAGGGTCAGTACTGAGGAAGTGTTGCACTGTCGGAAGGTCAGTACTGAGGGAGTGCTGCACTGTCGGAGGGTCAGTACTGAGGGAGTGCTGCACTGTTGGAGGGTCAGTACTCAGAGGGAGTGCTGCACTGTCGGAGGGTCAGTACTGAGGGAGTGTTGCACTGTCGGAGGGTCAGTACTGTGGGAGTGCTGCACTGTCGGAGGGTCAGTACTGAGGGAGTGCCGCACTGTCGGAGGGTCAGTACAAAGGGAGTGCTGCACTGTCGGAGGGTCATAACTGAGGAAGGGTAGCACTGTCGGAGGGTCAGTACTGAGAGGGAGTGTTGCACTGTCGGAGGGTCAGTACTGAGGCAGTGTTGCATTGTCGGAGGGTCAGTACTGAGGGAGTGTTGCACTGTCGGAGGGTCAGTACTGAGGGTGTGTTGCACTGTCGGAGGGTCAGTACTGAGGGAGTGTTGCACTGTCGGAGGGTCAGTACTGAGGGAGTGCTGCACTGTCAGAGGGTCAGTACTGAGGGAGTGTTGCACTGTCGGAGGGTCAGTACTGAGAGGGAGTGCTGCAGTGTCGGAGGGTCAGTACTGAGGGAGTGCTGCACAGTCGGAGGGTCAGTACTGAGAGGGAGTGTTGCACTGTCGGAGGGTCAGTACTGAGAGGGAGTGCTGCACTGTCGGAGGGTCAGTACTGAGGGAGTGTTGCACTGTCGGAGGGTCAGTACTGAGGGAGTGTTGCACTGTCGGATGGTCAGTACTGACGGAGTGCTGCACTGTCGGAGGGTCAGTCCTGAGAGGGAGTGCTGCACTGTCGGAGGGTCAGTACTGAGGGAGTGTTGCACTGTCGGAAGGTCAGGACTGAGGGAGTGCCGCACTGTCGGAGGGTCAGTACTGAGGGTGTGTTGCACTGTCGGAGGGTCAGTACTGAGGGAGTGTTGCACTGTCGGAGGGTCAGTACTGAGGGAGTGCTGCACTGTCAGAGGGTCAGTACTGATGGAGTGTTGCACTGTCGGAGGGTCAGTACTGAGAGGGAGTGTCGCACTGTCAGAGGGTCAGTACTGAGGGAGTGTTGCACTGTCGGAGGGTCAGTACTGAGAGGGAGTGCTGCACTGTCGGAGGGTCAGTACTGAGGGAGTGTTGCACTGTCGGAGGGTCAGTACTGAGAGGGAGTGCTGCAGTGTCGGAGGGTCAGTAATGAGGGAGTGCTGCACAGTCGGAGGGTCAGTACTGAGGGAGTGTTGCACTGTCGGAGGGTCAGTACTGAGAGGGAGTGTCGCACTGTCAGAGGGTCAGTACTGAGGGAGTGTTGCACTGTCGGAGGGTCAGTACTGAGAGGGAGTGTTGCACTGTCGGAGGGTCAGTACTGAGGGAGTGTTGCACTGTCGGAGGGTCAGGACTGAGAGGGAGTGCTGCACTGTCGGAGGGTCAGTACTGAGAGGGAGTGATCACTGTCAGAGGGTCAGTACTGAGGGAGTGTTGCACTGTCAGAGGGTCAGTACTGAGAGGGAGTGATCACTGTCAGAGGGTCAATACTGAGTGAGCGCCGCACTGTCAGAGGGTCAGTACTGAGGGAGTGTTGCACTGTCGGAGGGTCAGTACTGAGAGGGCGTGCTGCAATGACGGAGGGTCAGTACTGAGAGGGAGTGTTGCACTGTCGGATGGTCAGTACTGATGGAGTGTTGCACTGTCGGAGGGCCAGTACTGAGAGGGAGTGCTGCACTGTCGGAGGGTCAGTACTGAGGGAGTGTTGCACTGTCAGAGGGTCAGTACTGAGGGAGTGCCGCACTGTCAGAGGGTCAGAACTGAGGGAGTGTTGCACTGTCGGAGGGCCAGTACTGAGAGGGAGTGCTGCACTATCGGAGGGTCAGAACTGAGAGGGAGTGTTGCACTGTCGGAGGGTCAGTACTGAGGGAGTGTTGCACTGTCGGAGGGTCAGTACTGAGGGAGTGTTGCACTGTCGGAGGGTCAGTACTGAGGCAGTGTTGCACTGTCGGAGGGTCTGAACTGAGGGAGTGTTGCACTGTCGGAGGGCCAGTACTGAGAGGGAGTGCTGCACTATCGGAGGGTCAGAACTGAGAGGGAGTGTTGCACTGTCGGAGGGTCAGTACTGAGGGAGTGTTGCACTGTCAGAGGGTCAGTACTGAGAAGGAGTGTTGCACTGTCGGAGGGTCAGTACTGAGGCAGTGTTGCACTGTCGGAGGGTCAGAACTGAGGGAGTGTTGCACTGTCGGAGGGCCAGTACTGAGAGGGACTGCTGCACTATCGGAGGGTCAGTACTGAGAGGGAGTGTTGCACTGTCGGAGGGTCAGTACTGAGAGGGAGTGCTGCACTGTCGGAGGGTCAGTACTGAGAGGGAGTGTTGCACTGTCGGAGGGTCAGTACTGAGGCAGTGTTGCATTGTCGGAGGGTCAGTACTGAGGGAGTGTTGCACTGTCGGAGGGTCAGTACTGAGGGTGTGTTGCACTGTCGGAGGGTCAGTACTGAGGGAGTGTTGCACTGTCGGAGGGTCAGTACTGAGGGAGTGCTGCACTGTCAGAGGGTCAGTACTGAGGGAGTGTTGCACTGTCGGAGGGTCAGTACTGAGAGGGAGTGTCGCACTGTCAGAGGGTCAGTACTGAGGGAGTGTTGCACTGTCGGAGGGTCAGTACTGAGAGGGAGTGCTGCACTGTCGGAGGGTCAGTACTGAGGGAGTGCTGCACTGTCGGAGGGTCAGTACTGTGAGGGAGTGTTGCACTGTCGGAGGGTCAGTACTGAGAGGGAGTGCTGCACTGTCGGAGGGTCAGTAGTGAGGGAGTGTTGCACTGTCGGAGGGTCAGTACTGAGAGGGAGTGCTGCAGTGTCGGAGGGTCAGTACTGAGGGAGGGCTGCACTGTCGGAGGGTCAGTAATGAGAGGGAGTGTTGCACTGTCGGAGGGTCAGTGCTGAGAGGGAGTGCTGCACTGTCGGAGGGTCAGTACTGAGGGAGTGTTGCACTGTCGGAGGGTCAGTACTGAGGGAGTGTTGCACTGTCGGATGGTCAGTACTGAGGGAGTGCTGCACTGTCGGAGGGTCAGTCCTGAGAGGGAGTGCTGCACTGTCGGAGGGTCAGTACTGAGGGAGTGTTGCACTGTCGGAAGGTCAGTACTGAGGGAGTGCCGCACTGTCGGAGGGTCAGTACTGAGGGAGTGCTGCAATGTCGGAGGGTCAGTACTGAGGGAGGGATGCACTGTCGGAGGGTCAGTACTGAGGCAGTGTTGCATTGTCGGAGGGTCAGTACTGAGGGAGTGTTGCACTGTCGGAGGGTCAGTACTGAGGGTGTGTTGCACTGTCGGAGGGTCAGTACTGAGGGAGTGTTGCACTGTCGGAGGGTCAGTACTGAGGGAGTGCTGCACTGTCAGAGGGTCAGTACTGAGGGAGTGTTGCACTGTCGGAGGGTCAGTACTGAGAGGGAGTGTCGCACTGTCAGAGGGTCAGTACTGAGGGAGTGTTGCACTGTCGGAGGGTCAGTACTGAGTGGGAGTGCTGCACTGTCGGAGGGTCAGTACTGAGGGAGTGTTGCACTGTCGGAGGGTCAGTACTGAGAGGGAGTGCTGCAGTGTCGGAGGGTCAGTACTGAGGGAGTGCTGCACAGTCGGAGGGTCAGTACTGAGAGGGAGTGTTGCACTGTCGGAGGGTCAGTACTGAGAGGGAGTGCTGCACTGTCGGAGGGTCAGTACTGAGGGAGTGTTGCACTGTCGGAGGGTCAGTACTGAGGGAGTGTTGCACTGTCGGATGGTCATTACTGACGGAGTGCTGCACTGTCGGAGGGTCAGTCCTGAGAGGGAGTGCTGCACTGTCGGAGGGTCGGTACTGAGGGAGTGTTGCACTGTCGGAAGGTCAGTACTGAGGGAGTGCCGCACTGTCGGAGGGTCAGTACTGAGGGAGTGCTGCACTGTCGGAGGGTCAGTACTGAGGGAGGGTTGCACTGTCGGAGGGTCAGAACTGAGAGCGAGTGCTGCACTGTCGGAGGGTCAGTACTGAGGGAGGGTTGCTCTGTCGGAGGGTCAGTACTGTGAGGGAGTGCTGCACTGTCGGAGGGTAAGTACTGAGAGGGAGTGTTGCACTGTCGGAGGGTCAGTACTGAGGGAGTGTTGCACTGTCGGAGGGCCAGTACTGAGAGGGAGTGCTGCACTGTCGGAGGGTCAGTACTGAGAGGGAGTGTTGCACTGTCAGAGAGTCAGTACTGAGGGAGCGCCGCACTGTCAGAGGGTCAGTACTGAGGGAGTGTTGCACTGTCGCAGGGCCAGTACTGAGAGGGAGTGTTGCACTGTCGGAGGGTCAGTACTGAGAGGGAGTGTTGCACTGTCGGAGGGTCAGTACTGAGAGGGAGTGTTGCACTGTCGGAGGGTCAGTACTGATGGAGTGTTGTACTGTCAGAAGGTCAGTACTGAGAGGGAGTGTTGCACTGTCGGAGGGTCAGTACTGAGAAGGAGTGCTGCACTGTCGGAGGGTCAGTACTGAGAGGGAGTGTTGCACTGTCGGAGGGTCAGTACTGAGGCAGTGTTGCACTGTCGGAGGGTCAGTACTGAGGGAGTGTTGCACTGTCGGAGGGTCAGTACTGAGGGAGTGTTGCACTGTCGGAGGGTCAGTACTGAGAGGGAGTGTTGCACTGTCGGAGGGTCAGTACTGAGGGAGTGTTGCACTGTCGGAGGGTCAGTACTGAGAGGGCGTGCTGCAATGACGGAGGGTCAGTACTGAGAGGGAGTGTTGCACTGTCGGATGGTCAGTACTGATGGAGTGTTGCACTGTCGGAGGGCCAGTACTGAGAGGGAGTGCTGCACTGTCGGAGGGTCAGTACTGAGGGAGTGTTGCACTGTCAGAGGGTCAGTACTGAGGGAGTGCCGCACTGTCAGAGGGTCAGAACTGAGGGAGTGTTGCACTGTCGGAGGGCCAGTACTGAGAGGGAGTGCTGCACTATCGGAGGGTCAGAACTGAGAGGGAGTGTTGCACTGTCGGAGGGTCAGTACTGAGGGAGTGTTGCACTGTCGGAGGGTCAGTACTGAGGGAGTGTTGCACTGTCGGAGGGTCAGTACTGAGGCAGTGTTGCACTGTCGGAGGGTCAGAACTGAGGGAGTGTTGCACTGTCGGAGGGCCAGTACTGAGAGGGAGTGCTGCACTATCGGAGGGTCAGAACTGAGAGGGAGTGTTGCACTGTCGGAGGGTCAGTACTGAGGGAGTGTTGCACTGTCAGAGGGTCAGTACTGAGAAGGAGTGTTGCACTGTCGGAGGGTCAGTACTGAGGGAGTGCTGCACAGTCGGAGGGTCAGTACTGAGAGGGAGTGTTGCACTGTCGGAGGGTCAGTACTGAGAGGGAGTGCTGCACTGTCGGAGGGTCAGTACTGAGGGAGTGTTGCACTGTCGGAGGGTCAGTACTGAGGGAGTGTTGCACTGTCGGATGGTCAGTACTGACGGAGTGCTGCACTGTCGGAGGGTCAGTCCTGAGAGGGAGTGCTGCACTGTCGGAGGGTCAGTACTGAGGGAGTGTTGCACTGTCGGAAGGTCAGGACTGAGGGAGTGCCGCACTGTCGGAGGGTCAGTACTGAGGGTGTGTTGCACTGTCGGAGGGTCAGTACTGAGGGAGTGTTGCACTGTCGGAGGGTCAGTACTGAGGGAGTGCTGCACTGTCAGAGGGTCAGTACTGATGGAGTGTTGCACTGTCGGAGGGTCAGTACTGAGAGGGAGTGTCGCACTGTCAGAGGGTCAGTACTGAGGGAGTGTTGCACTGTCGGAGGGTCAGTACTGAGAGGGAGTGCTGCACTGTCGGAGGGTCAGTACTGAGGGAGTGTTGCACTGTCGGAGGGTCAGTACTGAGAGGGAGTGCTGCAGTGTCGGAGGGTCAGTAATGAGGGAGTGCTGCACAGTCGGAGGGTCAGTACTGAGGGAGTGTTGCACTGTCGGAGGGTCAGTACTGAGAGGGAGTGTCGCACTGTCAGAGGGTCAGTACTGAGGGAGTGTTGCACTGTCGGAGGGTCAGTACTGAGAGGGAGTGTTGCACTGTCGGAGGGTCAGTACTGAGGGAGTGTTGCACTGTCGGAGGGTCAGGACTGAGAGGGAGTGCTGCACTGTCGGAGGGTCAGTACTGAGAGGGAGTGATCACTGTCAGAGGGTCAGTACTGAGGGAGTGTTGCACTGTCAGAGGGTCAGTACTGAGAGGGAGTGATCACTGTCAGAGGGTCAATACTGAGTGAGCGCCGCACTGTCAGAGGGTCAGTACTGAGGGAGTGTTGCACTGTCGGAGGGTCAGTACTGAGAGGGCGTGCTGCAATGACGGAGGGTCAGTACTGAGAGGGAGTGTTGCACTGTCGGATGGTCAGTACTGATGGAGTGTTGCACTGTCGGAGGGCCAGTACTGAGAGGGAGTGCTGCACTGTCGGAGGGTCAGTACTGAGGGAGTGTTGCACTGTCAGAGGGTCAGTACTGAGGGAGTGCCGCACTGTCAGAGGGTCAGAACTGAGGGAGTGTTGCACTGTCGGAGGGCCAGTACTGAGAGGGAGTGCTGCACTATCGGAGGGTCAGAACTGAGAGGGAGTGTTGCACTGTCGGAGGGTCAGTACTGAGGGAGTGTTGCACTGTCGGAGGGTCAGTACTGAGGGAGTGTTGCACTGTCGGAGGGTCAGTACTGAGGCAGTGTTGCACTGTCGGAGGGTCAGAACTGAGGGAGTGTTGCACTGTCGGAGGGCCAGTACTGAGAGGGAGTGCTGCACTTTCGGAGGGTCAGAACTGAGAGGGAGTGTTGCACTGTCGGAGGGTCAGTACTGAGGGAGTGTTGCACTGTCAGAGGGTCAGTACTGAGAAGGAGTGTTGCACTGTCGGAGGGTCAGTACTGAGGCAGTGTTGCACTGTCGGAGGGTCAGAACTGAGGGAGTGTTGCACTGTCGGAGGGCCAGTACTGAGAGGGACTGCTGCACTATCGGAGGGTCAGTACTGAGAGGGAGTGTTGCACTGTCGGAGGGTCAGTACTGAGAGGGAGTGCTGCACTGTCGGAGGGTCAGTACTGAGAGGGAGTGTTGCACTGTCGGAGGGTCAGTACTGAGGCAGTGTTGCATTGTCGGAGGGTCAGTACTGAGGGAGTGTTGCACTGTCGGAGGGTCAGTACTGAGGGTGTGTTGCACTGTCGGAGGGTCAGTACTGAGGGAGTGTTGCACTGTCGGAGGGTCAGTACTGAGGGAGTGCTGCACTGTCAGAGGGTCAGTACTGAGGGAGTGTTGCACTGTCGGAGGGTCAGTACTGAGAGGGAGTGTCGCACTGTCAGAGGGTCAGTACTGAGGGAGTGTTGCACTGTCGGAGGGTCAGTACTGAGAGGGAGTGCTGCACTGTCGGAGGGTCAGTACTGAGGGAGTGCTGCACTGTCGGAGGGTCAGTACTGAGAGGGAGTGTTGCACTGTCGGAGGATCAGTACTGAGAGGGAGTGCTGCACTGTCGGAGGGTCAGTAGTGAGGGAGTGTTGCACTGTCGGAGGGTCAGTACTGAGAGGGAGTGCTGCAGTGTCGGAGGGTCAGTACTGAGGGAGGGCTGCACTGTCGGAGGGTCAGTAATGAGAGGGAGTGTTGCACTGTCGGAGGGTCAGTGCTGAGAGGGAGTGCTGCACTGTCGGAGGGTCAGTACTGAGGGAGTGTTGCACTGTCGGAGGGTCAGTACTGAGGGAGTGTTGCACTGTCGGATGGTCAGTACTGAGGGAGTGCTGCACTGTCGGAGGGTCAGTCCTGAGAGGGAGTGCTGCACTGTCGGAGGGTCAGTACTGAGGGAGTGTTGCACTGTCGGAAGGTCAGTACTGAGGGAGTGCCGCACTGTCGGAGGGTCAGTACTGAGGGAGTGCTGCAATGTCGGAGGGTCAGTACTGAGGGAGGGTTGCACTGTCGGAGGGTCAGTACTGAGGCAGTGTTGCATTGTCGGAGGGTCAGTACTGAGGGAGTGTTGCACTGTCGGAGGGTCAGTACTGAGGGTGTGTTGCACTGTCGGAGGGTCAGTACTGAGGGAGTGTTGCACTGTCGGAGGGTCAGTACTGAGGGAGTGCTGCACTGTCAGAGGGTCAGTACTGAGGGAGTGTTGCACTGTCGGAGGGTCAGTACTGAGAGGGAGTGTCGCACTGTCAGAGGGTCAGTACTGAGGGAGTGTTGCACTGTCGGAGGGTCAGTACTGAGTGGGAGTGCTGCACTGTCGGAGGGTCAGTACTGAGGGAGTGTTGCACTGTCGGAGGGTCAGTACTGAGAGGGAGTGCTGCAGTGTCGGAGGGTCAGTACTGAGGGAGTGCTGCACAGTCGGAGGGTCAGTACTGAGAGGGAGTGTTGCACTGTCGGAGGGTCAGTACTGAGAGGGAGTGCTGCACTGTCGGAGGGTCAGTACTGAGGGAGTGTTGCACTGTCGGAGGGTCAGTACTGAGGGAGTGTTGCACTGTCGGATGGTCATTACTGACGGAGTGCTGCACTGTCGGAGGGTCAGTCCTGAGAGGGAGTGCTGCACTGTCGGAGGGTCGGTACTGAGGGAGTGTTGCACTGTCGGAAGGTCAGTACTGAGGGAGTGCCGCACTGTCGGAGGGTCAGTACTGAGGGAGTGCTGCACTGTCGGAGGGTCAGTACTGAGGGAGGGTTGCACTGTCGGAGGGTCAGAACTGAGAGCGAGTGCTGCACTGTCGGAGGGTCAGTACTGAGGGAGGGTTGCTCTGTCGGAGGGTCAGTACTGTGAGGGAGTGCTGCACTGTCGGAGGGTAAGTACTGAGAGGGAGTGTTGCACTGTCGGAGGGTCAGTACTGAGGGAGTGTTGCACTGTCGGAGGGCCAGTACTGAGAGGGAGTGCTGCACTGTCGGAGGGTCAGTACTGAGAGGGAGTGTTGCACTGTCAGAGAGTCAGTACTGAGGGAGCGCCGCACTGTCAGAGGGTCAGTACTGAGGGAGTGTTGCACTGTCGCAGGGCCAGTACTGAGAGGGAGTGTTGCACTGTCGGAGGGTCAGTACTGAGAGGGAGTGTTGCACTGTCGGAGGGTCAGTACTGAGAGGGAGTGTTGCACTGTCGGAGGGTCAGTACTGATGGAGTGTTGTACTGTCAGAAGGTCAGTACTGAGAGGGAGTGTTGCACTGTCGGAGGGTCAGTACTGAGAAGGAGTGCTGCACTGTCGGAGGGTCAGTACTGAGAGGGAGTGTTGCACTGTCGGAGGGTCAGTACTGAGGCAGTGTTGCACTGTCGGAGGGTCAGTACTGAGGGAGTGTTGCACTGTCGGAGGGTCAGTACTGAGGGAGTGTTGCACTGTCGGAGGGTCAGTACTGAGAGGGAGTGTTGCACTGTCGGAGGGTCAGTACTGAGGGAGTGTTGCACTGTCGGAGGGTCAGTACTGAGAGGGCGTGCTGCAATGACGGAGGGTCAGTACTGAGAGGGAGTGTTGCACTGTCGGATGGTCAGTACTGATGGAGTGTTGCACTGTCGGAGGGCCAGTACTGAGAGGGAGTGCTGCACTGTCGGAGGGTCAGTACTGAGGGAGTGTTGCACTGTCAGAGGGTCAGTACTGAGGGAGTGCCGCACTGTCAGAGGGTCAGAACTGAGGGAGTGTTGCACTGTCGGAGGGCCAGTACTGAGAGGGAGTGCTGCACTATCGGAGGGTCAGAACTGAGAGGGAGTGTTGCACTGTCGGAGGGTCAGTACTGAGGGAGTGTTGCACTGTCGGAGGGTCAGTACTGAGGGAGTGTTGCACTGTCGGAGGGTCAGTACTGAGGCAGTGTTGCACTGTCGGAGGGTCAGAACTGAGGGAGTGTTGCACTGTCGGAGGGCCAGTACTGAGAGGGAGTGCTGCACTATCGGAGGGTCAGAACTGAGAGGGAGTGTTGCACTGTCGGAGGGTCAGTACTGAGGGAGTGTTGCACTGTCAGAGGGTCAGTACTGAGAAGGAGTGTTGCACTGTCGGAGGGTCAGTACTGAGGCAGTGTTGCACTGTCAGAGGGTCAGAACTGAGGGAGTGTTGCACTGTCGGAGGGCCAGTACTGAGAGGGACTGCTGCACTATCGGAGGGTCAGTACTGAGAGGGAGTGTTGCACTGTCGGAGGGTCAGTACTGAGAGGGAGTGCTGCACTGTCGGAGGGTCAGTACTGAGAGGGAGTGTTGCACTGTCGGAGGGTCAGTACTGAGGCAGTGTTGCATTGTCGGAGGGTCAGTACTGAGGGAGTGTTGCACTGTCGGAGGGTCAGTACTGAGGGTGTGTTGCACTGTCGGAGGGTCAGTACTGAGGGAGTGTTGCACTGTCGGAGGGTCAGTACTGAGGGAGTGCTGCACTGTCAGAGGGTCAGTACTGAGGGAGTGTTGCACTGGCGGAGGGTCAGTACTGAGAGGGAGTGTCGCACTGTCAGAGGGTCAGTACTGAGGGAGTGTTGCACTGTCGGAGGGTCAGTACTGAGAGGGAGTGCTGCACTGTCGGAGGGTCAGTACTGAGGGAGTGCTGCACTGTCGGAGGGTCAGTACTGAGAGGGAGTGTTGCACTGTCGGAGGGTCAGTACTGAGAGGGAGTGCTGCACTGTCGGAGGGTCAGTAGTGAGGGAGTGTTGCACTGTCGGAGGGTCAGTACTGAGAGGGAGTGCTGCAGTGTCGGAGGGTCAGTACTGAGGGAGGGCTGCACTGTCGGAGGGTCAGTAATGAGAGGGAGTGTTGCACTGTCGGAGGGTCAGTGCTGAGAGGGAGTGCTGCACTGTCGGAGGGTCAGTACTGAGGGAGTGTAGCACTGTCGGAGGGTCAGTACTGAGGGAGTGTTGCACTGTCGGATGGTCAGTACTGAGGGAGTGCTGCACTGTCGGAGGGTCAGTCCTGAGAGGGACTGCTGCACTGTCGGAGGGTCAGTACTGAGGGAGTGTTGCACTGTCGGAAGGTCAGTACTGAGGGAGTGCCGCACTGTCGGAGGGTCAGTACTGAGGGAGTGCTGCAATGTCGGAGGGTCAGTACTGAGGGAGGGTTGCACTGTCGGAGGGTCAGTACTGAGGCAGTGTTGCATTGTCGGAGGGTCAGTACTGAGGGAGTGTTGCACTGTCGGAGGGTCAGTACTGAGGGTGTGTTGCACTGTCGGAGGGTCAGTACTGAGGGAGTGTTGCACTGTCGGAGGGTCAGTACTGAGGGAGTGCTGCACTGTCAGAGGGTCAGTACTGAGGGAGTGTTGCACTGTCGGAGGGTCAGTACTGAGAGGGAGTGTCGCACTGTCAGAGGGTCAGTACTGAGGGAGTGTTGCACTGTCGGAGGGTCAGTACTGAGAGGGAGTGCTGCACTGTCGGAGGGTCAGTACTGAGGGAGTGTTGCACTGTCGGAGGGTCAGTACTGAGAGGGAGTGCTGCAGTGTCGGAGGGTCAGTACTGAGGGAGTGCTGCACAGTCGGAGGGTCAGAACTGAGGGAGTGTTGCACTGTCGGAGGGCCAGTACTGAGAGGGAGTGCTGCACTATCGGAGGGTCAGAACTGAGAGGGAGTGTTGCACTGTCGGAGGGTCAGTACTGAGGGAGTGTTGCACTGTCGGAGGGTCAGTACTGAGGGAGTGTTGCACTGTCGGAGGGTCAGTACTGAGGCAGTGTTGCACTGTCGGAGGGTCAGAACTGAGGGAGTGTTGCACTGTCGGAGGGCCAGTACTGAGAGGGAGTGCTGCACTATCGGAGGGTCAGAACTGAGAGGGAGTGTTGCACTGTCGGAGGGTCAGTACTGAGGGAGTGTTGCACTGTCAGAGGGTCAGTACTGAGAAGGAGTGTTGCACTGTCGGAGGGTCAGTACTGAGGCAGTGTTGCACTGTCGGAGGGTCAGAACTGAGGGAGTGTTTCACTGTCGGAGGGCCAGTACTGAGAGGGACTGCTGCACTATCGGAGGGTCAGTACTGAGAGGGAGTGTTGCACTGTCGGAGGGTCAGTACTGAGAGGGAGTGCTGCACTGTCGGAGGGTCAGTACTGAGAGGGAGTGTTGCACTGTCGGAGGGTCAGTACTGAGGCAGTGTTGCATTGTCGGAGGGTCAGTACTGAGGGAGTGTTGCACTGTCGGAGGGTCAGTACTGAGGGTGTGTTGCACTGTCGGAGGGTCAGTACTGAGGGAGTGTTGCACTGTCGGAGGGTCAGTACTGAGGGAGTGCTGCACTGTCAGAGGGTCAGTACTGAGGGAGTGTTGCACTGTCGGAGGGTCAGTACTGAGAGGGAGTGTCGCACTGTCAGAGGGTCAGTACTGAGGGAGTGTTGCACTGTCGGAGGGTCAGTACTGAGAGGGAGTGCTGCACTGTCGGAGGGTCAGTACTGAGGGAGTGCTGCACTGTCGGAGGGTCAGTACTGAGAGGGAGTGTTGCACTGTCGGAGGGTCAGTACTGAGAGGGAGTGTTGCACTGTCGGAGGGTCAGTAGTGAGGGAGTGTTGCACTGTCGGAGGGTCAGTCCTGAGAGGGAGTGCTGCACTGTCGGAGGGTCAGTACTGAGGGAGTGTTGCACTGTCGGAAGGTCAGTACTGAGGGAGTGCCGCACTGTCGGAGGGTCAGTACTGAGGGAGTGCTGCAATGTCGGAGGGTCAGTACTGAGGGAGGGTTGCACTGTCGGAGGGTCAGTACTGAGGCAGTGTTGCATTGTCGGAGGGTCAGTACTGAGGGAGTGTTGCACTGTCGGAGGGTCAGTACTGAGGGTGTGTTGCACTGTCGGAGGGTCAGTACTGAGGGAGTGTTGCACTGCCGGAGGGTCAGTACTGAGGGAGTGCTGCACTGTCAGAGGGTCAGTACTGAGGGAGTGTTGCACTGTCGGAGGGTCAGTACTGAGAGGGAGTGTCGCACTGTCAGAGGGTCAGTACTGAGGGAGTGTTGCACTGTCGGAGGGTCAGTACTGAGAGGGAGTGCTGCACTGTCGGAGGGTCAGTACTGAGGGAGTGTTGCACTGTCGGAGGGTCAGTACTGAGAGGGAGTGCTGCAGTGTCGGAGGGTCAGTACTGAGGGAGTGCTGCACAGTCGGAGGGTCAGTACTGAGAGGGAGTGTTGCACTGTCGGAGGGTCAGTACTGAGAGGGAGTGCTGCACTGTCGGAGGGTCAGTACTGAGGGAGTGTTGCACTGTCGGAGGGTCAGTACTGAGGGAGTGTTGCACTGTCGGATGGTCATTACTGACGGAGTGCTGCACTGTCGGAGGGTCAGTCCTGAGAGGGAGTGCTGCACTGTCGGAGGGTCAGTACTGAGGGAGTGTTGCACTGTCGGAAGGTCAGTACTGAGGGAGTGCCGCACTGTCGGAGGGTCAGTACTGAGGGAGTGCTGCACTGTCGGAGGGTCAGTACTGAGGGAGGGTTGCACTGTCGGAGGGTCAGAACTGAGAGCGAGTGCTGCACTGTCGGAGGGTCAGTACTGAGGGAGGGTTGCTCTGTCGGAGGGTCAGTACTGTGAGGGAGTGCTGCACTGTCGGAGGGTAAGTACTGAGAGGGAGTGTTGCACTGTCGGAGGGTCAGTACTGAGGGAGTGTTGCACTGTCGGAGGGCCAGTACTGAGAGGGAGTGCTGCACTGTCGGAGGGTCAGTACTGAGAGGGAGTGTTGCACTGTCAGAGAGTCAGTACTGAGGGAGCGCCGCACTGTCAGAGGGTCAGTACTGAGGGAGTGTTGCACTGTCGCAGGGCCAGTACTGAGAGGGAGTGTTGCACTGTCGGAGGGTCAGTACTGAGAGGGAGTGTTGCACTGTCGGAGGGTCAGTACTGAGAGGGAGTGTTGCACTGTCGGAGGGTCAGTACTGATGGAGTGTTGTACTGTCAGAAGGTCAGTACTGAGAGGGAGTGTTGCACTGTCGGAGGGTCAGTACTGAGAAGGAGTGCTGCACTGTCGGAGGGTCAGTACTGAGAGGGAGTGTTGCACTGTCGGAGGGTCAGTACTGAGGCAGTGTTGCACTGTCGGAGGGTCAGTACTGAGGGAGTGTTGCACTGTCGGAGGGTCAGTACTGAGGGAGTGTTGCACTGTCGGAGGGTCAGTACTGAGAGGGAGTGTTGCACTGTCGGAGGGTCAGTACTGAGGGATTGTTGCACTGTCGGAGGGTCATTACTGAGAGGGAGTGCTGCACTGTCGGAGGGTCAGTACTGAGAGGGAGTGATCACTGTCAGAGGGTCAGTACTGAGGGAGTGTTGCACTGTCAGAGGGTCAGTACTGAGAGGGAGTGATCACTGTCAGAGGGTCAATACTGAGTGAGCGCCGCACTGTCAGAGGGTCAGTACTGAGGGAGTGTTGCACTGTCGGAGGGTCAGTACTGAGAGGGAGTGCTGCAATGACGGAGGGTCAGTACTGAGAGGGAGTGTTGCACTGTCGGAGGGTCAGTACTGAGGGAGTGTTGCACTGTCGGAGGGCCAGTACTGAGAGGGAGTGCTGCACTGTCGGAGGGTCAGTACTGAGGGAGAGTTGCACTGTCAGAGGGTCAGTACTGAGGGAGTGCCGCACTGTCAGAGGGTCAGAACTGAGGGAGTGTTGCACTGTCGGAGGGCCAGTACTGAGAGGGAGTGCTGCACTATCGGAGGGTCAGAACTGAGAGGGAGTGTTGCACTGTCGGAGGGTCAGTACTGAGGGAGTGTTGCACTGTCGGAGGGTCAGTACTGAGGCAGTGTTGCACTGTCGGAGGGTCAGAACTGAGGGAGTGTTGCACTGTCGGAGGGCCAGTACTGAGAGGGAGTGCTGCACTATCGGAGGGTCAGAACTGAGAGGGAGTGTTGCACTGTCGGAGGGTCAGTACTGAGAAGGAGTGTTGCACTGTCGGAGGGTCAGTACTGAGAAGGAGTGTTGCACTGTCGGAGGGTCAGAACTGAGGGAGTGTTGCACTGTCGGAGGGCTAGTACTGAGAGGGAGTGCTGCACTATCGGAGGGTCAGTACTGAGAGGGAGTGTTGCACTGTCGGAGGGTCAGTACTGAGAGGGAGTGCTGCACTGTCGGAGGGTCAGTACTGAGAGGGAGTGTTGCACTGTCGGAGGGTCAGTACTGAGCCAGTGTTGCATTGTCGGAGGGTCATTACTGAGGGAGTGTTGCACTGTCGGAGGGTCAGTACTGAGGGTGTGTTGCACTGTCGGAGGGTCAGTACTGAGGGAGTGTTGCACTGTCGGAGGGTCAGTACTGAGGGAGTGCTGCACTGTCAGAGGGTCAGTACTGAGGGAGTGTTGCACTGTCGGAGGGTCAGTACTGAGAGGGAGTGTCGCACTGTCAGAGGGTCAGTACTGAGGGAGTGTTGCACTGTCGGAGGGTCAGTACTGAGTGGAGTGCTGCACTGTCGGAGGGTCAGTACTGAGGGAGTGCTGCACTGTCGGAGGGTCAGTACTGAGAGGGAGTGTTGCACTGTCGGAGGGTCAGTACTGAGAGGGAGTGCTGCACTGTCGGAGGGTCAGTACTGAGGGAGTGTTGCACTGTCGGAGGGTCAGTACTGAGAGGGAGTGCTGCAGTGTCGGAGGGTCAGTACTGAGGGAGGGCTGCACTGTCGGAGGGTCAGTAATGAGAGGGAGTGTTGCACTGTCGGAGGGTCAGTGCTGAGAGGGAGTGCTGCACTGTCGGAGGGTCAGTACTGAGGGAGTGTTGCACTGTCGGAGGGTCAGTACTGAGGGAGTGTTGCACTGTCGGATGGTCAGTACTGAGGGAGTGCTGCACTGTCGGAGGGTCAGTCCTGAGTGGGAGTGCTGCACTGTCGGAGGGTCAGTACTGAGGGAGTGTTGCACTGTCGGAAGGTCAGTACTGAGGGAGTGCCGCACTGTCGGAGGGTCAGTACTGAGGGAGTGCTGCAATGTCGGAGGGTCAGTACTGAGGGAGGGTTGCACTGTCGGAGGGTCAGTACTGAGGCAGTGTTGCATTGTCGGAGGGTCAGTACTGAGGGAGTGTTGCACTGTCGGAGGGTCAGTACTGAGGGAGTGTTGCACTGTCGGAGGGTCAGTACTGAGGGAGTGCTGCACTGTCAGAGGGTCAGTACTGAGGGAGTGTTGCACTGTCGGAGGGTCAGTACTGAGAGGGAGTGTCGCACTGTCAGAGGGTCAGTACTGAGGGAGTGTTGCACTGTCGGAGGGTCAGTACTGAGAGGGAGTGCAGCACTGTCGGAGGGTCAGTACTGAGGGAGTGTTGCACTGTCGGAGGGTCAGTACTGAGAGGGAGTGCTGCAGTGTCGGAGGGTCAATACTGAGGGAGTGCTGCACTGTCGGAGGGTCAGTACTGAGGGAGTGTTGCACTGTCGGAGGGTCAGTACTGAGGGTGTGTTGCACTGTCGGAGGGTCAGTACTGAGGGAGTGTTGCACTGTCGGAGGGTCAGTACTGAGGGAGTGCTGCACTGTCAGAGGGTCAGTACTGAGGGAGTGTTGCACTGTCGGAGGGTCAGTACTGAGAGGGAGTGTCGCACTGTCAGAGGGTCAGTACTGAGGGAGTGTTGCACTGTCGGAGGGTCAGTACTGAGAGGGAGTGCTGCACTGTCGGAGGGTCAGTACTGAGGGAGTGCTGCACTGTCGGAGGGTCAGTACTGAGAGGGAGTGTTGCACTGTCGGAGGGTCAGTACTGAGAGGGAGTGCTGCACTGTCGGAGGGTCAGTAGTGAGGGAGTGTTGCACTGTCGGAGGGTCAGTACTGAGAGGGAGTGCTGCAGTGTCGGAGGGTCAGTACTGAGGGAGGGCTGCACTGTCGGAGGGTCAGTAATGAGAGGGAGTGTTGCACTGTCGGAGGGTCAGTGCTGAGAGGGAGTGCTGCACTGTCGGAGGGTCAGTACTGAGGGAGTGTAGCACTGTCGGAGGGTCAGTACTGAGGGAGTGTTGCACTGTCGGATGGTCAGTACTGAGGGAGTGCTGCACTGTCGGAGGGTCAGTCCTGAGAGGGACTGCTGCACTGTCGGAGGGTCAGTACTGAGGGAGTGTTGCACTGTCGGAAGGTCAGTACTGAGGGAGTGCCGCACTGTCGGAGGGTCAGTACTGAGGGAGTGCTGCAATGTCGGAGGGTCAGTACTGAGGGAGGGTTGCACTGTCGGAGGGTCAGTACTGAGGCAGTGTTGCATTGTCGGAGGGTCAGTACTGAGGGAGTGTTGCACTGTCGGAGGGTCAGTACTGAGGGTGTGTTGCACTGTCGGAGGGTCAGTACTGAGGGAGTGTTGCACTGTCGGAGGGTCAGTACTGAGGGAGTGCTGCACTGTCAGAGGGTCAGTACTGAGGGAGTGTTGCACTGTCGGAGGGTCAGTACTGAGAGGGAGTGTCGCACTGTCAGAGGGTCAGTACTGAGGGAGTGTTGCACTGTCGGAGGGTCAGTACTGAGAGGGAGTGCTGCACTGTCGGAGGGTCAGTACTGAGGGAGTGTTGCACTGTCGGAGGGTCAGTACTGAGAGGGAGTGCTGCAGTGTCGGAGGGTCAGTACTGAGGGAGTGCTGCACAGTCGGAGGGTCAGAACTGAGGGAGTGTTGCACTGTCGGAGGGCCAGTACTGAGAGGGAGTGCTGCACTATCGGAGGGTCAGAACTGAGAGGGAGTGTTGCACTGTCGGAGGGTCAGTACTGAGGGAGTGTTGCACTGTCGGAGGGTCAGTACTGAGGGAGTGTTGCACTGTCGGAGGGTCAGTACTGAGGCAGTGTTGCACTGTCGGAGGGTCAGAACTGAGGGAGTGTTGCACTGTCGGAGGGCCAGTACTGAGAGGGAGTGCTGCACTATCGGAGGGTCAGAACTGAGAGGGAGTGTTGCACTGTCGGAGGGTCAGTACTGAGGGAGTGTTGCACTGTCAGAGGGTCAGTACTGAGAAGGAGTGTTGCACTGTCGGAGGGTCAGTACTGAGGCAGTGTTGCACTGTCGGAGGGTCAGAACTGAGGGAGTGTTTCACTGTCGGAGGGCCAGTACTGAGAGGGACTGCTGCACTATCGGAGGGTCAGTACTGAGAGGGAGTGTTGCACTGTCGGAGGGTCAGTACTGAGAGGGAGTGCTGCACTGTCGGAGGGTCAGTACTGAGAGGGAGTGTTGCACTGTCGGAGGGTCAGTACTGAGGCAGTGTTGCATTGTCGGAGGGTCAGTACTGAGGGAGTGTTGCACTGTCGGAGGGTCAGTACTGAGGGTGTGTTGCACTGTCGGAGGGTCAGTACTGAGGGAGTGTTGCACTGTCGGAGGGTCAGTACTGAGGGAGTGCTGCACTGTCAGAGGGTCAGTACTGAGGGAGTGTTGCACTGTCGGAGGGTCAGTACTGAGAGGGAGTGTCGCACTGTCAGAGGGTCAGTACTGAGGGAGTGTTGCACTGTCGGAGGGTCAGTACTGAGAGGGAGTGCTGCACTGTCGGAGGGTCAGTACTGAGGGAGTGCTGCACTGTCGGAGGGTCAGTACTGAGAGGGAGTGTTGCACTGTCGGAGGGTCAGTACTGAGAGGGAGTGTTGCACTGTCGGAGGGTCAGTAGTGAGGGAGTGTTGCACTGTCGGAGGGTCAGTCCTGAGAGGGAGTGCTGCACTGTCGGAGGGTCAGTACTGAGGGAGTGTTGCACTGTCGGAAGGTCAGTACTGAGGGAGTGCCGCACTGTCGGAGGGTCAGTACTGAGGGAGTGCTGCAATGTCGGAGGGTCAGTACTGAGGGAGGGTTGCACTGTCGGAGGGTCAGTACTGAGGCAGTGTTGCATTGTCGGAGGGTCAGTACTGAGGGAGTGTTGCACTGTCGGAGGGTCAGTACTGAGGGTGTGTTGCACTGTCGGAGGGTCAGTACTGAGGGAGTGTTGCACTGCCGGAGGGTCAGTACTGAGGGAGTGCTGCACTGTCAGAGGGTCAGTACTGAGGGAGTGTTGCACTGTCGGAGGGTCAGTACTGAGAGGGAGTGTCGCACTGTCAGAGGGTCAGTACTGAGGGAGTGTTGCACTGTCGGAGGGTCAGTACTGAGAGGGAGTGCTGCACTGTCGGAGGGTCAGTACTGAGGGAGTGTTGCACTGTCGGAGGGTCAGTACTGAGAGGGAGTGCTGCAGTGTCGGAGGGTCAGTACTGAGGGAGTGCTGCACAGTCGGAGGGTCAGTACTGAGAGGGAGTGTTGCACTGTCGGAGGGTCAGTACTGAGAGGGAGTGCTGCACTGTCGGAGGGTCAGTACTGAGGGAGTGTTGCACTGTCGGAGGGTCAGTACTGAGGGAGTGTTGCACTGTCGGATGGTCATTACTGACGGAGTGCTGCACTGTCGGAGGGTCAGTCCTGAGAGGGAGTGCTGCACTGTCGGAGGGTCAGTACTGAGGGAGTGTTGCACTGTCGGAAGGTCAGTACTGAGGGAGTGCCGCACTGTCGGAGGGTCAGTACTGAGGGAGTGCTGCACTGTCGGAGGGTCAGTACTGAGGGAGGGTTGCACTGTCGGAGGGTCAGAACTGAGAGCGAGTGCTGCACTGTCGGAGGGTCAGTACTGAGGGAGGGTTGCTCTGTCGGAGGGTCAGTACTGTGAGGGAGTGCTGCACTGTCGGAGGGTAAGTACTGAGAGGGAGTGTTGCACTGTCGGAGGGTCAGTACTGAGGGAGTGTTGCACTGTCGGAGGGCCAGTACTGAGAGGGAGTGCTGCACTGTCGGAGGGTCAGTACTGAGAGGGAGTGTTGCACTGTCAGAGAGTCAGTACTGAGGGAGCGCCGCACTGTCAGAGGGTCAGTACTGAGGGAGTGTTGCACTGTCGCAGGGCCAGTACTGAGAGGGAGTGTTGCACTGTCGGAGGGTCAGTACTGAGAGGGAGTGTTGCACTGTCGGAGGGTCAGTACTGAGAGGGAGTGTTGCACTGTCGGAGGGTCAGTACTGATGGAGTGTTGTACTGTCAGAAGGTCAGTACTGAGAGGGAGTGTTGCACTGTCGGAGGGTCAGTACTGAGAAGGAGTGCTGCACTGTCGGAGGGTCAGTACTGAGAGGGAGTGTTGCACTGTCGGAGGGTCAGTACTGAGGCAGTGTTGCACTGTCGGAGGGTCAGTACTGAGGGAGTGTTGCACTGTCGGAGGGTCAGTACTGAGGGAGTGTTGCACTGTCGGAGGGTCAGTACTGAGAGGGAGTGTTGCACTGTCGGAGGGTCAGTACTGAGGGATTGTTGCACTGTCGGAGGGTCATTACTGAGAGGGAGTGCTGCACTGTCGGAGGGTCAGTACTGAGAGGGAGTGATCACTGTCAGAGGGTCAGTACTGAGGGAGTGTTGCACTGTCAGAGGGTCAGTACTGAGAGGGAGTGATCACTGTCAGAGGGTCAATACTGAGTGAGCGCCGCACTGTCAGAGGGTCAGTACTGAGGGAGTGTTGCACTGTCGGAGGGTCAGTACTGAGAGGGAGTGCTGCAATGACGGAGGGTCAGTACTGAGAGGGAGTGTTGCACTGTCGGAGGGTCAGTACTGAGGGAGTGTTGCACTGTCGGAGGGCCAGTACTGAGAGGGAGTGCTGCACTGTCGGAGGGTCAGTACTGAGGGAGAGTTGCACTGTCAGAGGGTCAGTACTGAGGGAGTGCCGCACTGTCAGAGGGTCAGAACTGAGGGAGTGTTGCACTGTCGGAGGGCCAGTACTGAGAGGGAGTGCTGCACTATCGGAGGGTCAGAACTGAGAGGGAGTGTTGCACTGTCGGAGGGTCAGTACTGAGGGAGTGTTGCACTGTCGGAGGGTCAGTACTGAGGCAGTGTTGCACTGTCGGAGGGTCAGAACTGAGGGAGTGTTGCACTGTCGGAGGGCCAGTACTGAGAGGGAGTGCTGCACTATCGGAGGGTCAGAACTGAGAGGGAGTGTTGCACTGTCGGAGGGTCAGTACTGAGAAGGAGTGTTGCACTGTCGGAGGGTCAGTACTGAGAAGGAGTGTTGCACTGTCGGAGGGTCAGAACTGAGGGAGTGTTGCACTGTCGGAGGGCTAGTACTGAGAGGGAGTGCTGCACTATCGGAGGGTCAGTACTGAGAGGGAGTGTTGCACTGTCGGAGGGTCAGTACTGAGAGGGAGTGCTGCACTGTCGGAGGGTCAGTACTGAGAGGGAGTGTTGCACTGTCGGAGGGTCAGTACTGAGCCAGTGTTGCATTGTCGGAGGGTCATTACTGAGGGAGTGTTGCACTGTCGGAGGGTCAGTACTGAGGGTGTGTTGCACTGTCGGAGGGTCAGTACTGAGGGAGTGTTGCACTGTCGGAGGGTCAGTACTGAGGGAGTGCTGCACTGTCAGAGGGTCAGTACTGAGGGAGTGTTGCACTGTCGGAGGGTCAGTACTGAGAGGGAGTGTCGCACTGTCAGAGGGTCAGTACTGAGGGAGTGTTGCACTGTCGGAGGGTCAGTACTGAGTGGAGTGCTGCACTGTCGGAGGGTCAGTACTGAGGGAGTGCTGCACTGTCGGAGGGTCAGTACTGAGAGGGAGTGTTGCACTGTCGGAGGGTCAGTACTGAGAGGGAGTGCTGCACTGTCGGAGGGTCAGTACTGAGGGAGTGTTGCACTGTCGGAGGGTCAGTACTGAGAGGGAGTGCTGCAGTGTCGGAGGGTCAGTACTGAGGGAGGGCTGCACTGTCGGAGGGTCAGTAATGAGAGGGAGTGTTGCACTGTCGGAGGGTCAGTGCTGAGAGGGAGTGCTGCACTGTCGGAGGGTCAGTACTGAGGGAGTGTTGCACTGTCGGAGGGTCAGTACTGAGGGAGTGTTGCACTGTCGGATGGTCAGTACTGAGGGAGTGCTGCACTGTCGGAGGGTCAGTCCTGAGTGGGAGTGCTGCACTGTCGGAGGGTCAGTACTGAGGGAGTGTTGCACTGTCGGAAGGTCAGTACTGAGGGAGTGCCGCACTGTCGGAGGGTCAGTACTGAGGGAGTGCTGCAATGTCGGAGGGTCAGTACTGAGGGAGGGTTGCACTGTCGGAGGGTCAGTACTGAGGCAGTGTTGCATTGTCGGAGGGTCAGTACTGAGGGAGTGTTGCACTGTCGGAGGGTCAGTACTGAGGGAGTGTTGCACTGTCGGAGGGTCAGTACTGAGGGAGTGCTGCACTGTCAGAGGGTCAGTACTGAGGGAGTGTTGCACTGTCGGAGGGTCAGTACTGAGAGGGAGTGTCGCACTGTCAGAGGGTCAGTACTGAGGGAGTGTTGCACTGTCGGAGGGTCAGTACTGAGAGGGAGTGCAGCACTGTCGGAGGGTCAGTACTGAGGGAGTGTTGCACTGTCGGAGGGTCAGTACTGAGAGGGAGTGCTGCAGTGTCGGAGGGTCAATACTGAGGGAGTGCTGCACAGTCGGAGGGTCAGTACTGAGGGAGTGTTGCACTGTCGGAGGGTCAGTACTGAGGGAGTGTTGCACTGTCGGAGGGTCAGTACTGATGGAGTGTTGTACTGTCAGAAGGTCAGTACTGAGAGGGAGTGTTGCACTGTCGGAGGGTCAGTACTGAGAAGGAGTGCTGCACTGTCGGAGGGTCAGTACTGAGAGGGAGTGTTGCACTGTCGGAGGGTCAGTACTGATGGAGTGTTGTACTGTCAGAAGGTCAGTACTGAGAGGGAGTGTTGCACTGTCGGAGGGTCAGTACTGAGAAGGAGTGCTGCACTGTCGGAGGGTCAGTACTGAGAGGGAGTGTTGCACTGTCGGAGGGTCAGTACTGAGGCAGTGTTGCACTGTCGGAGGGTCAGTACTGAGGGAGTGTTGCACTGTCGGAGGGTCAGTACTGAGGGAGTGTTGCACTGTCGGAGGGTCAGTACTGAGAGGGAGTGTTGCACTGTCGGAGGGTCAGTACTGAGGGATTGTTGCACTGTCGGAGGGTCATTACTGAGAGGGAGTGCTGCACTGTCGGAGGGTCAGTACTGAGAGGGAGTGATCACTGTCAGAGGGTCAGTACTGAGGGAGTGTTGCACTGTCAGAGGGTCAGTACTGAGAGGGAGTGATCACTGTCAGAGGGTCAATACTGAGTGAGCGCCGCACTGTCAGAGGGTCAGTACTGAGGGAGTGTTGCACTGTCGGAGGGTCAGTACTGAGAGGGAGTGCTGCAATGACGGAGGGTCAGTACTGAGAGGGAGTGTTGCACTGTCGGAGGGTCAGTACTGAGGGAGTGTTGCACTGTCGGAGGGCCAGTACTGAGAGGGAGTGCTGCACTGTCGGAGGGTCAGTACTGAGGGAGAGTTGCACTGTCAGAGGGTCAGTACTGAGGGAGTGCCGCACTGTCAGAGGGTCAGAACTGAGGGAGTGTTGCACTGTCGGAGGGCCAGTACTGAGAGGGAGTGCTGCACTATCGGAGGGTCAGAACTGAGAGGGAGTGTTGCACTGTCGGAGGGTCAGTACTGAGGGAGTGTTGCACTGTCGGAGGGTCAGTACTGAGGCAGTGTTGCACTGTCGGAGGGTCAGAACTGAGGGAGTGTTGCACTGTCGGAGGGCCAGTACTGAGAGGGAGTGCTGCACTATCGGAGGGTCAGAACTGAGAGGGAGTGTTGCACTGTCGGAGGGTCAGTACTGAGAAGGAGTGTTGCACTGTCGGAGGGTCAGTACTGAGAAGGAGTGTTGCACTGTCGGAGGGTCAGAACTGAGGGAGTGTTGCACTGTCGGAGGGCTAGTACTGAGAGGGAGTGCTGCACTATCGGAGGGTCAGTACTGAGAGGGAGTGTTGCACTGTCGGAGGGTCAGTACTGAGAGGGAGTGCTGCACTGTCGGAGGGTCAGTACTGAGAGGGAGTGTTGCACTGTCGGAGGGTCAGTACTGAGCCAGTGTTGCATTGTCGGAGGGTCATTACTGAGGGAGTGTTGCACTGTCGGAGGGTCAGTACTGAGGGTGTGTTGCACTGTCGGAGGGTCAGTACTGAGGGAGTGTTGCACTGTCGGAGGGTCAGTACTGAGGGAGTGCTGCACTGTCAGAGGGTCAGTACTGAGGGAGTGTTGCACTGTCGGAGGGTCAGTACTGAGAGGGAGTGTCGCACTGTCAGAGGGTCAGTACTGAGGGAGTGTTGCACTGTCGGAGGGTCAGTACTGAGTGGAGTGCTGCACTGTCGGAGGGTCAGTACTGAGGGAGTGCTGCACTGTCGGAGGGTCAGTACTGAGAGGGAGTGTTGCACTGTCGGAGGGTCAGTACTGAGAGGGAGTGCTGCACTGTCGGAGGGTCAGTACTGAGGGAGTGTTGCACTGTCGGAGGGTCAGTACTGAGAGGGAGTGCTGCAGTGTCGGAGGGTCAGTACTGAGGGAGGGCTGCACTGTCGGAGGGTCAGTAATGAGAGGGAGTGTTGCACTGTCGGAGGGTCAGTGCTGAGAGGGAGTGCTGCACTGTCGGAGGGTCAGTACTGAGGGAGTGTTGCACTGTCGGAGGGTCAGTACTGAGGGAGTGTTGCACTGTCGGATGGTCAGTACTGAGGGAGTGCTGCACTGTCGGAGGGTCAGTCCTGAGTGGGAGTGCTGCACTGTCGGAGGGTCAGTACTGAGGGAGTGTTGCACTGTCGGAAGGTCAGTACTGAGGGAGTGCCGCACTGTCGGAGGGTCAGTACTGAGGGAGTGCTGCAATGTCGGAGGGTCAGTACTGAGGGAGGGTTGCACTGTCGGAGGGTCAGTACTGAGGCAGTGTTGCATTGTCGGAGGGTCAGTACTGAGGGAGTGTTGCACTGTCGGAGGGTCAGTACTGAGGGAGTGTTGCACTGTCGGAGGGTCAGTACTGAGGGAGTGCTGCACTGTCAGAGGGTCAGTACTGAGGGAGTGTTGCACTGTCGGAGGGTCAGTACTGAGAGGGAGTGTCGCACTGTCAGAGGGTCAGTACTGAGGGAGTGTTGCACTGTCGGAGGGTCAGTACTGAGAGGGAGTGCTGCACTGTCGGAGGGTCAGTACTGAGGGAGTGTTGCACTGTCGGAGGGTCAGTACTGAGAGGGAGTGCTGCAGTGTCGGAGGGTCAATACTGAGGGAGTGCTGCACAGTCGGAGGGTCAGTACTGAGGGAGTGTTGCACTGTCGGAGGGTCAGTACTGAGGGAGTGTTGCACTGTCGGATGGTCATTACTGACGGAGTGCTGCACTGTCGGAGGGTCAGTCCTGAGAGGGAGTGCTGCACTGTCGGAGGGTCAGTACTGAGGGAGTGTTGCACTGTCGGAAGGTCAGTACTGAGGGAGTGCCGCACTGTCGGAGGGTCAGTACTGAGGGAGTGCTGCACTGTCGGAGGGTCAGTACTGAGGGAGGGTTGCACTGTCGGAGGGTCAGAACTGAGAGCGAGTGCTGCACTGTCGGAGGGTCAGTACTGAGGGAGGGTTGCACTGTCGGAGGGTCAGTACTGAGAGGGAGTGCTGCACTGTCGGAGGGTAAGTACTGAGAGGGAGTGTTGCACTGTCGGAGGGTCAGTACTGAGGGAGTGTTGCACTGTCGGAGGGCCAGTACTGAGAGGGAGTGCTGCACTGTCGGAGGGTCAGTACTGAGAGGGAGTGTTGCACTGTCAGAGAGTCAGTACTGAGGGAGCGCCGCACTGTCAGAGGGTCAGTACTGAGGGAGTGTTGTACTGTCAGAGGGTCAGTACTGAGAGGGAGTGTTGCACTGTCGGAGCGTCAATACTGAGAAGGAGTGCTGCACTGTCGGAGGGTCAGTACTGAGAGGGAGTGTTGCACTGTCGGAGGGTCAGTACTGAGGCAGTGTTGCACTGTCGGAGGGTCAGTACTGAGGGAGTGTTGCACTGTCGGAAGGTCAGTACTGAGGGAGTGTTGCACTGTTGGAGGGTCAGTACTGAGAGGGAGTGCTGCACTGTCGGAGGGTCAGTACTGAGGGAGTGTTGCACTGTCAGAGGGTCAGTACTGAGAGGGAGTGATCACTGTCAGAGGGTCAGTAGTGAGGGAGTGTTGCACTGTCGGAGGGTCAGTACTGAGGGAGTGTTGCACTGTCGGAGGGTCAATACTGAGTGAGCGCCGCACTGTCAGAGGGTCAGTAATGAGAGGGAGTGCTGCACTGTCGGAGGGTCAGTAATGAGAGGGAGTGCTGCACTGTCGGAGGGTCAGTACTGAGGGAGTGTTGCACTGTCGGATGGTCAGTACTGAGGGAGTGCTGCACTGTCGGAGGGTCAGTCCTGAGAGGGAGTGCTGCACTGTCGGAGGGTCAGTACTGAGGGAGTATTGAACTGTCGGAAGGTCAGTACTGAGGGAGTGCCGCACTGTCGGAGGGTCAGTACTGAGGGAGTGCTGCAATGTCAGAGGGTCAGTACTGAGGGAGGGTTGCACTGTCGGAGGGTCAGTACTGAGGCAGTGTTGCATTGTCGGAGGGTCAGTACTGAGGGAGTGTTGCACTGTCGGAGGGTCAGTACTGAGGGTGTGTTGCACTGTCGGAGGGTCAGTACTGAGGGAGTGTTGCACTGTCGGAGGGTCAGTACTGAGGGAGTGCTGCACTGTCGGATGGTCAGTACTGAGGGAGTGTTGCACTGTCGGAAAGTCAGTACTGAGGGAGTGCCGCACTGTCGGAGGGTCAGTACTGAGGGAGTGCTGCAATGTCGGAGGGTCAGTACTGAGGGAGGGTTGCACTGTCGGAGGGTCAGTACTGAGGCAGTGTTGCATTGTCGGAGGGTCAGTACTGAGGGAGTGTTGCACTGTCGGAGGGTCAGTACTGAGGGTGTGTTGCACTGTCGGAGGGTCAGTACTGTGGGAGTGTTGCACTGTCGGAGGGTCAGTACTGAGGGAGTGCTGCACTGTCAGAGGGTCAGTACTGAGGGAGTGTTGCACTGTCGGAGGGTCAGTACTGAGAGGGAGTGTCGCACTGTCAGAGGGTCAGTACTGAGGGAGTGTTGCACTGTCGGAGGGTCAGTACTGAGAGGGAGTGCTGCACTGTCGGAGGGTCAGTACTGAGGGAGTGCTGCACTGTCGGAGGGTCAGTACTGAGAGGGAGTGTTGCACTGTCGGAGGGTCAGTACTGAGAGGGAGTGATGCACTGTCGGAGGGTCAGTACTGAGGGAGTGTTGCACTGTCGGAGGGTCAGTACTGAGAGGGAGTGCTGCAGTGTCGGAGGGTCAGTACTGAGGGAGTGCTGCACAGTCGGAGGGTCAGTACTGAGAGGGAGTGCTGCACTGTCGGAGGGTCAGTCCTGAGTGGGAGTGCTGCACTGTCGGAGGGTCAGTACTGAGGGAGTGTTGCACTGTCGGAAGGTCAGTACTGAGGGAGTGCCGCACTGTCGGAGGGTCAGTACTGAGGGAGTGCTGCAATGTCGGAGGGTCAGTACTGAGGGAGGGTTGCACTGTCGGAGGGTCAGTACTGAGGCAGTGTTGCATTGTCGGAGGGTCAGTACTGAGGGAGTGTTGCACTGTCGGAGGGTCAGTACTGAGGGAGTGTTGCACTGTCGGAGGGTCAGTACTGAGGGAGTGCTGCACTGTCAGAGGGTCAGTACTGAGGGAGTGTTGCACTGTCGGAGGGTCAGTACTGAGAGGGAGTGTCGCACTGTCAGAGGGTCAGTACTGAGGGAGTGTTGCACTGTCGGAGGGTCAGTACTGAGAGGGAGTGCTGCACTGTCGGAGGGTCAGTACTGAGGGAGTGTTGCACTGTCGGAGGGTCAGTACTGAGAGGGAGTGCTGCAGTGTCGGAGGGTCAGTACTGAGGGAGTGCTGCACAGTCGGAGGGTCAGTACTGAGGGAGTGTTGCACTGTCGGAGGGTCAGTACTGAGGGAGTGTTGCACTGCCGGATGGTCATTACTGACGGAGTGCTGCACTGTCGGAGGGTCAGTCCTGAGAGGGAGTGCTGCACTGTCGGAGGGTCAGTACTGAGGGAGTGTTGCACTGTCGGAAGGTCAGTACTGAGGGAGTGCCGCACTGTCGGAGGGTCAGTACTGAGGGAGTGCTGCACTGTCGGAGGGTCAGTACTGAGGGAGGGTTGCACTGTCGGAGGGTCAGAACTGAGAGCGAGTGCTGCACTGTCGGAGGGTCAGTACTGAGGGAGGGTTGCACTGTCGGAGGGTCAGTACTGAGAGGGAGTGCTGCACTGTCGGAGGGTCAGTACTGAGGGAGTGTTGCACTGTCGGATGGTCAGTACTGAGGGAGTGCTGCACTGTCGGAGAGTCAGTCCTGAGAGGGAGTGCTGCACTGTCGGAGGGTCAGTACTGAGGGAGTATTGCACTGTCGGAAGGTCAGTACTGAGGGAGTGCCGCACTGTCGGAGGGTCAGTACTGAGGGAGTGCTGCAATGTCGGAGGGTCAGTACTGAGGGAGGGTTGCACTGTCGGAGGGTCAGTACTGAGGCAGTGTTGCATTGTCGGAGGGTCAGTACTGAGGGAGTGTTGCACTGTCGGAGGGTCAGTACTGAGGGTGTGTTGCACTGTCGGAGGGTCAGTACTGAGGGAGTGTTGCACTGTCGGAGGGTCAGTACTGAGGGAGTGCTGCACTGTCGGAGGGTCAGTACTGAGGGAGTGTTGCACTGTCGGAAAGTCAGTACTGAGGGAGTGCCGCACTGTCGGAGGGTCAGTACTGAGGGAGTGCTGCAATGTCGGAGGGTCAGTACTGAGGGAGGGTTGCACTGTCGGAGGGTCAGTACTGAGGCAGTGTTGCATTGTCGGAGGGTCAGTACTGAGGGAGTGTTGCACTGTCGGAGGGTCAGTACTGAGGGTGTGTTGCACTGTCGGAGGGTCAGTACTGTGGGAGTGTTGCACTGTCGGAGGGTCAGTACTGAGGGAGTGCTGCACTGTCAGAGGGTCAGTACTAAGGGAGTGTTGCACTGTCGGAGGGTCAGTACTGAGAGGGAGTGTCGCACTGTCAGAGGGTCAGTACTGAGGGAGTGTTGCACTGTCGGAGGGTCAGTACTGAGAGGGAGTGCTGCACTGTCGGAGGGTCAGTACTGAGGGAGTGCTGCACTGTCGGAGGGTCAGTACTGAGAGGGAGTGTTGCACTGTCGGAGGGTCAGTACTGAGAGGGAGTGATGCACTGTCGGAGGGTCAGTACTGAGGGAGTGTTGCACTGTCGGAGGGTCAGTACTGAGAGGGAGTGCTGCAGTGTCGGAGGGTCAGTACTGAGGGAGTGCTGCACAGTCGGAGGGTCAGTACTGAGAGGGAGTGTTGCACTGTCGGAGAGTCAGTACTGAGAGGGAGTGCTGCACTGTCGGAGGGTCAGTACTGAGGGAGTGTTGCACTGTCGGAGGGTCAGTACTGAGGGAGTGTTGCACTGTCGGATGGTCAGTACTGATGGAGTGTTGCACTGTCGGAGGGTCAGTCCTGAGAGGGAGTGCTGCACTGTCGGAGGGTCAGTACTGAGGGAGTGTTGCACTGTCGGAAGGTCAGTACTGAGGGAGTGCCGCACTGTCGGAGGGTCAGTACTGAGGGAGTGCTGCACTGTCGGAGGGTCAGTACTGAGGGAGGGTTGCACTGTCGGAGGGTCAGAACTGAGAGCGAGTGCTGCACTGTCGGAGGGTCAGTACTGAGGGAGGGTTGCACTGTCGGAGGGTCAGTACTGAGAGGGAGTACTGCACTGTCGGAGGGTAAGTACTGAGAGGGAGTGTTGCACTGTCGGAGGGTCAGTACTGAGGGAGTGTTGCACTGTCGGAGGGTCAGTACTGAGAGGGAGTGCTGCACTGTCGGAGGTTCAGTACTGAGAGGGAGTGTTGCACTGTCAGAGAGTCAGTACTGAGGGAGCGCCGCACTGTCAGAGGGTCAGTACTGAGGGAGTGTTGCACTGTCGCAGGGCCAGTACTGAGAGGGAGTGCTGCACTATCGGAGGGTCAGTACTGAGAGGGAGTGTTGCACTGTCGGAGGGTCAGTACTGATGGAGTGTTGTACTGTCAGAGGGTCAGTACTGAGAGGGAGTGTTGCACTGTCGGAGGATCAGTACTGAGAAGGAGTGCTGCACTGTCGGAGGGTCAGTACTGAGAGGGAGTGTTGCACTGTCGGAGGGTCAGTACTGAGAAGGAGTGCTGCACTGTCGGAGGGTCAGTACTGAGGCAGTGTTGCACTGTCGGACGGTCAGTACTGAGGGAGTGTTGCACTGTCGGAGGGTCAGTACTGAGAGGGAGTGTTGCACTGTCGGAGGGTCAGTACTGAGAAGGAGTGCTGCACTGTCGGAGGGTCAGTACTGAGGCAGTGTTGCACTGTCGGAGGGTCAGTACTGAGAGGGAGTGTTGCACTGTCGGAGGGTCAGTACTGAGAAGGAGTGCTGCACTGTCGGAGGGTCAGTACTGAGGCAGTGTTGCACTGTCGGAGGGTGAGTACTGAGGGAGTGTTGCACTGTCGGAGGGTCAGTACTGAGGGAGTGTTGCACTGTCGGAGGGTCAGTACTGAGAGGGAGTGCTGCACTGTCGGAGGGTCAGTACTGAGGGAGTGTTGCACTGTCAGAGGGTCAGTACTGAGAGGGAGTGATCACTGTCAGAGGGTCAGTAGTGAGGGAGTGTTGCACTGTCGGAGGGTCAGTACTGAGGGAGTCTTGCACTGTCGGAGGGTCAATACTGAGTGAGCGCCGCACTGTCAGAGGGTCAGTACTGAGGGAGTGTTGCACTGTCGGAGGGTCAGTACTGAGAGGGAGTGCTGCAATGACGGAGGTCAGTACTGAGAGGGAGTGTTGCACTGTCGGAGGGTCAGTACTGAGGGAGTGTTGTACTGTCAGAGGGTCAGTACTGAGAGGGAGTGTTGCAATGTCGGAGGGTCAGTCCTGAGAAGGAGTGCTGCACTGTCGGAGGGTCAGTACTGAGAGGGAGTGTTGCACTGTCGGAGGGTCAGTACTGAGGCAGTGTTGCATTGTCGGAGGGTCAGTACTGAGGGAGTGTTGCACTGTCAGAGGGTCATACTGAGGGTGTGTTGCACTGTCGGAGGGTCAGTACTGAGGGAGTGTTGCACTGTCGGAGGGTCAGTACTGAGGGAGTGCTGCACTGTCAGAGGGTCAGTACTGAGGGAGTGTTGCACTGTCGGACGGTCAGTACTGAGAGGGAGTGTCGCACTGTCAGAGGGTCAGTACTGAGGGTGTGTTGCACTGTCGGAGGGTCAGTACTGAGAGGGAGTGCTGCACTGTCGGAGGGTCAGTACTGAGGGAGTGCTGCACTGTCGGAGGGTCAGTACAGAGAGGGAGTGTTGCACTGTCGGAGGGTCAGTACTGAGAGGGAGTGCTGCAGTGTCGGAGGGTCAGTACTGAGGGAGTGCTGCACAGTCGGAGGGTCAGTACTGAGAGGGAGTGTTGCACTGTCGGAGGGTCAGTACTGAGAGGGAGTGCTGCACTGTCGGAGGGTTAGTACTGAGGGAGTGTTGCACTGTCGGAGGGTCAGTACTGAGGGAGTGTTGCACTGTCGGATGGTCAGTAATGACGGAGTGCTGCACTGTCGGAGGGTCAGTCCTGAGAGGGAGTGCTGCACTGTCGGAGGGTCAGTACTGAGGGAGTGTTGCACTGTCGGAAGGTCAGTACTGAGGGAGTGCCGCACTGTCGGAGGGTCAGTACTGAGGGAGTGCTGCACTGTCGGAGGGTCAGTACTGAGGGAGGGTTGCACTGTCGGAGGGTCAGAACTGAGAGCGAGTGCTGCACTGTCGGAGGGTCAGTACTGAGGGAGGGTTGCACTGTCGGAGGGTCAGTACTGAGAGGGAGTGCTGCACTGTCGGAGGGTAAGTACTGAGAGGGAGTGTTGCACTGTCGGAGGGTCAGTACTGAGGGAGTGTTGCACTGTCGGAGGGTCAGTACTGAGAGGGAGTGCTGCACTGTCGGAGGGTCAGTACTGAGAGGGAGTGTTGCACTGTCAGAGAGTCAGTACTGAGGGAGCGCCGCACTGTCAGAGGGACAGTACTGAGGGAGTGTTGCACTGTCGCAGGGCCAGTACTGAGAGGGAGTGCTGCACTATCGGAGGGTCAGTACTGAGAGGGAGTGTTGCACTGTCGGAGGGTCAGTACTGATGGAGTGTTGTACTGTCAGAGGGTCAGTACTGAGAGGGAGTGTTGCACTGTCGGAGGATCAGTACTGAGAAGGAGTGCTGCACTGTCGGAGGGTCAGTACTGAGAGGGAGTGTTGCACTGTCGGAGGGTCAGTACTGAGAAGGAGTGCTGCACTGTCGGAGGGTCAGTACTGAGGCAGTGTTGCACTGTCGGACGGTCAGTACTGAGGGAGTGTTGCACTGTCGGAGGGTCAGTACTGAGAGGGAGTGTTGCACTGTCGGAGGGTCAGTACTGAGAAGGAGTGCTGCACTGTCGGAGGGTCAGTACTGAGGCAGTGTTGCACTGTCGGAGGGTCAGTACTGAGAGGGAGTGTTGCACTGTCGGAGGGTCAGTACTGAGAAGGAGTGCTGCACTGTCGGAGGGTCAGTACTGAGGCAGTGTTGCACTGTCGGAGGGTCAGTACTGAGGGAGTGTTGCACTGTCGGAGGGTCAGTACTGAGGGAGTGTTGCACTGTCGGAGGGTCAGTACTGAGAGGGAGTGCTGCACTGTCGGAGGGTCAGTACTGAGGGAGTGTTGCACTGTCAGAGGGTCAGTACTGAGAGGGAGTGATCACTGTCAGAGGGTCAGTAGTGAGGGAGTGTTGCACTGTCGGAGGGTCAGTACTGAGGGAGTCTTGCACTGTCGGAGGGTCAATACTGAGTGAGCGCCGCACTGTCAGAGGGTCAGTACTGAGGGAGTGTTGCACTGTCGGAGGGTCAGTACTGAGAGGGAGTGCTGCAATGACGGAGGGTCAGTACTGAGAGGGAGTGTTGCACTGTCGGAGGGTCAGTACTGAGGGAGTGTTGTACTGTCGGAGGGCCAGTACTGAGAGGGAGTGCTGCACTGTCGGAGGGTCAGTACTGAGAGGGAGTGTTGCACTGTCAGAGGGTCAGTACTGAGGGAGTGCCGCACTGTCAGAGGGTCAGAACTGAGGGAGTGTTGCACTGTCGGAGGGCCAGTACTGAGAGGGAGTGCTGCACTATCGGAGGGTCAGTACTGAGAGGGAGTGTTGCACTGTCGGAGGGTCAGTACTGAGGGAGTGTTGTACTGTCAGAGGGTCAGTACTGAGAGGGAGTGTTGCAATGTCGGAGGGTCAGTCCTGAGAAGGAGTGCTGCACTGTCGGAGGGTCAGTACTGAGAGGGAGTGTTGCACTGTCGGAGGGTCAGTACTGAGGCAGTGTTGCATTGTCGGAGGGTCAGTACTGAGGGAGTGTTGCACTGTCGGAGGGTCAGTACTGAGGGAGTGCTGCACTGTCAGAGGGTCAGTACTGAGGGAGTGTTGCACTGTCGGAGGGTCAGTACTGTGAGGGAGTGTCGCACTGTCAGAGGGTCAGTACTGAGGGAGTGTTGCACTGTCGGAGGGTCAGTACTGAGAGGGAGTGCTGCACTGTCGGAGGGTCAGTACTGAGGGAGTGCTGCACTGTCGGAGGGTCAGTACAGAGAGGGAGTGTTGCACTGTCGGAGGGTCAGTACTGAGAGGGAGTGCTGCACTGTCGGAGGGTCAGTACTGAGGGAGTGTTGCACTGTCGGAGGGTCAGTACTGAGAGGGAGTGCTGCAGTGTCGGAGGGTCAGTACTGAGGGAGGGCTGCACTGTCGGAGGGACAGTAATGAGAGGGAGTGTTGCACTGTCGGAGGGTCAGTACTGAGAGGGAGTGCTGCACTGTCGGAGGGTCAGTACTGAGGGAGTGTTGCACTGTCGGAGGGTCAGCACTGAGGGAGTGTTGCACTGTCGGATGGTCAGTACTGAGGGAGTGCTGCACTGTCGGAGGGTCAGTCCTGAGAGGGAGTGCTGCACTGTCGGAGGGTCAGTACTGAGGGAGTGTTGCACTGTCGGAAGGTCAGTACTGAGGGAGTGCCGCACTGTCGGAGGGTCAGTACTGAGGGAGTGCTGCAATGTCGGAGAGTCAGTACTGAGGGAGGGTTGCACTGTCGGAGGGTCAGTACTGAGAGCAAGTGCTGCACTGTCGGAGGGTCAGTACTGAGGGAGGGCTGCACTGTCGGAGGGTCAGTACTGAGAGGGAGTGTTGCACTGTCGGAGGGTCAGTACTGAGGGAGTGTTGCACTGTCGGAGGGCCAGTACTGAGAGGGAGTGCTGCACTGTCGGAGGGTCAGTACTGAGAGGGAGTGTTGCACTGTCAGAGAGTCAGTACTGAGGGAGCGCCGCACTGTCAGAGGGTCAGTACTGAGGGAGTGTTGCACTGTCGGAGGGCCAGTACTAAGAGGGAGTGTTGCACTGTCAGAGGGTCAGTACTGAGAGGGAGTGTTGCACTGTCAGAGGGTCAGTACTGAGAGGGAGTGTTGCACTGTCGGAGGGTCAGTACTGATGGAGTGTTGTACTGTCAGAGGGTCAGTACTGAGAGGGAGTGTTGCACTGTCGGAGGGTCAGTACTGAGAAGGAGTGCTGCACTGTCGGAGGGTCAGTACTGAGAGGGAGTGTTGCACTGTCGGAGGGTCAGTACTGAGGCAGTGTTGCATTGTCGGAGGGTCAGTACTGAGGGAGTGTTGCACTGTCAGAGGGTCATACTGAGGGTGTGTTGCACTGTCGGAGGGTCAGTACTGAGGGAGTGTTGCACTGTCGGAGGGTCAGTACTGAGGGAGTGCTGCACTGTCAGAGGGTCAGTACTGAGGGAGTGTTGCACTGTCGGACGGTCAGTACTGAGAGGGAGTGTCGCACTGTCAGAGGGTCAGTACTGAGGGTGTGTTGCACTGTCGGAGGGTCAGTACTGAGAGGGAGTGCTGCACTGTCGGAGGGTCAGTACTGAGGGAGTGCTGCACTGTCGGAGGGTCAGTACAGAGAGGGAGTGTTGCACTGTCGGAGGGTCAGTACTGAGAGGGAGTGCTGCAGTGTCGGAGGGTCAGTACTGAGGGAGTGCTGCACAGTCGGAGGGTCAGTACTGAGAGGGAGTGTTGCACTGTCGGAGGGTCAGTACTGAGAGGGAGTGCTGCACTGTCGGAGGGTTAGTACTGAGGGAGTGTTGCACTGTCGGAGGGTCAGTACTGAGGGAGTGTTGCACTGTCGGATGGTCAGTAATGACGGAGTGCTGCACTGTCGGAGGGTCAGTCCTGAGAGGGAGTGCTGCACTGTCGGAGGGTCAGTACTGAGGGAGTGTTGCACTGTCGGAAGGTCAGTACTGAGGGAGTGCCGCACTGTCGGAGGGTCAGTACTGAGGGAGTGCTGCACTGTCGGAGGGTCAGTACTGAGGGAGGGTTGCACTGTCGGAGGGTCAGAACTGAGAGCGAGTGCTGCACTGTCGGAGGGTCAGTACTGAGGGAGGGTTGCACTGTCGGAGGGTCAGTACTGAGAGGGAGTGCTGCACTGTCGGAGGGTAAGTACTGAGAGGGAGTGTTGCACTGTCGGAGGGTCAGTACTGAGGGAGTGTTGCACTGTCGGAGGGTCAGTACTGAGAGGGAGTGCTGCACTGTCGGAGGGTCAGTACTGAGAGGGAGTGTTGCACTGTCAGAGAGTCAGTACTGAGGGAGCGCCGCACTGTCAGAGGGACAGTACTGAGGGAGTGTTGCACTGTCGCAGGGCCAGTACTGAGAGGGAGTGCTGCACTATCGGAGGGTCAGTACTGAGAGGGAGTGTTGCACTGTCGGAAGGTCAGTACTGAGGGAGTGCCGCACTGTCGGAGGGTCAGTACTGAGGGAGTGCTGCACTGTCGGAGGGTCAGTACTGAGGGAGGGTTGCACTGTCGGAGGGTCAGAACTGAGAGCGAGTGCTGCACTGTCGGAGGGTCAGTACTGAGGGAGGGTTGCACTGTCGGAGGGTCAGTACTGAGAGGGAGTGCTGCACTGTCGGAGGGTAAGTACTGAGAGGGAGTGTTGCACTGTCGGAGGGTCAGTACTGAGGGAGTGTTGCACTGTCGGAGGGTCAGTACTGAGAGGGAGTGCTGCACTGTCGGAGGGTCAGTACTGAGAGGGAGTGTTGCACTGTCAGAGAGTCAGTACTGAGGGAGCGCCGCACTGTCAGAGGGACAGTACTGAGGGAGTGTTGCACTGTCGCAGGGCCAGTACTGAGAGGGAGTGCTGCACTATCGGAGGGTCAGTACTGAGAGGGAGTGTTGCACTGTCGGAGGGTCAGTACTGATGGAGTGTTGTACTGTCAGAGGGTCAGTACTGAGAGGGAGTGTTGCACTGTCGGAGGATCAGTACTGAGAAGGAGTGCTGCACTGTCGGAGGGTCAGTACTGAGAGGGAGTGTTGCACTGTCGGAGGGTCAGTACTGAGAAGGAGTGCTGCACTGTCGGAGGGTCAGTACTGAGGCAGTGTTGCACTGTCGGACGGTCAGTACTGAGGGAGTGTTGCACTGTCGGAGGGTCAGTACTGAGAGGGAGTGTTGCACTGTCGGAGGGTCAGTACTGAGAAGGAGTGCTGCACTGTCGGAGGGTCAGTACTGAGGCAGTGTTGCACTGTCGGAGGGTCAGTACTGAGAGGGAGTGTTGCACTGTCGGAGGGTCAGTACTGAGAAGGAGTGCTGCACTGTCGGAGGGTCAGTACTGAGGCAGTGTTGCACTGTCGGAGGGTCAGTACTGAGGGAGTGTTGCACTGTCGGAGGGTCAGTACTGAGGGAGTGTTGCACTGTCGGAGGGTCAGTACTGAGAGGGAGTGCTGCACTGTCGGAGGGTCAGTACTGAGGGAGTGTTGCACTGTCAGAGGGTCAGTACTGAGAGGGAGTGATCACTGTCAGAGGGTCAGTAGTGAGGGAGTGTTGCACTGTCGGAGGGTCAGTACTGAGGGAGTCTTGCACTGTCGGAGGGTCAATACTGAGTGAGCGCCGCACTGTCAGAGGGTCAGTACTGAGGGAGTGTTGCACTGTCGGAGGGTCAGTACTGAGAGGGAGTGCTGCAATGACGGAGGGTCAGTACTGAGAGGGAGTGTTGCACTGTCGGAGGGTCAGTACTGAGGGAGTGTTGTACTGTCGGAGGGCCAGTACTGAGAGGGAGTGCTGCACTGTCGGAGGGTCAGTACTGAGAGGGAGTGTTGCACTGTCAGAGGGTCAGTACTGAGGGAGTGCCGCACTGTCAGAGGGTCAGAACTGAGGGAGTGTTGCACTGTCGGAGGGCCAGTACTGAGAGGGAGTGCTGCACTATCGGAGGGTCAGTACTGAGAGGGAGTGTTGCACTGTCGGAGGGTCAGTACTGAGGGAGTGTTGTACTGTCAGAGGGTCAGTACTGAGAGGGAGTGTTGCAATGTCGGAGGGTCAGTCCTGAGAAGGAGTGCTGCACTGTCGGAGGGTCAGTACTGAGAGGGAGTGTTGCACTGTCGGAGGGTCAGTACTGAGGCAGTGTTGCATTGTCGGAGGGTCAGTACTGAGGGAGTGTTGCACTGTCGGAGGGTCAGTACTGAGGGAGTGCTGCACTGTCAGAGGGTCAGTACTGAGGGAGTGTTGCACTGTCGGAGGGTCAGTACTGTGAGGGAGTGTCGCACTGTCAGAGGGTCAGTACTGAGGGAGTGTTGCACTGTCGGAGGGTCAGTACTGAGAGGGAGTGCTGCACTGTCGGAGGGTCAGTACTGAGGGAGTGCTGCACTGTCGGAGGGTCAGTACAGAGAGGGAGTGTTGCACTGTCGGAGGGTCAGTACTGAGAGGGAGTGCTGCACTGTCGGAGGGTCAGTACTGAGGGAGTGTTGCACTGTCGGAGGGTCAGTACTGAGAGGGAGTGCTGCAGTGTCGGAGGGTCAGTACTGAGGGAGGGCTGCACTGTCGGAGGGTCAGTAATGAGAGGGAGTGTTGCACTGTCGGAGGGTCAGTACTGAGAGGGAGTGCTGCACTGTCGGAGGGTCAGTACTGAGGGAGTGTTGCACTGTCGGAGGGTCAGCACTGAGGGAGTGTTGCACTGTCGGATGGTCAGTACTGAGGGAGTGCTGCACTGTCGGAGGGTCAGTCCTGAGAGGGAGTGCTGCACTGTCGGAGGGTCAGTACTGAGGGAGTGTTGCACTGTCGGAAGGTCAGTACTGAGGGAGTGCCGCACTGTCGGAGGGTCAGTACTGAGGGAGTGCTGCAATGTCGGAGAGTCAGTACTGAGGGAGGGTTGCACTGTCGGAGGGTCAGTACTGAGAGCAAGTGCTGCACTGTCGGAGGGTCAGTACTGAGGGAGGGCTGCACTGTCGGAGGGTCAGTACTGAGAGGGAGTGTTGCACTGTCGGAGGGTCAGTACTGAGGGAGTGTTGCACTGTCGGAGGGCCAGTACTGAGAGGGAGTGCTGCACTGTCGGAGGGTCAGTACTGAGAGGGAGTGTTGCACTGTCAGAGAGTCAGTACTGAGGGAGCGCCGCACTGTCAGAGGGTCAGTACTGAGGGAGTGTTGCACTGTCGGAGGGCCAGTACTAAGAGGGAGTGTTGCACTGTCAGAGGGTCAGTACTGAGAGGGAGTGTTGCACTGTCAGAGGGTCAGTACTGAGAGGGAGTGTTGCACTGTCGGAGGGTCAGTACTGATGGAGTGTTGTACTGTCAGAGGGTCAGTACTGAGAGGGAGTGTTGCACTGTCGGAGGGTCAGTACTGAGAAGGAGTGCTGCACTGTCGGAGGGTCAGTACTGAGAGGGAGTGTTGCACTGTCGGAGGGTCAGTACTGAGGCAGTGTTGCATTGTCGGAGGGTCAGTACTGAGGGAGTGTTGCACTGTCAGAGGGTCATACTGAGGGTGTGTTGCACTGTCGGAGGGTCAGTACTGAGGGAGTGTTGCACTGTCGGAGGGTCAGTACTGAGGGAGTGCTGCACTGTCAGAGGGTCAGTACTGAGGGAGTGTTGCACTGTCGGACGGTCAGTACTGAGAGGGAGTGTCGCACTGTCAGAGGGTCAGTACTGAGGGTGTGTTGCACTGTCGGAGGGTCAGTACTGAGAGGGAGTGCTGCACTGTCGGAGGGTCAGTACTGAGGGAGTGCTGCACTGTCGGAGGGTCAGTACAGAGAGGGAGTGTTGCACTGTCGGAGGGTCAGTACTGAGAGGGAGTGCTGCAGTGTCGGAGGGTCAGTACTGAGGGAGTGCTGCACAGTCGGAGGGTCAGTACTGAGAGGGAGTGTTGCACTGTCGGAGGGTCAGTACTGAGAGGGAGTGCTGCACTGTCGGAGGGTTAGTACTGAGGGAGTGTTGCACTGTCGGAGGGTCAGTACTGAGGGAGTGTTGCACTGTCGGATGGTCAGTAATGACGGAGTGCTGCACTGTCGGAGGGTCAGTCCTGAGAGGGAGTGCTGCACTGTCGGAGGGTCAGTACTGAGGGAGTGTTGCACTGTCGGAAGGTCAGTACTGAGGGAGTGCCGCACTGTCGGAGGGTCAGTACTGAGGGAGTGCTGCACTGTCGGAGGGTCAGTACTGAGGGAGGGTTGCACTGTCGGAGGGTCAGAACTGAGAGCGAGTGCTGCACTGTCGGAGGGTCAGTACTGAGGGAGGGTTGCACTGTCGGAGGGTCAGTACTGAGAGGGAGTGCTGCACTGTCGGAGGGTAAGTACTGAGAGGGAGTGTTGCACTGTCGGAGGGTCAGTACTGAGGGAGTGTTGCACTGTCGGAGGGTCAGTACTGAGAGGGAGTGCTGCACTGTCGGAGGGTCAGTACTGAGAGGGAGTGTTGCACTGTCAGAGAGTCAGTACTGAGGGAGCGCCGCACTGTCAGAGGGACAGTACTGAGGGAGTGTTGCACTGTCGCAGGGCCAGTACTGAGAGGGAGTGCTGCACTATCGGAGGGTCAGTACTGAGAGGGAGTGTTGCACTGTCGGAGGGTCAGTACTGATGGAGTGTTGTACTGTCAGAGGGTCAGTACTGAGAGGGAGTGTTGCACTGTCGGAGGATCAGTACTGAGAAGGAGTGCTGCACTGTCGGAGGGTCAGTACTGAGAGGGAGTGTTGCACTGTCGGAGGGTCAGTACTGAGAAGGAGTGCTGCACTGTCGGAGGGTCAGTACTGAGGCAGTGTTGCACTGTCGGACGGTCAGTACTGAGGGAGTGTTGCACTGTCGGAGGGTCAGTACTGAGAGGGAGTGTTGCACTGTCGGAGGGTCAGTACTGAGAAGGAGTGCTGCACTGTCGGAGGGTCAGTACTGAGGCAGTGTTGCACTGTCGGAGGGTCAGTACTGAGAGGGAGTGTTGCACTGTCGGAGGGTCAGTACTGAGAAGGAGTGCTGCACTGTCGGAGGGTCAGTACTGAGGCAGTGTTGCACTGTCGGAGGGTCAGTACTGAGGGAGTGTTGCACTGTCGGAGGGTCAGTACTGAGGGAGTGTTGCACTGTCGGAGGGTCAGTACTGAGAGGGAGTGCTGCACTGTCGGAGGGTCAGTACTGAGGGAGTGTTGCACTGTCAGAGGGTCAGTACTGAGAGGGAGTGATCACTGTCAGAGGGTCAGTAGTGAGGGAGTGTTGCACTGTCGGAGGGTCAGTACTGAGGGAGTCTTGCACTGTCGGAGGGTCAATACTGAGTGAGCGCCGCACTGTCAGAGGGTCAGTACTGAGGGAGTGTTGCACTGTCGGAGGGTCAGTACTGAGAGGGAGTGCTGCAATGACGGAGGGTCAGTACTGAGAGGGAGTGTTGCACTGTCGGAGGGTCAGTACTGAGGGAGTGTTGCACTGTCGGAGGGCCAGTACTGAGAGGGAGTGCTGCACTGTCGGAGGGTCAGTACTGAGAGGGAGTGTTGCACTGTCAGAGGGTCAGTACTGAGGGAGTGCCGCACTGTCAGAGGGTCAGAACTGAGGGAGTGTTGCACTGTCGGAGGGCCAGTACTGAGAGGGAGTGCTGCACTATCGGAGGGTCAGTACTGAGAGGGAGTGTTGCACTGTCGGAGGGTCAGTACTGAGGGAGTGTTGTACTGTCAGAGGGTCAGTACTGAGAGGGAGTGTTGCAATGTCGGAGGGTCAGTCCTGAGAAGGAGTGCTGCACTGTCGGAGGGTCAGTACTGAGAGGGAGTGTTGCACTGTCGGAGGGTCAGTACTGAGGCAGTGTTGCATTGTCGGAGGGTCAGTACTGAGGGAGTGTTGCACTGTCGGAGGGTCAGTACTGAGGGAGTGCTGCACTGTCAGAGGGTCAGTACTGAGGGAGTGTTGCACTGTCGGAGGGTCAGTACTGAGAGGGAGTGTCGCACTGTCAGAGGGTCAGTACTGAGGGAGTGTTGCACTGTCGGAGGGTCAGTACTGAGAGGGAGTGCTGCACTGTCGGAGGGTCAGTACTGAGGGAGTGCTGCACTGTCGGAGGGTCAGTACAGAGAGGGAGTGTTGCACTGTCGGAGGGTCAGTACTGAGAGGGAGTGCTGCACTGTCGGAGGGTCAGTACTGAGGGAGTGTTGCACTGTCGGAGGGTCAGTACTGAGAGGGAGTGCTGCAGTGTCGGAGGGTCAGTACTGAGGGAGGGCTGCACTGTCGGAGGGTCAGTAATGAGAGGGAGTGTTGCACTGTCGGAGGGTCAGTACTGAGAGGGAGTGCTGCACTGTCGGAGGGTCAGTACTGAGGGAGTGTTGCACTGTCGGAGGGTCAGCACTGAGGGAGTGTTGCACTGTCGGATGGTCAGTACTGAGGGAGTGCTGCACTGTCGGAGGGTCAGTCCTGAGAGGGAGTGCTGCACTGTCGGAGGGTCAGTACTGAGGGAGTGTTGCACTGTCGGAAGGTCAGTACTGAGGGAGTGCCGCACTGTCGGAGGGTCAGTACTGAGGGAGTGCTGCAATGTCGGAGAGTCAGTACTGAGGGAGGGTTGCACTGTCGGAGGGTCAGTACTGAGAGCAAGTGCTGCACTGTCGGAGGGTCAGTACTGAGGGAGGGCTGCACTGTCGGAGGGTCAGTACTGAGAGGGAGTGTTGCACTGTCGGAGGGTCAGTACTGAGGGAGTGTTGCACTGTCGGAGGGCCAGTACTGAGAGGGAGTGCTGCACTGTCGGAGGGTCAGTACTGAGAGGGAGTGTTGCACTGTCAGAGAGTCAGTACTGAGGGAGCGCCGCACTGTCAGAGGGTCAGTACTGAGGGAGTGTTGCACTGTCGGAGGGCCAGTACTAAGAGGGAGTGTTGCACTGTCAGAGGGTCAGTACTGAGAGGGAGTGTTGCACTGTCAGAGGGTCAGTACTGAGAGGGAGTGTTGCACTGTCGGAGGGTCAGTACTGATGGAGTGTTGTACTGTCAGAGGGTCAGTACTGAGAGGGAGTGTTGCACTGTCGGAGGGTCAGTACTGAGAAGGAGTGCTGCACTGTCGGAGGGTCAGTACTGAGAGGGAGTGTTGCACTGTCGGAGGGTCAGTACTGAGGCAGTGTTGCACTGTCGCAGGGTCAGTACTGAGGAAGTGTTGCACTGTCGGAAGGTCAGTACTGAGGGAGTGCTGCACTGTCGGAGGGTCAGTACTGAGGCAGTGCTGCGCTGTTGGAGGGTCAGTACTCAGAGGGAGTGCTGCACTGTCGGAGGGTCAGTACTGAGGGAGTGTTGCACTGTCGGAGGGTCAGTACTGTGGGAGTGCTGCACTGTCGGAGGGTCAGTACTGAGGGAGTGCCGCACTGTCGGAGGGTCAGTACAAAGGGAGTGCTGCACTGTCGGAGGGTCATAACTAAGGAAGGGTTGCACTGTCGGAGGGTCAGTACTGAGAGGGAGTGTTGCACTGTCGGAGGGTCAGTACTGAGGCAGTGTTGCATTGTCGGAGGGTCAGTACTGAGGGAGTGTTGCACTGTCGGAGGGTCAGTACGGAGGGTGTGTTGCACTGTCGGAGCGTCAGTACTGAGGGAGTGCTGCACTGTCAGAGGGTCAGTACTGAGGGAGTGTTGCACTGTCGGAGGGTCAGTACTGAGAGGGAGTGTCGCACTGTCAGAGGGTCAGTACTGAGGGAGTGTTGCACTGTCGGAGGGTCAGTACTGAGAGGGAGTGCTGCACTGTCGGAGGGTCAGTACTGAGGGAGTGCTGCAATGTCGGAGGGTCAGTACTGAGAGGGAGTGTTGCACTGTCGGAGGGTCAGTACTGAGAGGGAGTGCTGCACTGTCGGAGGGTCAGTACTGAGGGAGTGTTGCACTGTCGGAGGGTCAGTTCTGAGAGGGAGTGCTGCAGTGTCGGAGGGTCAGTACTGAGGGAGTGCTGCACAGTCGGAGGGTCAGTACTGAGAGGGAGTGTTGCAATGTCGGAGGGTCAGTACTGAGAGGGAGTGCTGCACTGTCGGAGGGTCAGTACTGAGGGAGTGTTGCACTGTCGGAGGGTCAGTACTGAGGGAGTGTTGCACTGTCGGATGGTCAGTACTGACGGAGTGCTGCACTGTCGGAGGGTCAGTACTGAGGGAGTGTTGTACTGTCAGAGGGTCAGTACTGAGAGGGAGTGTTGCAATGTCGGAGGGTCAGTCCTGAGAAGGAGTGCTGCACTGTCGGAGGGTCAGTACTGAGAGGGAGTGTTGCACTGTCGGAGGGTCAGTACTGAGGCAGTGTTGCATTGTCGGAGGGTCAGTACTGAGGGAGTGTTGCACTGTCAGAGGGTCATACTGAGGGTGTGTTGCACTGTCGGAGGGTCAGTACTGAGGGAGTGTTGCACTGTCGGAGGGTCAGTACTGAGGGAGTGCTGCACTGTCAGAGGGTCAGTACTGAGGGAGTGTTGCACTGTCGGACGGTCAGTACTGAGAGGGAGTGTCGCACTGTCAGAGGGTCAGTACTGAGGGAGTGTTGCACTGTCGGAGGGTCAGTACTGAGAGGGAGTGCTGCACTGTCGGAGGGTCAGTACTGAGGGAGTGCTGCACTGTCGGAGGGTCAGTACAGAGAGGGAGTGTTGCACTGTCGGAGGGTCAGTACTGAGAGGGAGTGCTGCAGTGTCGGAGGGTCAGTACTGAGGGAGTGCTGCACAGTCGGAGGGTCAGTACTGAGAGGGAGTGTTGCACTGTCGGAGGGTCAGTACTGAGAGGGAGTGCTGCACTGTCGGAGGGTTAGTACTGAGGGAGTGTTGCACTGTCGGAGGGTCAGTACTGAGGGAGTGTTGCACTGTCGGATGGTCAGTAATGACGGAGTGCTGCACTGTCGGAGGGTCAGTCCTGAGAGGGAGTGCCGCACTGTCGGAGGGTCAGTACTGAGGGAGTGCTGCACTGTCGGAGGGTCAGTACTGAGGGAGGGTTGCACTGTCGGAGGGTCAGAACTGAGAGCGAGTGCTGCACTGTCGGAGGGTCAGTACTGAGGGAGGGTTGCACTGTCGGAGGGTCAGTACTGAGAGGGAGTGCTGCACTGTCGGAGGGTAAGTACTGAGAGGGAGTGTTGCACTGTCGGAGGGTCAGTACTGAGGGAGTGTTGCACTGTCGGAGGGTCAGTACTGAGAGGGAGTGCTGCACTGTCGGAGGGTCAGTACTGAGAGGGATTGTTGCACTGTCAGAGAGTCAGTACTGAGGGAGCGCCGCACTGTCAGAGGGACAGTACTGAGGGAGTGTTGCACTGTCGCAGGGCCAGTACTGAGAGGGAGTGCTGCACTATCGGAGGGTCAGTACTGAGAGGGAGTGTTGCACTGTCGGAGGGTCAGTACTGATGGAGTGTTGTACTGTCAGAGGGTCAGTACTGAGAGGGAGTGTTGCACTGTCGGAGGATCAGTACTGAGAAGGAGTGCTGCACTGTCGGAGGGTCAGTACTGAGAGGGAGTGTTGCACTGTCGGAGGGTCAGTACTGAGAAGGAGTGCTGCACTGTCGGAGGGTCAGTACTGAGGCAGTGTTGCACTGTCGGACGGTCAGTACTGAGGGAGTGTTGCACTGTCGGAGGGTCAGTACTGAGAGGGAGTGTTGCACTGTCGGAGGGTCAGTACTGAGAAGGAGTGCTGCACTGTCGGAGGGTCAGTACTGAGGCAGTGTTGCACTGTCGGAGGGTCAGTACTGAGAGGGAGTGTTGCACTGTCGGAGGGTCAGTACTGAGAAGGAGTGCTGCACTGTCGGAGGGTCAGTACTGAGGCAGTGTTGCACTGTCGGAGGGTCAGTACTGAGGGAGTGTTGCACTGTCGGAGGGTCAGTACTGAGGGAGTGTTGCACTGTCGGAGGGTCAGTACTGAGAGGGAGTGCTGCACTGTCGGAGGGTCAGTACTGAGGGAGTGTTGCACTGTCAGAGGGTCAGTACTGAGAGGGAGTGATCACTGTCAGAGGGTCAGTAGTGAGGGAGTGTTGCACTGTCGGAGGGTCAGTACTGAGGGAGTCTTGCACTGTCGGAGGGTCAATACTGAGTGAGCGCCGCACTGTCAGAGGGTCAGTACTGAGGGAGTGTTGCACTGTCGGAGGGTCAGTACTGAGAGGGAGTGCTGCAATGACGGAGGGTCAGTACTGAGAGGGAGTGTTGCACTGTCGGAGGGTCAGTACTGAGGGAGTGTTGCACTGTCGGAGGGCCAGTACTGAGAGGGAGTGCTGCACTGTCGGAGGGTCAGTACTGAGAGGGAGTGTTGCACTGTCAGAGGGTCAGTACTGAGGGAGTGCCGCACTGTCAGAGGGTCAGAACTGAGGGAGTGTTGCACTGTCGGAGGGCCAGTACTGAGAGGGAGTGCTGCACTATCGGAGGGTCAGTACTGAGAGGGAGTGTTGCACTGTCGGAGGGTCAGTACTGAGGGAGTGTTGTACTGTCAGAGGGTCAGTACTGAGAGGGAGTGTTGCAATGTCGGAGGGTCAGTCCTGAGAAGGAGTGCTGCACTGTCGGAGGGTCAGTACTGAGAGGGAGTGTTGCACTGTCGGAGGGTCAGTACTGAGGCAGTGTTGCATTGTCGGAGGGTCAGTACTGAGGGAGTGTTGCACTGTCGGAGGGTCAGTACTGAGGGAGTGCTGCACTGTCAGAGGGTCAGTACTGAGGGAGTGTTGCACTGTCGGAGGGTCAGTACTGAGAGGGAGTGTCGCACTGTCAGAGGGTCAGTACTGAGGGAGTGTTGCACTGTCGGAGGGTCAGTACTGAGAGGGAGTGCTGCACTGTCGGAGGGTCAGTACTGAGGGAGTGCTGCACTGTCGGAGGGTCAGTACAGAGAGGGAGTGTTGCACTGTCGGAGGGTCAGTACTGAGAGGGAGTGCTGCACTGTCGGAGGGTCAGTACTGAGGGAGTGTTGCACTGTCGGAGGGTCAGTACTGAGAGGGAGTGCTGCAGTGTCGGAGGGTCAGTACTGAGGGAGGGCTGCACTGTCGGAGGGTCAGTAATGAGAGGGAGTGTTGCACTGTCGGAGGGTCAGTACTGAGAGGGAGTGCTGCACTGTCGGAGGGTCAGTACTGAGGGAGTGTTGCACTGTCGGAGGGTCAGCACTGAGGGAGTGTTGCACTGTCGGATGGTCAGTACTGAGGGAGTGCTGCACTGTCGGAGGGTCAGTCCTGAGAGGGAGTGCTGCACTGTCGGAGGGTCAGTACTGAGGGAGTGTTGCACTGTCGGAAGGTCAGTACTGAGGGAGTGCCGCACTGTCGGAGGGTCAGTACTGAGGGAGTGCTGCAATGTCGGAGAGTCAGTACTGAGGGAGGGTTGCACTGTCGGAGGGTCAGTACTGAGAGCAAGTGCTGCACTGTCGGAGGGTCAGTACTGAGGGAGGGCTGCACTGTCGGAGGGTCAGTACTGAGAGGGAGTGTTGCACTGTCGGAGGGTCAGTACTGAGGGAGTGTTGCACTGTCGGAGGGCCAGTACTGAGAGGGAGTGCTGCACTGTCGGAGGGTCAGTACTGAGAGGGAGTGTTGCACTGTCAGAGAGTCAGTACTGAGGGAGCGCCGCACTGTCAGAGGGTCAGTACTGAGGGAGTGTTGCACTGTCGGAGGGCCAGTACTAAGAGGGAGTGTTGCACTGTCAGAGGGTCAGTACTGAGAGGGAGTGTTGCACTGTCAGAGAGTCAGTACTGAGAGGGAGTGTTGCACTGTCGGAGGGTCAGTACTGATGGAGTGTTGTACTGTCAGAGGGTCAGTACTGAGAGGGAGTGTTGCACTGTCGGAGGGTCAGTACTGAGAAGGAGTGCTGCACTGTCGGAGGGTCAGTACTGAGAGGGAGTGTTGCACTGTCGGAGGGTCAGTACTGAGGCAGTGTTGCACTGTCGCAGGGTCAGTACTGAGGAAGTGTTGCACTGTCGGAAGGTCAGTACTGAGGGAGTGCTGCACTGTCGGAGGGTCAGTACTGAGGCAGTGCTGCGCTGTTGGAGGGTCAGTACTCAGAGGGAGTGCTGCACTGTCGGAGGGTCAGTACTGAGGGAGTGTTGCACTGTCGGAGGGTCAGTACTGTGGGAGTGCTGCACTGTCGGAGGGTCAGTACTGAGGGAGTGCCGCACTGTCGGAGGGTCAGTACAAAGGGAGTGCTGCACTGTCGGAGGGTCATAACTAAGGAAGGGTTGCACTGTCGGAGGGTCAGTACTGAGAGGGAGTGTTGCACTGTCGGAGGGTCAGTACTGAGGCAGTGTTGCATTGTCGGAGGGTCAGTACTGAGGGAGTGTTGCACTGTCGGAGGGTCAGTACGGAGGGTGTGTTGCACTGTCGGAGCGTCAGTACTGAGGGAGTGCTGCACTGTCAGAGGGTCAGTACTGAGGGAGTGTTGCACTGTCGGAGGGTCAGTACTGAGAGGGAGTGTCGCACTGTCAGAGGGTCAGTACTGAGGGAGTGTTGCACTGTCGGAGGGTCAGTACTGAGAGGGAGTGCTGCACTGTCGGAGGGTCAGTACTGAGGGAGTGCTGCAATGTCGGAGGGTCAGTACTGAGAGGGAGTGTTGCACTGTCGGAGGGTCAGTACTGAGAGGGAGTGCTGCACTGTCGGAGGGTCAGTACTGAGGGAGTGTTGCACTGTCGGAGGGTCAGTACTGAGAGGGAGTGCTGCAGTGTCGGAGGGTCAGTACTGAGGGAGTGCTGCACAGTCGGAGGGTCAGTACTGAGAGGGAGTGTTGCAATGTCGGAGGGTCAGTACTGAGAGGGAGTGCTGCACTGTCGGAGGGTCAGTACTGAGGGAGTGTTGCACTGTCGGAGGGTCAGTACTGAAGGAGTGTTGCACTGTCGGATGGTCAGTACTGACGGAGTGCTGCACTGTCGGAGGGTCAGTCCTGAAAGGGAGTGCTGCACTGTCGGAAGGTCAGTACTGAGGGAGTGCCGCACTGTCGGAGGGTCAGTACTGAGGGAGTGCTGCACTGTCGGAGGGTCAGCACTGAGGGAGGGTTGCACTGTCGGAGGGTCAGAACTGAGAGCGAGTGCTGCACTGTCGGAGGGTCAGTACTGAGGGAGGGTTGCACTGTCGGAGGGTCAGTACTGAGAGGGAGTGCTGCACTGTCGGAGGGTAAGTACTGAGAGGGAGTGTTGCACTGTCGGAGGGTCAGTACTGAGGGAGTGTTGCACTGTCGGAGGGCCAGTACTGAGAGGGAGTGCTGCACTGTCGGAGGGTCAGTACTGAGAGGGAGTGTTGCACTGTCAGAGAGTCAGTACTGAGGGAGCGCCGCACTGTCAGAGGGTCAGTACTGATGGAGTGTTGTACTGTCAGAGGTTCAGTACTGAGAGGGAGTGTTGCACTGTCGGAGGGTCAGTACTGAGAGGGAGTGTTGCACTGTCGGAGGGTCAGTACTGAGAGGGAGTGTTGCACTGTCGGAGGGTCAGTACTGAGGCAGTGTTGCACTGTCGGAGGGTCAGTACTGAGGGAGTGTTGCACTGTCGGAGGGTCAGTACTGAGGGAGTGTTGCACTGTCGGAGGGTCAGTACTGAGAGGGAGTGCTGCACTGTCGGAGGGTAAGTACTGAGAGGGAGTGCTGCACTGTCGGAGGGTCAGTACTGAGGGAGTGTTGCACTGTCAGAGGGTCAGTACTGAGAGGGAGTGATGCACTGTCAGAGGGTCAGTAGTGAGGGAGTGTTGCACTGTCGGAGGGTCAGTACTGAGGGAGTGTTGCACTGTCGGAGGGTCAATACTGAGTGAGCGCCGCACTGTCAGAGGGACAGTGCTGAGGGAGTGTTGCACTGTCGGAGGGTCAGTACTGAGAGGGAGTGCTGCAATGACGGAGGGTCAGTACTGAGAGGGAGTGTTGCACTGTCGGAGGGTCAGTACTGAGAGGGAGTGCTGCAATGTCGGAGGGCCAGTACTGAGAGGGAGTGCTGCACTGTCGGAGGGTCAGTACTGAGAGGGAGTGTTGCACTGTCAGAGGGTCAGTCCTGAGGGAGTGCCGCACTGTCAGAGGGTCAGAACTGAGGGAGTGTTGCACTGTCGGAGGGCCAGTACTGAGAGGGAGTGCTGCACTATCGGAGGGTCAGTACTGAGAGGGAGTGTTGCACTGTCGGAGGGTCAGTACTGAGGGAGAGTTGTACTGTCAGAGGGTCAGTACTGAGAGGGAGTGTTGCAATGTCGGAGGGTCAGTCCTGAGAAGGAGTGCTGCACTGTCGGAGGGTCAGTACTGAGAGGGAGTGTTGCACTGTCGGAGGGTCAGTACTGAGGCAGTGTTGCACTGTCGGAGTGTCAGTACTGAGGGAGTGTTGCACTGTCGGAGGGTCAGTACTGAGGGGGTGTTGCACTGTCGGAGGGTTAGTACTGAGAGGGAGTGCTGCACTGTCGGAGGGTCAGGACTGAGGGAGTGTTGCACTGTCAGAGGGTCAGTACTGAGAGGGAGTGATGCACTGTCGGAGGGTCAGCACTGAGGGAGTGTTGCACTGTCAGAGGGTCAGTACTGAGGGAGTGTTGCACTGTCGGAGGGTCAATACTGAGTGAGCGCCGCACTGTCAGAGGGTCAGTACTGAGGGAGTGTTGCACTGTCGGAGGGTCAGTACTGAGAGGTAGTGTTGCACTGTCAGAGGGTCAGTACTGAGGGAGTATTGCACTGTCAGAGGGTCAGTACTGAGAGGGAGTGTTGCACTGTCGGAGGGTCAGTACTGAGAGGGAGTGTTGCACTGTCGGAGGGTCAGTACTGAGGGAGTGTTGCACTGTCAGAGGGTCAGTACTGCGAGGGAGTGTTGCACTGTCAAAGGGTCAGTACTGAGGGAGTGTTGCACTGTCGGAGGGTCAGTCCTGAAAGGGAGTGCTGCACTGTCGGAGGGTCAGTACTGAGGGAGTGTTGCACTGTCGGAAGGTCAGTACTGAGGGAGTGCCGCACTGTCGGAGGGTCAGTACTGAGGGAGTGCTGCACTGTCGGATGGTCAGTACTGAGGGAGGGTTGCACTGTCGGAGGGTCAGAACTGAGAGCGAGTGCTGCACTGTCGGAGGGTCAGTACTGAGGGAGGGTTGCACTGTCGGAGGGTCAGTACTGAGAGGGAGTGCTGCACTGTCGGAGGGTAAGTACTGAGAGGGAGTGTTGCATTGTCGGAGGGTCAGTACTGAGGGAGTGTTGCACTGTCGGAGGGCCAGTACTGAGAGGGAGTGCTGCACTGTCGGAGGGTCAGTACTGAGAGGGAGTGTTGCACTGTCAGAAAGTCAGTACTGAGGGAGCACCGCACTGTCTGAGGGTCAGTACTGATGGAGTGTTGTACTGTCAGAGGTTCAGTACTGAGAGGGAGTGTTGCACTGTCGGAGGGTCAGTACTGAGAGGGAGTGTTGCACTGTCGGAGGGTCAGTACTGAGAGGGTGTGTTGCACTGTCGGAGGGTCAGTACTGAGGCAGTGTTGCACTGTCGGAGGGTCAGTACTGAGGGAGTGTTGCACTGTCGGAGGGTCAGTACTGAGGGAGTGTTGCACTGTCGGAGGGTCAGTACTGAGAGGGAGTGCTGCACTGTCGGAGGGTCAGTACTGAGGGAGTGTTGCACTGTCAGAGGGTCAGTACTGAGAGGGAGTGATTCACTGTCAGAGGGTCAGTAGTGAGGGAGTGTTGCACTGTCGGAGGGTCAGTACTGAGAGGGAGTGCTGCACTGTCGGAGGGTCAGTACTGAGGGAGTGTTGCACTGTCAGAGGGTCAGTACTGAGAGGGAGTGATGCACTGTCAGAGGGTCAGTAGTGAGGGAGTGTTGCACTGTCGGAGGGTCAGTACTGAGGGAGTGTTGCACTGTCGGAGGGTCAATACTGAGTGAGCGCCGCACTGTCAGAGGGTCAGTACTGAGGGAGTGTTGCACTGTCGGAGGGTCAGTACTGAGAGGGAGTGTTGCACTGTCGGAGGGTCAGTACTGAGGGAGTGTTGCACTGTCGGAGGGCCAGTACTGAGAGGGAGTGCTGCACTGTCGGAGGGTCAGTACTGAGAGGGAGTGTTGCACTGTCAGAGGGTCAGTACTGAGGGAGTGCCGCACTGTCAGAGGGTCAGAACTGAGGGAGTGTTGCACTGTCGGAGGGCCAGTACTGAGAGGGAGTGCTGCACTATCGGAGGGTCAGTACTGAGAGGGAGTGTTGCACTGTCGGAAGGTCAGTACTGCGGGAGTGTTGTACTGTCGGAGGGGCAGTACTGAGAGGGAGTGTTGCAATGTCGGAGGGTCAGTCCTGAGAAGGAGTGCTGCACTGTCGGAGGGTCAGTACTGAGAGGGAGTGTTGCACTGTCGGAGGGTCAGTACTGAGGCAGTGTTGCACTGTCGGAGTGTCAGTACTGAGGGGGTGTTGCACTGTCAGAGGGTCAGTACTGAGAGGGAGTGCTGCACTGTCGGAGGGTCAGTACTGAGGGGGTGTTGCACTGTCGGAGGGTCAGTACTGAGAGGGAGTGCTGCACTGTCGGAGGGTCAGTACTGAGGGAGTGTTGCACTGTCAGAGGGTCAGTACTGAGGGAGTGTTGCACTGTTGGAAGTTCAGTACTGAGGGAGTGTTGCACTGTCGGAGGGTCAATACTGAGTGAGCGCCGCACTGTCAGAGGGTCAGTGCTGAGGGAGGGCTGCACTGTCGGAGGGTCAGTACTGAGGGAGTGTTGCACTGTCGGAGGGTCAGTACTGAGAGGGAGTGTTGCACTGTCAGAGAGTCAGTACTGAGGGAGCACCGCACTGTCTGAGGGTCAGTACTGATGGAGTGTTGTACTGTCAGAGGTTCAGTACTGAGAGGGAGTGTTGCACTGTCGGAGGGTCAGTACTGAGAGGGAGTGTTGCACTGTCGGAGGGTCAGTACTGAGAGGGTGTGTTGCACTGTCGGAGGGTCAGTACTGAGGCAGTGTTGCACTGTCGGAGGGTCAGTACTGAGGGAGTGTTGCACTGTCGGAGGGTCAGTACTGAGGGAGTGTTGCACTGTCGGAGGGTCAGTACTGAGAGGGAGTGCTGCACTGTCGGAGGGTCAGTACTGAGGGAGTGTTGCACTGTCAGAGGGTCAGTACTGAGAGGGAGTGATGCACTGTCAGAGGGTCAGTAGTGAGGGAGTGTTGCACTGTCGGAGGGTCAGTACTGAGAGGGAGTGCTGCACTGTCGGAGGGTCAGTACTGAGGGAGTGTTGCACTGTCAGAGGGTCAGTACTGAGAGGGAGTGATGCACTGTCAGAGGGTCAGTAGTGAGGGAGTGTTGCACTGTCGGAGGGTCAGTACTGAGGGAGTGTTGCACTGTCGGAGGGTCAATACTGAGTGAGCGCCGCACTGTCAGAGGGTCAGTACTGAGGGAGTGTTGCACTGTCGGAGGGTCAGTACTGAGAGGGAGTGTTGCACTGTCGGAGGGTCAGTACTGAGGGAGTGTTGCACTGTCGGAGGGCCAGTACTGAGAGGGAGTGCTGCACTGTCGGAGGGTCAGTACTGAGAGGGAGTGTTGCACTGTCAGAGGGTCAGTACTGAGGGAGTGCGGCACTGTCAGAGGGTCAGAACTGAGGGAGTGTTGCACTGTCGGAGGGCCAGTACTGAGAGGGAGTGCTGCACTATCGGAGGGTCAGTACTGAGAGGGAGTGTTGCACTGTCGGAAGGTCAGTACTGCGGGAGTGTTGTACTGTCAGAGGGGCAGTACTGAGAGGGAGTGTTGCAATGTCGGAGGGTCAGTCCTGAGAAGGAGTGCTGCACTGTCGGAGGGTCAGTACTGAGAGGGAGTGTTGCACTGTCGGAGGGTCAGTACTGAGGCAGTGTTGCACTGTCGGAGTGTCAGTAATGAGGGGGTGTTGCACTGTCAGAGGGTCAGTACTGAGAGGGAGTGCTGCACTGTCGGAGGGTCAGTACTGAGGGGGTGTTGCACTGTCGGAGGGTCAGTACTGAGAGGGAGTGCTGCACTGTCGGAGGGTCAGTACTGAGGGAGTGTTGCACTGTCAGAGGGTCAGTACTGAGGGAGTGTTGCACTGTTGGAAGTTCAGTACTGAGGGAGTGTTGCACTGTCGGAGGGTCAATACTGAGTGAGCGCCGCACTGTCAGAGGGTCAGTGCTGAGGGAGGGCTGCACTGTCGGAGGGTCAGTACTGAGGGAGTGTTGCACTGTCGGAGGGTCAGTAGTGAGGGAGTGTTGCACTGTCGGAGGGTCAGTACTGAGGGAGTGTTGCACTGTCGGAGGGTCAATACTGAGTGAGCGCCGCACTGTCAGAGGGTCAGTACTGAGGGAGGGCTGCACTGTCGGAGGGTCAGTAATGAGAGGGAGTGCTGCACTGTCGGAGGGTCAGTACTGAGGGAGTGTTGCACTGTCGGAAGGTCAGTACTGAGGGAGTGCCGCACTGTCGGAGGGTCAGTACTGAGGGAGTGCTGCAATGTCGGAGGGTCAGTACTGAGGGAGGGTTGCACTGTCGGAGGGTCAGTACTGAGGCAGTGTTGCATTGTCGGAGGGTCAGTACGGAGGGAGTGTTGCACTGTCGGAGGGTCAGTACTGAGGGTGTGTTGCACTGTCGGAGGGTCAGTACTGTGGGAGTGTTGCACTGTCGGAGGGTCAGTACTGAGGGAGTGCTGCACTTCAGAGGGTCAGTACTGAGGGAGTGTTGCACTGTTGGACGGTCAGTACTGAGAGGGAGTGTCGCACTGTCAGAGGGTCAGTACTGAGGGAGTGTTGCACTGTCGGAGGGTCAGTACTGAGAGGGAGTGCTGCACTGTCGGAGGGTCAGTACTGACGGAGTGCTGCACTGTCGGAGGGTCAGTACTGAGAGGGAGTGTTGCACTGTCGGAGGGTCAGTACTGAGAGGGAGTGATGCAGTGTCGGAGGGTCAGTACTGAGGGAGTGCTGCACAGTCGGAGGGTCAGTACAGAGAGGGAGTGTTGCACTGTCGGAGGGTCAGTACTGAGAGCGAGTGCTGCACTGTCGGAGGGTCAGTACTGAGGGAGTGTTGCACTGTCGGAGGGTCAGTACTGAGGGAGTGTTGCACTGTCGGATGGTCAGTACTGACGGAGTGCTGCACTGTCGGAGGGTCAGTCCTGAGAGGGAGTGCTGCACTGTCGGAGGGTCAGTACTGAGGGAGTGTTGCACTGTCGGAAGGTCAGTACTGAGGGAGTGCCGCACTGTCGGAGGGTCAGTACTGAGGGAGTGCTGCACTGTTGGAGGGTCAGTACTGAGGGAGGGTTGCACTGTCGGAGGGTCAGAACTGAGAGCGAGTGCTGCACTGTCGGAGGGTCAGTACTGAGGGAGGGTTGCACTGTCGGAGGGTCAGTACTGAGAGGGAGTGCTGCACTGTCGGAGGGTAAGTACTGAGAGGGAGTGTTGCACTGTCGGAGGGTCAGTACTGAGGGAGTGTTGCACTGTCGGAGGGTCAGTACTGAGAGGGAGTGCTGCACTGTCGGAGGGTCAGTACTGAGAGGGAGTGTTGCACTGTCAGAGAGTCAGTACTGAGGGAGCGCCGCACTGTCAGAGGGTCAGTACTGAGGGAGTGTTGCACTGTCGCAGGGCCAGTACTGAGAGGGAGTGCTGCACTATCGGAGGGTCAGTACTGAGAGGGAGTGTTGCACTGTCGGAGGGTCAGTACTGAGAAGGAGTGCTGCACTGTCGGAGGGTCAGTAATGAGAGGGAGTGCTGCACTGTCGGAGGGTCAGTACTGAGGGAGTGTTGCACTGTCGGATGGTCAGTACTGAGAGGGAGTGTTGCACTGTCGGAGGGTCAGTACTGAGAAGGAGTGTTGCACTGTCGGAGGGTCAGTACTGAGAAGGAGTGCTGCACTGTCGGAGGGTCAGTAATGAGAGGGAGTGCTGCACTGTCGGAGGGTCAGTACTGAGGGAGTGCTGCACTGTCAGAGGGTCAGTACTGAGGGAGTGTTGCACTGTCGGAGTGTCAGTACTGAGGGAGTGTTGCACTGTCGGAGGGTCAATACTGAGTGAGCGCCGCACTGTCAGAGGGTCAGTACTGAGGGAGGGCTGCACTGTCGGAGGGTCAGTAATGAGAGGGAGTGCTGCACTGTCGGAGGGTCAGTCCTGAGAGGGAGTGTTGCACTGTCGGATGGTCAGTACTAAGGGAGTGCTGCACTGTCGGAGGGTCAGTCCTGAGAGGGAGTGCTGCACTGTCGGAGGGTCAGTACTGAGGGAGTGTTGCACTGTCGGAAGGTCAGTACTGAGGGAGTGCCGCACTGTCGGAGGGTCAGTACTGAGGGAGTGCTGCAATGTCGGAGGGTCAGTACTGAGGGAGGGTTGCACTGTCGGAGGGTCAGTACTGAGGCAGTGTTGCATTGTCGGAGAGTCAGTACTGAGGGTGTGTTGCACTGTCGGAGGGTCAGTACTGTGGGAGTGTTGCACTGTCGGAGGGTCAGTACTGAGGGAGTGCTGCACTGTCAGAGGGTCAGTACTGAGGGAGTGTTGCACTGTCGGAGGGTCAGTACTGAGAGGGAGTGTCGCACTGTCAGAGGGTCAGTACTGAGGGAGTGTTGCACTGTCGGAGGGTCAGTACTGAGAGGGAGTGCTGCACTGTCGGAGGGTCAGTACTGAGGGAGTGCTGCACTGTCGGAGGGTCAGTACTGAGAGGGAGTGTTGCACTGTCGGAGGGTCAGTACTGAGAGGGAGTGCTGCAGTGTCGGAGGGTCAGTACTGAGGGAGTGCTGCACAGTCGGAGGGTCAGTACTGAGAGGGAGTGTTGCACTGTCGGAGGGTCAGTACTGAGAGGGAGTGCTGCACTGTCGGAGGGTCAGTACTGAGGGAGTGTTGCACTGTCGGAGGGTCAGTACTGAGGGAGTGTTGCACTGTCGGATGGTCAGTACTGACGGAGTGCTGCACTGTCGGAGGGTCAGGGTCAGTCCTGAGAGGGAGTGCTGCACTGTCGGAGGGTCAGTACTGAGGGAGTGTTGCACTGTCGGAAGGTCAGTACTGAGGGAGTGCCGCACTGTCGGAGGGTCAGTACTGAGGGAGTGCTGCACTGTCGGAGGGTCAGTACTGAGGGAGGGTTGCACTGTCGGAGGGTCAGAACTGAGAGCGAGTGCTGCACTGTCGGAGGGTCAGTACTGAGGGAGGGTTGCACTGTCGGAGGGTCAGTACTGAGAGGGAGTGCTGCACTGTCGGAGGGTAAGTACTGAGAGGGAGTGTTGCACTGTCGGAGGGTCAGTACTGAGGGAGTGTGGCACTGTCGGAGGGTCAGTACTGAAGGGGAGTGCTGCACTGTCGGAGGGTCAGTACTGAGAGGGAGTGTTGCACTGTCAGAGAGTCAGTACTGAGGGAGCGCCGCACTGTCAGAGGGTCAGTACTGAGGGAGTGTTGCACTGTCGCAGGGCCAGCACTGAGAGGGAGTGCTGCACTATCGGAGGGTCAGTACTGAGAGGGAGTGTTGCACTGTCGGAGGGTCAGTACTGATGGAGTCTTGCACTGTCGGAGGGTCAATACTGAGTGAGCGCCGCACTGTCAGAGGGTCAGTACTGAGGGAGTGTTGCACTGTCGGAGGGTCAGTACTGAGAGGGAGTGCTGCAATGACGGAGGGTCAGTACTGAGAGGGAGTGTTGCACTGTCGGAGGGTCAGTACTGAGGGAGTGTTGCACTGTCGGAGGGCCAGTACTGAGAGGGAGTGCTGCACTGTCGGAGGGTCAGTACTGAGAGGGAGTGTTGCACTGTCAGAGGGTCAGTACTGAGGGAGTGCCGCACTGTCAGAGGGTCAGAACTGAGGGAGTGTTGCACTGTCGGAGGGCCAGTACTGAGAGGGAGTGCTGCACTATCGGAGGGTCAGTACTGAGAGGGAGTGTTGCACTGTCGGAGGGTCAGTACTGAGGGAGTGTTGTACTGTCAGAGGGTCAGTACTGAGAGGGAGTGTTGCAATGTCGGAGGGTCAGTCCTGAGAAGGAGTGCTGCACTGTCGGAGGGTCAGTACTGAGAGGGAGTGTTGCACTGTCGGAGGGTCAGTACTGAGGCAGTGTTGCATTGTCGGAGGGTCAGTACTGAGGGAGTGTTGCACTGTCGGAGGGTCATACTGAGGGTGTGTTGCACTGTCGGAGGGTCAGTACTGAGGGAGTGTTGCACTGTCGGAGGGTCAGTACTGAGGGAGTGCTGCACTGTCAGAGGGTCAGTACTGAGGGAGTGTTGCACTGTCGGAGGGTCAGTACTGAGAGGGAGTGCTGCACTGTCGGAGGGTCAGTACTGAGGGAGTGTTGCACTGTCGGAGGGTCAGTACTGAGAGGGAGTGCTGCAGTGTCGGAGGGTCAGTACTGAGGGAGGGCTGCACTGTCGGAGGGTCAGTAATGAGAGGGAGTGTTGCACTGTCGGAGGGTCAGTACTGAGAGGGAGTGCTGCACTGTCGGAGGGTCAGTACTGAGGGAGTGTTGCACTGTCGGAGGGTCATTACTGAGGGAGTGTTGCACTGTCGGATGGTCAGTACTGAAGGAGTGCTGCACTGTCGGAGGGTCAGTCCTGAGAGGGGGTGCTGCACTGTCGGAGGGTCAGTACTGAGGGAGTGTTGCACTGTCGGAAGGTCAGTACTGAGGGACTGCCGCACTGTCGGAGGGTCAGTACTGAGGGAGTGCTGCAATGTCGGAGGGTCAGTACTGAGGGAGGGTTGCACTGTCGGAGGGTCAGTACTGAGAGCAAGTGCTGCACTGTCGGAGGGTCAGTACTGAGGGAGGGCTGCACTGTCGGAGGGTCAGTACTGAGAGGGAGTGTTGCACTGTCGGAGGGTCAGTACTGAGAGGGAGTGTTGCACTGTCAGAGGGTCAGTACTGAGGGAGCGCCGCACTGTCAGAGGGTCAGTACTGAGGGAGTGTTGCACTGTCGGAGGGCCAGTACTAAGAGGGAGTGTTGCACTGTCAGAGGGTCAGTACTGAGAGGGAGTGTTGCACTGTCAGAGGGTCAGTACTGAGAGGGAGTGTTGCACTGTCGGAGGGTCAGTACTGATGGAGTGTTGTACTGTCAGAGGGTCAGTACTGAGAGGGAGTGTTGCACTGTCGGAGGGTCAGTACTGAGAAGGAGTGCTGCACTGTCGGAGGGTCAGTACTGAGGCAGTGTTGCACTGTCGGAGGGTCAGTACTGAGGGAGTGTTGCACTGTCAGAGGGTCAGTACTGAGAGGGAGTGATCACTGTCAGAGGGTCAGTAGTGAGGGAGTGTTCCACTGTCGGAGGGTCAGTACTGAGGGAGTCTTGCACTGTCAGAGGGTCAATACTGAGTGAGCGCCGCACTGTCAGAGGGTCAGTACTGAGGGAGTGTTGCACTGTCGGAGGGTCAGTACTGAGAGGGAGTGCTGCAATGACGGAGGGTCAGTACTGAGAGGGAGTGTTGCACTGTCGGAGGGTCAGTACTGAGGGAGTGTTGCACTGTCGGAGGGCCAGTACTGAGAGGGAGTGCTGCACTGTCGGAGGGTCAGTACTGAGAGGGAGTGTTGCACTGTCAGAGGGTCAGTACTGAGGGAGTGCCGCACTGTCAGAGGGTCAGAACTGAGGGAGTGTTGCACTGTCGGAGGGCCAGTACTGAGAGGGAGTGCTGCACTATCGGAGGGTCAGTACTGAGAGGGAGTGTTGCACTGTCGGAGGGTCAGTACTGAGGGAGTGTTGTACTGTCAGAGGGTCAGTACTGAGAGGGAGTGTTGCAATGTCGGAGGGTCAGTCCTGAGAGGGAGTGTTGCACTGTCAGAGGGTCAGTACTGAGAGGGAGTGTTGCACTGTCGGAGGGTCAGTACTGATGGAGTGTTGTACTGTCAGAGGGTCAGTACTGAGAGGGAGTGTTGCACTGTCGGAGGGTCAGTACTGAGAAGGAGTGCTGCACTGTCGGAGGGTCAGTACTGAGGCAGTGTTGCACTGTCGGAGGGTCAGTACTGAGAGGGAGTGTTGCACTGTCGGAGGGTCAGTACTGAGGGAGTGTTGCACTGTCGGAGGGCCAGTACTAAGAGGGAGTGTTGCACTGTCAGAGGGTCAGTACTGAGAGGGAGTGTTGCACTGTCAGAGGGTCAGTACTGAGAGGGAGTGTTGCACTGTCGGAGGGTCAGTACTGATGGAGTGTTGTACTGTCAGAGGGTCAGTACTGAGAGGGAGTGTTGCACTGTCGGAGGGTCAGTACTGAGAAGGAGTGCTGCACTGTCGGAGGGTCAGTACTGAGGCAGTGTTGCACTGTCGGAGGGTCAGTACTGAGGGAGTGTTGCACTGTCAGAGGGTCAGTACTGAGAGGGAGTGATCACTGTCAGAGGGTCAGTAGTGAGGGAGTGTTCCACTGTCGGAGGGTCAGTACTGAGGGAGTCTTGCACTGTCAGAGGGTCAATACTGAGTGAGCGCCGCACTGTCAGAGGGTCAGTACTGAGGGAGTGTTGCACTGTCGGAGGGTCAGTACTGAGAGGGAGTGCTGCAATGACGGAGGGTCAGTACTGAGAGGGAGTGTTGCACTGTCGGAGGGTCAGTACTGAGGGAGTGTTGCACTGTCGGAGGGCCAGTACTGAGAGGGAGTGCTGCACTGTCGGAGGGTCAGTACTGAGAGGGAGTGTTGCACTGTCAGAGGGTCAGTACTGAGGGAGTGCCGCACTGTCAGAGGGTCAGAACTGAGGGAGTGTTGCACTGTCGGAGGGCCAGTACTGAGAGGGAGTGCTGCACTATCGGAGGGTCAGTACTGAGAGGGAGTGTTGCACTGTCGGAGGGTCAGTACTGAGGGAGTGTTGTACTGTCAGAGGGTCAGTACTGAGAGGGAGTGTTGCAATGTCGGAGGGTCAGTCCTGAGAAGGAGTGCTGCGCTGTCGGAGGGTCAGTACTGAGAGGGAGTGTTGCACTGTCGGAGGGTCAGTACTGAGGCAGTGTTGCATTGTCGGAGGGTCAGTACTGAGGGAGTGTTGCACTGTCGGAGGGTCATACTGAGGGTGTGTTGCACTGTCGGAGGGTCAGTACTGAGGGAGTGTTGCACTGTCGGAGGGTCAGTACTGAGGGAGTGCTGCACTGTCAGAGGGTCAGTACTGAGGGAGTGTTGCACTGTCGGAGGGTCAGTACTGAGAGGGAGTGCTGCACTGTCGGAGGGTCAGTACTGAGGGAGTGTTGCACTGTCGGAGGGTCAGTACTGAGAGGGAGTGCTGCAGTGTCGGAGGGTCAGTACTGAGGGAGGGCTGCACTGTCGGAGGGTCAGAAATGAGAGGGAGTGTTGCACTGTCGGAGGGTCAGTACTGAGAGGGAGTGCTGCACTGTCGGAGGGTCAGTACTGAGGCAGTGTTGCACTGTCGGAGGGTCAGTACTGAGGGAGTGTTGCACTGTCAGAGGGTCAGTACTGAGAGGGAGTGATCACTGTCAGAGGGTCAGTAGTGAGGGAGTGTTCCACTGTCGGAGGGTCAGTACTGAGGGAGTCTTGCACTGTCAGAGGGTCAATACTGAGTGAGCGCCGCACTGTCAGAGGGTCAGTACTGAGGGAGTGTTGCACTGTCGGAGGGTCAGTACTGAGAGGGAGTGCTGCAATGACGGAGGGTCAGTACTGAGAGGGAGTGTTGCACTGTCGGAGGGTCAGTACTGAGGGAGTGTTGCACTGTCGGAGGGCCAGTACTGAGAGGGAGTGCTGCACTGTCGGAGGGTCAGTACTGAGAGGGAGTGTTGCACTGTCAGAGGGTCAGTACTGAGGGAGTGCCGCACTGTCAGAGGGTCAGAACTGAGGGAGTGTTGCACTGTCGGAGGGCCAGTACTGAGAGGGAGTGCTGCACTATCGGAGGGTCAGTACTGAGAGGGAGTGTTGCACTGTCGGAGGGTCAGTACTGAGGGAGTGTTGTACTGTCAGAGGGTCAGTACTGAGAGGGAGTGTTGCAATGTCGGAGGGTCAGTCCTGAGAAGGAGTGCTGCGCTGTCGGAGGGTCAGTACTGAGAGGGAGTGTTGCACTGTCGGAGGGTCAGTACTGAGGCAGTGTTGCATTGTCGGAGGGTCAGTACTGAGGGAGTGTTGCACTGTCGGAGGGTCATACTGAGGGTGTGTTGCACTGTCGGAGGGTCAGTACTGAGGGAGTGTTGCACTGTCGGAGGGTCAGTACTGAGGGAGTGCTGCACTGTCAGAGGGTCAGTACTGAGGGAGTGTTGCACTGTCGGAGGGTCAGTACTGAGAGGGAGTGCTGCACTGTCGGAGGGTCAGTACTGAGGGAGTGTTGCACTGTCGGAGGGTCAGTACTGAGAGGGAGTGCTGCAGTGTCGGAGGGTCAGTACTGAGGGAGGGCTGCACTGTCGGAGGGTCAGAAATGAGAGGGAGTGTTGCACTGTCGGAGGGTCAGTACTGAGAGGGAGTGCTGCACTGTCGGAGGGTCAGTACTGAGGGAGTGTTGCACTGTCGGAGGGTCATTACTGAGGGAGTGTTGCACTGTCGGATGGTCAGTACTGAGGGAGTGCTGCACTGTCGGAGGGTCAGTCCTGAGAGGGAGTGCTGCACTGTCGGAGGGTCAGTACTGAGGGAGTGTTGCACTGTCGGAAGGTCAGTACTGAGGGAGTGCCGCACTGTCGGAGGGTCAGTACTGAGGGAGTGCTGCACTGTCGGAGGGTCAGTACTGAGGGAGGGTTGCACTGTCGGAGGGTCAGTACTGAGAGCAAGTGCTGCACTGTCGGAGGGTCAGTACTGAGGGAGGGCTGCACTGTCGGAGGGTCAGTACTGAGAGGGAGTGTTGCACTGTCGGAGGGTCAGTACTGAGAGGGAGTGTTGCACTGTCAGAGGGTCAGTACTGAGGGAGCGCCGCACTGTCAGAGGGTCAGTACTGAGGGAGTGTTGCACTGTCGGAGGGCCAGTACTAAGAGGGAGTGTTGCACTGTCAGAGGGTCAGTACTGAGAGGGAGTGTTGCACTGTCAGAGGGTCAGTACTGAGAGGGAGTGTTGCACTGTCGGAGGGTCAGTACTGATGGAGTGTTGTACTGTCAGAGGGTCAGTACTGAGAGGGAGTGTTGCACTGTCGGAGGGTCAGTACTGAGAAGGAGTGCTGCACTGTCGGAGGGTCAGTACTGAGAGGGAGTGTTGCACTGTCGGAGGGTCAGTCCTGAGGCAGTGTTGCACTGTCGGAGGGTCAGTACTGAGGGAGTGTTGCACTGTCGGAGGGTCAGTACTGTGGGAGTGCTGCACTGTCGGAGGGTCAGTACTGAGGGAGTGCCGCACTGTCGGAGGGTCAGTACAAAGGGAGTGCTGCACTGTCGGAGGGTCATAACTAAGGAAGGGTTGCACTGTCGGAGGGTCAGTACTGAGAGGGAGTGTTGCACTGTCGGAGGGTCAGTACTGAGGCAGTGTTGCATTGTCGGAGGGTCAGTACTTTGGGAGTGTTGCACTGTCGGAGGGTCAGTACTGAGGGTGTGTTGCACTGTCGGAGGGTCAGTACTGAGGGAGTGTTGCACTGTCGGAGGGTCAGTACTGAGGGATTGCTGCACTGTCAGAGGGTCAGTACTGAGGGAGTGTTGCACTGTCGGAGGGTCAGTACTGAGAGGGAGTGTCGCACTGTCGGAGGGTCAGTACTGAGGGAGTGTTGCACTGTCGGAGGGTCAGTACTGAGAGGGAGTGCTGCACTGTCTGAGGGTCAGTACTGAGGGAGTGCTGCACTGTCGGAGGGTCAGTACTGAGAGGGAGTGTTGCACTGTCGGAGGGTCAGTACTGAGAGGGAGTGCTGCACTGTCGGAGGGTCAGTACTGAGGGAATGTTGCACTGTCGGAGGGTCAGTACTGAGAGGGAGTGCTGCAGTGTCGGAGGGTTTGTACTGAGGGAGTGCTGCACAGTCGGAGGGTCAGTACTGAGAGGGAGTGTTGCAATGTCGGAGGGTCAGTACTGAGAGGGAGTGCTGCACTGTCGGAGGGTCAGTACTGAGGGAGTGTTGCACTGTCGGAGGGTCAGTACTGAGGGAGTGTTGCACTGTCGGAGAGTCAGTACTGAGAGGGAGTGTTGCACTGTCAGAGGGTCAGTACTGAGGGAGCGCCGCACTGTCAGAGGGTCAGGACTGAGGGAGTGTTGCACTGTCGGAGGGCCAGTACTAAGAGGGAGTGTTGCACTGTCAGAGGGTCAGTACTGAGAGGGAGTGTTGCACTGTCGGAGGGTCAGTACTGATGGAGTGTTGTACTGTCAGAGGGTCAGTACTGAGAGGGAGTGTTGCACTGTCGGAGGGTCAGTACTGAGAAGGAGTGCTGCACTGTCGGAGGGTCAGTACTGAGAGGGAGTGTTGCACTGTCGGAGGGTCAGTACTGAGGCAGTGTTGCACTGTCGGAGGGTCAGTACTGAGGAAGTGTTGCACTGTCGGAAGGTCAGTACTGAGGGAGTGCTGCACTGTCGGAGGGTCAGTACTGAGGGAGTGCTGCACTGTTGGAGGGTCAGTACTCAGAGGGAGTGCTGCACTGTCGGAGGGTCAGTACTGAGGGAGTGTTGCACTGTCGGAGGGTCAGTACTGTGGGAGTGCTGCACTGTCGGAGGGTCAGTACTGAGGGAGTGCCGCACTGTCGGAGGGTCAGTACAAAGGGAGTGCTGCACTGTCGGAGGGTCATAACTAAGGAAGGGTTGCACTGTCGGAGGGTCAGTACTGAGAGGGAGTGTTGCACTGTCGGAGGGTCAGTACTGAGGCAGTGTTGCATTGTCGGAGGGTCAGTACTTTGGGAGTGTTGCACAGTCGGAGGGTCAGTACTGAGGGTGTGTTGCACTGTCGGAGGGTCAGTACTGAGGGAGTGTTGCACTGTCGGAGGGTCAGTACTGAGGGAGTGCTGCACTGTCAGAGGGTCAGTACTGAGGGAGTGTTGCACTGTCGGAGGGTCAGTACTGAGAGGGAGTGTCGCACTGTCAGAGGGTCAGTACTGAGGGAGTGTTGCACTGTTGGAGGGTCAGTACTGAGAGGGAGTGCTGCACTGTCGGAGGGTCAGTACTGAGGGAGTGCTGCACTGTCGGAGGGTCAGTACTGAGAGGGAGTGTTGCACTGTCGGAGGGTCAGTACTGAGAGGGAGTGCTGCACTGTCGGAGGGTCAGTACTGAGGGAATGTTGCACTGTCGGAGGGTCAGTACTGAGAGGGAGTGCTGCAGTGTCGGAGGGTCAGTACTGAGGGAGTGCTGCACAGTCGGAGGGTCAGTACTGAGAGGGAGTGTTGCAATGTCGGAGGGTCAGTACTGAGAGGGAGTGCTGCACTGTCGGAGGGTCAGTACTGAGGGAGTGTTGCACTGTCGGAGGGTCAGTACTGAGGGAGTGTTGCACTGTCGGATGGTCAGTACTGACGGAGTGCTGCACTGTCAGAGGGTCAGTCCTGAAAGGGAGTGCTGCACTGTCGGAGGGTCAGTACTGAGGGAGTGTTGCACTGTCGGAAGGTCAGTACTGAGGGAGTGCCGCACTGTCGGAGGGTCAGTACTGAGGGAGTGCTGCACTGTCGGAGGGTCAGTACTGAGGGAGGGTTGCACTGTCGGAGGGTCAGAACTGAGAGCGAGTGCTGCACTGTCGGAGGGTCAGTACTGAGGGAGGGTTGCACTGTCGGAGGGTCAGTACTGAGAGGGAGTGCTGCACTGTCGGAGGGTCAGTACTGAGAGGGAGTGTTGTACTGTCAGAGGGTCAGTACTGAGAGGGAGTGTTGCACTGTCGGAGGGTCAGTACTGAGAAGGAGTGCTGCACTGTCGGAGGGTCAGTACTGAGGCAGTGTTGCACTGTCGGAGGGTCAGTACTGAGGGAGTGTTGCACTGTCAGAGGGTCAGTACTGAGAGGGAGTGATCACTGTCAGAGGGTCAGTAGTGAGGGAGTGTTCCACTGTCGGAGGGTCAGTACTGAGGGAGTCTTGCACTGTCAGAGGGTCAATACTGAGTGAGCGCCGCACTGTCAGAGGGTCAGTACTGAGGGAGTGTTGCACTGTCGGAGGGTCAGTACTGAGAGGGAGTGCTGCAATGACGGAGGGTCAGTACTGAGAGGGAGTGTTGCACTGTCGGAGGGTCAGTACTGAGGGAGTGTTGCACTGTCGGAGGGCCAGTACTGAGAGGGAGTGCTGCACTGTCGGAGGGTCAGTACTGAGAGGGAGTGTTGCACTGTCAGAGGGTCAGTACTGAGGGAGTGCCGCACTGTCAGAGGGTCAGAACTGAGGGAGTGTTGCACTGTCGGAGGGCCAGTACTGAGAGGGAGTGCTGCACTATCGGAGGGTCAGTACTGAGAGGGAGTGTTGCACTGTCGGAGGGTCAGTACTGAGGGAGTGTTGTACTGTCAGAGGGTCAGTACTGAGAGGGAGTGTTGCAATGTCGGAGGGTCAGTCCTGAGAAGGAGTGCTGCACTGTCGGAGGGTCAGTACAAAGGGAGTGCTGCACTGTCGGAGGGTCATAACTAAGGAAGGGTTGCACTGTCGGAGGGTCAGTACTGAGAGGGAGTGTTGCACTGTCGGAGGGTCAGTACTGAGGCAGTGTTGCATTGTCGGAGGGTCAGTACTTTGGGAGTGTTGCACAGTCGGAGGGTCAGTACTGAGGGTGTGTTGCACTGTCGGAGGGTCAGTACTGAGGGAGTGTTGCACTGTCGGAGGGTCAGTACTGAGGGAGTGCTGCACTGTCAGAGGGTCAGTACTGAGGGAGTGTTGCACTGTCGGAGGGTCAGTACTGAGAGGGAGTGTCGCACTGTCAGAGGGTCAGTACTGAGGGTGTGTTGCACTGTTGGAGGGTCAGTACTGAGAGGGAGTGCTGCACTGTCGGAGGGTCAGTACTGAGGGAGTGCTGCACTGTCGGAGGGTCAGTACTGAGAGGGAGTGTTGCACTGTCGGAGGGTCAGTACTGAGAGGGAGTGCTGCACTGTCGGAGGGTCAGTACTGAGGGAATGTTGCACTGTCGGAGGGTCAGTACTGAGAGGGAGTGCTGCAGTGTCGGAGGGTCAGTACTGAGGGAGTGCTGCACAGTCGGAGGGTCAGTACTGAGAGGGAGTGTTGCAATGTCGGAGGGTCAGTACTGAGAGGGAGTGCTGCACTGTCGGAGGGTCAGTACTGAGGGAGTGTTGCACTGTCGGAGGGTCAGTACTGAGGGAGTGTTGCACTGTCGGATGGTCAGTACTGACGGAGTGCTGCACTGTCAGAGGGTCAGTCCTGAAAGGGAGTGCTGCACTGTCGGAGGGTCAGTACTGAGGGAGTGTTGCACTGTCGGAAGGTCAGTACTGAGGGAGTGCCGCACTGTCGGAGGGTCAGTACTGAGGGAGTGCTGCACTGTCGGAGGGTCAGTACTGAGGGAGGGTTGCACTGTCGGAGGGTCAGAACTGAGAGCGAGTGCTGCACTGTCGGAGGGTCAGTACTGAGGGAGGGTTGCACTGTCGGAGGGTCAGTACTGAGAGGGAGTGCTGCACTGTCGGAGGGTCAGTACTGAGAGGGAGTGTTGTACTGTCAGAGGGTCAGTACTGAGAGGGAGTGTTGCACTGTCGGAGGGTCAGTACTGAGAAGGAGTGCTGCACTGTCGGAGGGTCAGTACTGAGGCAGTGTTGCACTGTCGGAGGGTCAGTACTGAGGGAGTGTTGCACTGTCAGAGGGTCAGTACTGAGAGGGAGTGATCACTGTCAGAGGGTCAGTAGTGAGGGAGTGTTCCACTGTCGGAGGGTCAGTACTGAGGGAGTCTTGCACTGTCAGAGGGTCAATACTGAGTGAGCGCCGCACTGTCAGAGGGTCAGTACTGAGGGAGTGTTGCACTGTCGGAGGGTCAGTACTGAGAGGGAGTGCTGCAATGACGGAGGGTCAGTACTGAGAGGGAGTGTTGCACTGTCGGAGGGTCAGTACTGAGGGAGTGTTGCACTGTCGGAGGGCCAGTACTGAGAGGGAGTGCTGCACTGTCGGAGGGTCAGTACTGAGAGGGAGTGTTGCACTGTCAGAGGGTCAGTACTGAGGGAGTGCCGCACTGTCAGAGGGTCAGAACTGAGGGAGTGTTGCACTGTCGGAGGGCCAGTACTGAGAGGGAGTGCTGCACTATCGGAGGGTCAGTACTGAGAGGGAGTGTTGCACTGTCGGAGGGTCAGTACTGAGGGAGTGTTGTACTGTCAGAGGGTCAGTACTGAGAGGGAGTGTTGCAATGTCGGAGGGTCAGTCCTGAGAAGGAGTGCTGCACTGTCGGAGGGTCAGTACTGAGAGGGAGTGTTGCACTGTCGGAGGGTCAGTACTGAGGCAGTGTTGCATTGTCGGAGGGTCAGTACTGAGGGAGTGTTGCACTGTCGGAGGGTCATACTGAGGGTGTGTTGCACTGTCGGAGGGTCAGTACTGAGGGAGTGTTGCACTGTCGGAGGGTCAGTACTGAGGGAGTGCTGCACTGTCAGAGGGTCAGTACTGAGGGAGTGTTGCACTGTCGGAGGGTCAGTACTGAGAGGGAGTGCTGCACTGTCGGAGGGTCAGTACTGAGGGAGTGTTGCACTGTCGGAGGGTCAGTACTGAGAGGGAGTGCTGCAGTGTCGGAGGGTCAGTACTGAGGGAGGGCTGCACTGTCGGAGGGTCAGTAATGAGAGGGAGTGTTGCACTGTCGGAGGGTCAGTACTGAGAGGGAGTGCTGCACTGTCAGAGGGTCAGTACTGAGGGAGTGTTGCACTGTCGGAGGGTCATTACTGAGGGAGTGTTGCACTGTCGGATGGTCAGTACTGAGGGAGTGCTGCACTGTCGGAGGGTCAGTCCTGAGAGGGAGTGCTGCACTGTCGGAGGGTCAGTACTGAGGGAGTGTTGCACTGTCGGAAGGTCAGTACTGAGGGAGTGCCGCACTGTCGGAGGGTCAGTACTGAGGGAGTGCTGCACTGTCGGAGGGTCAGTACTGAGGGAGGGTTGCACTGTCGGAGGGTCAGTACTGAGAGCAAGTGCTGCACTGTCGGAGGGTCAGTACTGAGGGAGGGCTGCACTGTCGGAGGGTCAGTACTGAGAGGGAGTGTTGCACTGTCGGAGGGTCAGTACTGAGAGGGAGTGTTGCACTGTCAGAGGGTCAGTACTGAGGGAGCGCCGCACTGTCAGAGGGTCAGTACTGAGGGAGTGTTGCACTGTCGGAGGGCCAGTACTAAGAGGGAGTGTTGCACTGTCAGAGGGTCAGTACTGAGAGGGAGTGTTGCACTGTCAGAGGGTCAGTACTGAGAGGGAGTGTTGCACTGTCGGAGGGTCAGTACTGATGGAGTGTTGTACTGTCAGAGGGTCAGTACTGAGAGGGAGTGTTGCACTGTCGGAGGGTCAGTACTGAGAAGGAGTGCTGCACTGTCGGAGGGTCAGTACTGAGAGGGAGTGTTGCACTGTCGGAGGGTCAGTCCTGAGGCAGTGTTGCACTGTCGGAGGGTCAGTACTGAGGGAGTGTTGCACTGTCGGAGGGTCAGTACTGTGGGAGTGCTGCACTGTCGGAGGGTCAGTACTGAGGGAGTGCCGCACTGTCGGAGGGTCAGTACAAAGGGAGTGCTGCACTGTCGGAGGGTCATAACTAAGGAAGGGTTGCACTGTCGGAGGGTCAGTACTGAGAGGGAGTGTTGCACTGTCGGAGGGTCAGTACTGAGGCAGTGTTGCATTGCCGGAGGGTCAGTACTTTGGGAGTGTTGCACTGTCGGAGGGTCAGTACTGAGGGTGTGTTGCACTGTCGGAGGGTCAGTACTGAGGGAGTGTTGCACTGTCGGAGGGTCAGTACTGAGGGATTGCTGCACTGTCAGAGGGTCAGTACTGAGGGAGTGTTGCACTGTCGGAGGGTCAGTACTGAGAGGGAGTGTCGCACTGTCGGAGGGTCAGTACTGAGGGAGTGTTGCACTGTCGGAGGGTCAGTACTGAGAGGGAGTGCTGCACTGTCTGAGGGTCAGTACTGAGGGAGTGCTGCACTGTCGGAGGGTCAGTACTGAGAGGGAGTGTTGCACTGTCGGAGGGTCAGTACTGAGAGGGAGTGCTGCACTGTCGGAGGGTCAGTACTGAGGGAATGTTGCACTGTCGGAGGGTCAGTACTGAGAGGGAGTGCTGCAGTGTCGGAGGGTCGGTACTGAGGGAGTGCTGCACAGTCGGAGGGTCAGTACTGAGAGGGAGTGTTGCAATGTCGGAGGGTCAGTACTGAGAGGGAGTGCTGCACTGTCGGAGGGTCAGTACTGAGGGAGTGTTGCACTGTCGGAGGGTCAGTACTGAGGGAGTGTTGCACTGTCGGAGGGTCAGTACTGAGAGGGAGTGTTGCACTGTCAGAGGGTCAGTACTGAGGGAGCGCCGCACTGTCAGAGGGTCAGGACTGAGGGAGTGTTGCACTGTCGGAGGGCCAGTACTAAGAGGGAGTGTTGCACTGTCAGAGGGTCAGTACTGAGAGGGAGTGTTGCACTGTCGGAGGGTCAGTACTGATGGAGTGTTGTACTGTCAGAGGGTCAGTACTGAGAGGGAGTGTTGCACTGTCGGAGGGTCAGTACTGAGAAGGAGTGCTGCACTGTCGGAGGGTCAGTACTGAGAGGGAGTGTTGCACTGTCGGAGGGTCAGTACTGAGGCAGTGTTGCACTGTCGGAGGGTCAGTACTGAGGAAGTGTTGCACTGTCGGAAGGTCAGTACTGAGGGAGTGCTGCACTGTCGGAGGGTCAGTACTGAGGGAGTGCTGCACTGTTGGAGGGTCAGTACTCAGAGGGAGTGCTGCACTGTCGGAGGGTCAGTACTGAGGGAGTGTTGCACTGTCGGAGGGTCAGTACTGTGGGAGTGCTGCACTGTCGGAGGGTCAGTACTGAGGGAGTGCCGCACTGTCGGAGGGTCAGTACAAAGGGAGTGCTGCACTGTCGGAGGGTCATAACTAAGGAAGGGTTGCACTGTCGGAGGGTCAGTACTGAGAGGGAGTGTTGCACTGTCGGAGGGTCAGTACTGAGGGAGTGTTGCACTGTCGGAGGGTCAGTACTGTGGGAGTGCTGCACTGTCGGAGGGTCAGTACTGAGGGAGTGCCGCACTGTCGGAGGGTCAGTACAAAGGGAGTGCTGCACTGTCGGAGGGTCATAACTAAGGAAGGGTTGCACTGTCGGAGGGTCAGTACTGAGAGGGAGTGTTGCACTGTCGGAGGGTCAGTACTGAGGCAGTGTTGCATTGTCGGAGGGTCAGTACTTTGGGAGTGTTGCACTGTCGGAGGGTCAGTACTGAGGGTGTGTTGCACTGTCGGAGGGTCAGTACTGAGGGAGTGTTGCACTGTCGGAGGGTCAGTACTGAGGGATTGCTGCACTGTCAGAGGGTCAGTACTGAGGGAGTGTTGCACTGTCGGAGGGTCAGTACTGAGAGGGAGTGTCGCACTGTCGGAGGGTCAGTACTGAGGGAGTGTTGCACTGTCGGAGGGTCAGTACTGAGAGGGAGTGCTGCACTGTCTGAGGGTCAGTACTGAGGGAGTGCTGCACTGTCGGAGGGTCAGTACTGAGAGGGAGTGTTGCACTGTCGGAGGGTCAGTACTGAGAGGGAGTGCTGCACTGTCGGAGGGTCAGTACTGAGGGAATGTTGCACTGTCGGAGGGTCAGTACTGAGAGGGAGTGCTGCAGTGTCGGAGGGTTGGTACTGAGGGAGTGCTGCACAGTCGGAGGGTCAGTACTGAGAGGGAGTGTTGCAATGTCGGAGGGTCAGTACTGAGATGGAGTGCTGCACTGTCGGAGGGTCAGTACTGAGGGCTTGTTGCACTGTCGGAGGGTCAGTACTGAGGGAGTGTTGCACTGTCGGAGGGTCAGTACTGAGAGGGAGTGTTGCACTGTCAGAGGGTCAGTACTGAGGGAGCGCCGCACTGTCAGAGGGTCAGGACTGAGGGAGTGTTGCACTGTCGGAGGGCCAGTACTAAGAGGGAGTGTTGCACTGTCAGAGGGTCAGTACTGAGAGGGAGTGTTGCACTGTCGGAGGGTCAGTACTGATGGAGTGTTGTACTGTGAGAGGGTCAGTACTGAGAGGGAGTGTTGCACTGTCGGAGGGTCAGTACTGAGAAGGAGTGCTGCACTGTCGGAGGGTCAGTACTGAGAGGGAGTGTTGCACTGTCGGAGGGTCAGTACTGAGGCAGTGTTGCACTGTCGGAGGGTCAGTACTGAGGAAGTGTTGCACTGTCGGAAGGTCAGTACTGAGGGAGTGCTGCACTGTCGGAGGGTCAGTACTGAGGGAGTGCTGCACTGTTGGAGGGTCAGTACTCAGAGGGAGTGCTGCACTGTCGGAGGGTCAGTACTGAGGGAGTGTTGCACTGTCGGAGGGTCAGTACTGTGGGAGTGCTGCACTGTCGGAGGGTCAGTACTGAGGGAGTGCCGCACTGTCGGAGGGTCAGTACAAAGGGAGTGCTGCACTGTCGGAGGGTCATAACTAAGGAAGGGTTGCACTGTCGGAGGGTCAGTACTGAGAGGGAGTGTTGCACTGTCGGAGGGTCAGTACTGAGGCAGTGTTGCATTGTCGGAGGGTCAGTACTTTGGGAGTGTTGCACAGTCGGAGGGTCAGTACTGAGGGTGTGTTGCACTGTCGGAGGGTCAGTACTGAGGGAGTGTTGCACTGTCGGAGGGTCAGTACTGAGGGAGTGCTGCACTGTCAGAGGGTCAGTACTGAGGGAGTGTTGCACTGTCGGAGGGTCAGTACTGAGAGGGAGTGTCGCACTGTCAGAGGGTCAGTACTGAGGGAGTGTTGCACTGTTGGAGGGTCAGTACTGAGAGGGAGTGCTGCACTGTCGGAGGGTCAGTACTGAGGGAGTGCTGCACTGTCGGAGGGTCAGTACTGAGAGGGAGTGTTGCACTGTCGGAGGGTCAGTACTGAGAGGGAGTGCTGCACTGTCGGAGGGTCAGTACTGAGGGAATGTTGCACTGTCGGAGGGTCAGTACTGAGAGGGAGTGCTGCAGTGTCGGAGGGTCAGTACTGAGGGAGTGCTGCACAGTCGGAGGGTCAGTACTGAGAGGGAGTGTTGCAATGTCGGAGGGTCAGTACTGAGAGGGAGTGCTGCACTGTCGGAGGGTCAGTACTGAGGGAGTGTTGCACTGTCGGAGGGTCAGTACTGAGGGAGTGTTGCACTGTCGGATGGTCAGTACTGACGGAGTGCTGCACTGTCAGAGGGTCAGTCCTGAAAGGGAGTGCTGCACTGTCGGAGGGTCAGTACTGAGGGAGTGTTGCACTGTCGGAAGGTCAGTACTGAGGGAGTGCCGCACTGTCGGAGGGTCAGTACTGAGGGAGTGCTGCACTGTCGGAGGGTCAGTACTGAGGGAGGGTTGCACTGTCGGAGGGTCAGAACTGAGAGCGAGTGCTGCACTGTCGGAGGGTCAGTACTGAGGGAGGGTTGCACTGTCGGAGGGTCAGTACTGAGAGGGAGTGCTGCACTGTCGGAGGGTAAGTACTGAGAGGGAGTGTTGCACTGTCGGAGGGTCAGTACTGAGGGAGTGTTGCACTATCGGAGGGCCAGTACTGAGAGGGAGTGCTGCACTGTCGGAGGGTCAGTACTGAGAGGGAGTGTTGCACTGTCAGAGAGTCAGTACTGAGGGAGCGCCGCACTGTCAGAGGGTCAGTACTGATGGAGTGTTGTACTGTCAGAGGTTCAGTACTGAGAGGGAGTGTTGCACTGTCGGAGGGTCAGTACTGAGAGGGAGTGTTGCACTGTCGGAGGGTCAGTACTGAGGGAGTGTTGCACTGTCGGAGGGTCAGTACTGAGGGAGTGTTGCACTGTCGGAGGGTCAGTACTGAGAGGGAGTGCTGCACTGTCGGAGGGTCAGTACTGAGGGAGTGTTGCACTGTCAGAGGGTCAGTACTGAGAGGGAGTGATGCACTGTCAGAGGGTCAGTAGTGAGGGAGTGTTGCACTGTCGGAGGGTCAGTACTGAGGGAGTGTTGCACTGTCGGAGGGTCAATACTGAGTGAGCGCCGCACTGTCAGAGGGTCAGTACTGAGGAAGTGTTGCACTGTCGGAGGGTCAGTACTGAGAGGGAGTGCTGCAATGACGGAGGGTCAGTACTGAGAGGGAGTGTTGCACTGTCGGAGGGTCAGTACTGAGGGAGTGTTGCACTGTCGGAGGGCCAGTACTGAGAGGGAGTGCTGCACTGTCGGAGGGTCAGTACTGAGAGGGAGTGTTGCACTGTCAGAGGGTCAGTACTGAGGGAGTGCCGCACTGTCAGAGGGTCAGAACTGAGGGAGTGTTGCACTGTCGGAGGGCCAGTACTGAGAGGGAGTGCTGCACTATCGGAGGGTCAGTACTGAGAGGGAGTGTTGCACTGTCGGAGGGTCAGTACTGAGGGAGTGTTGTACTGTCAGAGGGTCAGTACTGAGAGGGAGTGTTGCAATGTCGGAGGGGCAGTCCTGAGAAGGAGTGCTGCACTGTCGGAGGGTCAGTACTGAGAGGGAGTGTTGCACTGTCGGAGGGTCAGTACTGAGGCAGTGTTGCACTGTCGGAGTGTCAGTACTGAGGGAGTGTTGCACTGTCGGAGGGTCAGTACTGAGGGGGTGTTGCACTGTCGGAGGGCCAGTACTGAGAGGGAGTGCTGCACTGTCGGAGGGTCAGTACTGAGGGAGTGTTGCACTGTCAGAGGGTCAGTACTGAGAGGGAGTGATGCACTGTCGGAGGGTCAGTACTGAGGGAGTGTTGCACTGTCAGAGGGTCAGTACTGAGGGAGTGTTGCACTGTCGGAGGGTCAGTACTGAGAGGGAGTGTTGCACTGTCGGAGGGTGAGTACTGAGGGAGTGTTGCACTTTCGGAGGGTCAATACTGAGGGAGCGCCGCACTGTCGGAGGGTCAGTACTGAGAGGGAGTGTTGCACTGTCGGAGGGTCAGTACTGAGAGGGAGTGTTGCACTGTCGGAAGGTCAGTACTGAGAGGGAGTGTTGCACTGTCGGAGGGTCAGTACTGAGGGAGTGTTGCACTGTCAGAGGGTCAGTACTGAGGGAGTGTTGCACTGTCGGAGGGTCAGTACTGAGGGAGCGCCACACTGTCGGAGGGTCAGTACTGAGGGTGTGCTGCAATTTCGGAGGGTCCGTACTGAGAGGGAGTGTTGCACTGTCAGAGGGTCAGAACTGAGAGGGAGTGTTGCACTGTCAGAGGGGCAGTACTGAGAGGGAGTTTTGCACTGTCAGAGGGTCAGTATTGAGAGGGAGTGTTTCTCTGTCAGAGGGTCAGTACTGAGAGAGTGTTGCACTGTCAGAGGGTCAGTACTGAGAGGGAGTGTTGCACTGTCAGAGGGTCAGTACTGAGGGAGTGTTGCACTGTCAGAGGGTCAGTACTGAGAGGGAGTGTTGCACTGTCGGAAGGTCAGTACTGAGGGAGTGCTACACTGTCAGAGGGTCAGTACTGAGAGGGAGAGTTGCACTGTCGGAGGGTCAGTACTGAGGGAGTGTTGCAGTGTTGGAGGGTCAGTACTGAGAGGGAGTGTTGCACTGTCGGAGGGTCAGTACTGAGGGAGTGTTGCACTGTCGGAGGGTCAGTACTGAGAGGGAGTGCTGCACTGTCGGAGGGTCAGTACTGAGGGAGCGCCACACTGTCTGAGGGTCAGTACTGAGGGATTGTTGCACTGTCGGAGGGTCAGTACTGAGAGAGTGCTGCACTGTCGGAGGGTCAGTACTGAGGGAGTGTTGCACTGTCGGAGGGTCAGTACTGAGGGAGTCTTGCAGTGTCGGAGGGTCAGTACTGAGGGAGTGCTGCACTGTCGGCGGGTCAGTACTGAGGGAGTGTTGCACTGTCGGAGGGTCAGTACTGAGGGAGTGCTGCACTATCGGAGGGTCAGTACTGAGAGGGAGTGCTGCACTGTCGGAGGGTCAGTACTGAGGGAGTGTTGTACTGTCGGAAGGTCAGTACTGAGGGATTGCCGCACTGTCGGAGGGTCAGTACTCAGGGAGTGCTGCACTGTCGGAGGGTCAGTACTGAGGGAGGGTTGCACTATCGGAGGGTCAGTTCTGAGAGGGAGTGCTGCACTGTTGGAGGGTCAGTACTGAGGGAGCGATGCACTGTCGGAGGGTCAGTACTGAGGGAGTGCTGCACTGTCAGAGGGTCAGTACTGAGAGGGAGTGTTGCTCTGTCAGAGGGTCAGTACTGAGAGAGTGTTGCACTGTCAGAGGATCAGTACTGAGAGGGAGTGTTGCACTGTCAGAGGGTCAGTCCTGATGGAGTGTTGCACTGTCAGAGGGTCAGTACTGAGAGGGAGTGTTGCACTGTCGGAAGGGCAGTACTGAGGGAGTGCTACACTGTCAGAGGGTCAGTACTGAGAGGGAGAGTTGCACTGTCGGAGGGTCAGTACTGAGTGAGTGTTGCACTGTTGGAGGGTCAGTACTGAGGGAGTGTTGCACTGTCAGAGGGTCAGTACTGAGAGGGAGCGCTGCACTGTCGGAGGGTCAGTACTGAGGGAGCGCCACACTGTCTGAGGGTCAGTACTGAGGGAGTGTTGCACTGTCGGAGGGTCAGTACTGAGAGAGTGCTGCACTGTCGGAGGGTCAGTACTGAGGGAGTGTTGCACTGTCGGAGGGTCAGTACTGAGGGAGTCTTGCAGTGTCGGAGGGTCAGTACTGAGGGAGTGCTGCACTGTCGGCGGGTCAGTACTGAGGGGGAGTGCTGCACTGTCGGAGGGTCAGTACTGAGAGGGAGTGTTGCACTGTCAGAGAGTCAGTACTGAGGGAGCGCCGCACTGTCAGAGGGTCAGTACTGATGGAGTGTTGTACTGTCAGAGGTTCAGTACTGAGAGGGAGTGTTGCACTGTCGGAGGGTCAGTACTGAGAGGGAGTGTTGCACTGTCGGAGGGTCAGTACTGAGGGAGTGTTGCACTGTCGGAGGGTCAGTACTGAGGGAGTGTTGCACTGTCGGAGGGTCAGTACTGAGAGGGAGTGCTGCACTGTCGGAGGGTCAGTACTGAGGGAGTGTTGCACTGTCAGAGGGTCAGTACTGAGAGGGAGTGATGCACTGTCAGAGGGTCAGTAGTGAGGGAGTGTTGCACTGTCGGAGGGTCAGTACTGAGGGAGTGTTGCACTGTCGGAGGGTCAATACTGAGTGAGCGCCGCACTGTCAGAGGGTCAGTACTGAGGAAGTGTTGCACTGTCGGAGGGTCAGTACTGAGAGGGAGTGCTGCAATGACGGAGGGTCAGTACTGAGAGGGAGTGTTGCACTGTCGGAGGGTCAGTACTGAGGGAGTGTTGCACTGTCGGAGGGCCAGTACTGAGAGGGAGTGCTGCACTGTCGGAGGGTCAGTACTGAGAGGGAGTGTTGCACTGTCAGAGGGTCAGTACTGAGGGAGTGCCGCACTGTCAGAGGGTCAGAACTGAGGGAGTGTTGCACTGTCGGAGGGCCAGTACTGAGAGGGAGTGCTGCACTATCGGAGGGTCAGTACTGAGAGGGAGTGTTGCACTGTCGGAGGGTCAGTACTGAGGGAGTGTTGTACTGTCAGAGGGTCAGTACTGAGAGGGAGTGTTGCAATGTCGGAGGGGCAGTCCTGAGAAGGAGTGCTGCACTGTCGGAGGGTCAGTACTGAGAGGGAGTGTTGCACTGTCGGAGGGTCAGTACTGAGGCAGTGTTGCACTGTCGGAGTGTCAGTACTGAGGGAGTGTTGCACTGTCGGAGGGTCAGTACTGAGGGGGTGTTGCACTGTCGGAGGGCCAGTACTGAGAGGGAGTGCTGCACTGTCGGAGGGTCAGTACTGAGGGAGTGTTGCACTGTCAGAGGGTCAGTACTGAGAGGGAGTGATGCACTGTCGGAGGGTCAGTACTGAGGGAGTGTTGCACTGTCAGAGGGTCAGTACTGAGGGAGTGTTGCACTGTCGGAGGGTCAGTACTGAGAGGGAGTGTTGCACTGTCGGAGGGTGAGTACTGAGGGAGTGTTGCACTTTCGGAGGGTCAATACTGAGGGAGCGCCGCACTGTCGGAGGGTCAGTACTGAGAGGGAGTGTTGCACTGTCGGAGGGTCAGTACTGAGAGGGAGTGTTGCACTGTCGGAAGGTCAGTACTGAGAGGGAGTGTTGCACTGTCGGAGGGTCAGTACTGAGGGAGTGTTGCACTGTCAGAGGGTCAGTACTGAGGGAGTGTTGCACTGTCGGAGGGTCAGTACTGAGGGAGCGCCACACTGTCGGAGGGTCAGTACTGAGGGTGTGCTGCAATTTCGGAGGGTCCGTACTGAGAGGGAGTGTTGCACTGTCAGAGGGTCAGAACTGAGAGGGAGTGTTGCACTGTCAGAGGGGCAGTACTGAGAGGGAGTTTTGCACTGTCAGAGGGTCAGTATTGAGAGGGAGTGTTTCTCTGTCAGAGGGTCAGTACTGAGAGAGTGTTGCACTGTCAGAGGGTCAGTACTGAGAGGGAGTGTTGCACTGTCAGAGGGTCAGTACTGAGGGAGTGTTGCACTGTCAGAGGGTCAGTACTGAGAGGGAGTGTTGCACTGTCGGAAGGTCAGTACTGAGGGAGTGCTACACTGTCAGAGGGTCAGTACTGAGAGGGAGAGTTGCACTGTCGGAGGGTCAGTACTGAGGGAGTGTTGCAGTGTTGGAGGGTCAGTACTGAGAGGGAGTGTTGCACTGTCGGAGGGTCAGTACTGAGGGAGTGTTGCACTGTCGGAGGGTCAGTACTGAGAGGGAGTGCTGCACTGTCGGAGGGTCAGTACTGAGGGAGCGCCACACTGTCTGAGGGTCAGTACTGAGGGATTGTTGCACTGTCGGAGGGTCAGTACTGAGAGAGTGCTGCACTGTCGGAGGGTCAGTACTGAGGGAGTGTTGCACTGTCGGAGGGTCAGTACTGAGGGAGTCTTGCAGTGTCGGAGGGTCAGTACTGAGGGAGTGCTGCACTGTCGGCGGGTCAGTACTGAGGGAGTGTTGCACTGTCGGAGGGTCAGTACTGAGGGAGTGCTGCACTATCGGAGGGTCAGTACTGAGAGGGAGTGCTGCACTGTCGGAGGGTCAGTACTGAGGGAGTGTTGTACTGTCGGAAGGTCAGTACTGAGGGATTGCCGCACTGTCGGAGGGTCAGTACTCAGGGAGTGCTGCACTGTCGGAGGGTCAGTACTGAGGGAGGGTTGCACTATCGGAGGGTCAGTTCTGAGAGGGAGTGCTGCACTGTTGGAGGGTCAGTACTGAGGGAGCGATGCACTGTCGGAGGGTCAGTACTGAGGGAGTGCTGCACTGTCAGAGGGTCAGTACTGAGAGGGAGTGTTGCTCTGTCAGAGGGTCAGTACTGAGAGAGTGTTGCACTGTCAGAGGATCAGTACTGAGAGGGAGTGTTGCACTGTCAGAGGGTCAGTCCTGATGGAGTGTTGCACTGTCAGAGGGTCAGTACTGAGAGGGAGTGTTGCACTGTCGGAAGGGCAGTACTGAGGGAGTGCTACACTGTCAGAGGGTCAGTACTGAGAGGGAGAGTTGCACTGTCGGAGGGTCAGTACTGAGTGAGTGTTGCACTGTTGGAGGGTCAGTACTGAGGGAGTGTTGCACTGTCAGAGGGTCAGTACTGAGAGGGAGCGCTGCACTGTCGGAGGGTCAGTACTGAGGGAGCGCCACACTGTCTGAGGGTCAGTACTGAGGGAGTGTTGCACTGTCGGAGGGTCAGTACTGAGAGAGTGCTGCACTGTCGGAGGGTCAGTACTGAGGGAGTGTTGCACTGTCGGAGGGTCAGTACTGAGGGAGTCTTGCAGTGTCGGAGGGTCAGTACTGAGGGAGTGCTGCACTGTCGGCGGGTCAGTACTGAGGGAGTGTTGCACTGTCGGAGGGTCAGTACTGAGAGGGAGTGCTGCACTGTCGGAGGGTCAGTACTGAGGGAGTGTTGTACTGTCGGAAGGTCAGTACTGAGGGATTGCCGCACTGTCGGAGGGTCAGTACTCAGGGAGTGCTGCACTGTCGGAGGGTCAGTACTGAGGGAGGGTTGCACTATCGGAGGGTCAGTTCTGAGAGGGAGTGCTGCACTGTTGGCGGGTCAGTACTGAGGGAGCGATGCACTGTCGGAGGGTCAGTACTGAGGGAGTGCTGCACTGTCAGAGGGTCAGTACTGAGAGGGAGTGTTGCTCTGTCAGAGGGTCAGTACTGAGAGAGTGTTGCACTGTCAGAGGATCAGTACTGAGAGGGAGTGTTGCACTGTCAGAGGGTCAGTCCTGATGGAGTGTTGCACTGTCAGAGGGTCAGTACTGAGAGGGAGTGTTGCACTGTCGGAAGGACAGTACTGAGGGAGTGCTACACTGTCCGAGGGTCAGTACTGAGAGGGAGAGTTGCACTGTCGGAGGGTCAGTACTGAGTGAGTGTTGCACTGTTGGAGGGTCAGTACTGAGGGAGTGTTGCACTGTCGGAGGGTCAGTACTGAGAGGGAGTGCTGCACTGTCGGAGGGTCAGTACTGAGGGAGCGCCACACTGTCGGAGGGTCAGTACTGAGAGAGTGCTGCACTGTCGGAGGGTCAGTACTGAGGGAGTGTTGCACTGTCGGAGGGTCAGTACTGAGGGAGTCTTGCAGTGTCGGAGGGTCAGTACTGACGGAGTGCTGCACTGTCGGAGGGTCAGTACTGAGGGAGTGCTGCACTATCGGAGGGTCAGTACTGAGAGGGAGTGCTGCACTGTCGGAGGGTCAGTACTGAGGGAGTGTTGTACTGTCGGAAGGTCAGTACTGAGGGAGTGCCGCACTGTCGGAGGCTCAGTACTCAGGGAGTGCTGCACTGTCGGAGGGTCAGTACTGAGGGAGGGTTGCACTGTCGGAGGGTCAGTACTGAGACGGAGTGCAGCACTGTCGGAGGGTCAGTACTGAGGGAGCGATGCACTGTCGGAGGGTCAGTACTGAGGGAGTGTTGCACTGTCGGAGGGTCAGTACTCTGAGGGAGTGCTGCACTGTCGGAGGGTCAGTACTGAGGGAGCGTTGCACTGTCGGAGGGTCAGTACTGAGGGAGTGTTGCACTGTCAGAGGGTCACTACTGAGGGAGTGTTGCACTGTCGGAGGGTCAGTACTCAGAGGGAGTGTTGCACTGTCGGAGGGTCAGTACTGAGGGAGTGTTGCACTGTCGGAAGGTCAGTACTGAGGGAGTGTTGCACTGTCGGAGGGCCAGTACTGAGAGGGAGTGCTGCACTGTCGGAGGGTCAGTACTGAGAGGGAGTGTTGCACTGTCGGAGGGTCAGTACTGAGGGAGTGTTGTACTGTCGGAGGGTCAGTACTGAGGGAGTGTTGCACTGTCGGATGGTCAGTACTGACGGAGTGCTGCACTGTCGGAGGGTCAGTCCTGAAAGGGAGTGCTGCACTGTCGGAGGGTCAGTACTGAGGGAGTGTTGCACTGTCGGAAGGTCAGTACTGAGGGAGTGCCGCACTGTCGGAGGGTCAGTACTGAGGGAGTGCTGCACTGTCGGAGGGTCAGTACTGAGGGAGGGTTGCACTGTCGGAGGGTCAGAACTGAGAGCGAGTGCTGCACTGTCGGAGGGTCAGTACTGAGGGAGGGTTGCACTGTCGGAGGGTCAGTACTGAGAGGGAGTGCTGCACTGTCGGAGGGTAAGTACTGAGAGGGAGTGTTGCACTGTCGGAGGGTCAGTACTGAGGGAGTGTTGCACTGTCGGAGGGCCAGTACTGAGAGGGAGTGCTGCACTGTCGGAGGGTCAGTACTGAGAGGGAGTGTTGCACTGTCAGAGACTCAGTACTGAGGGAGCGCCGCACTGTCAGAGGGTCAGTACTGATGGAGTATTGTACTGTCAGAGGTTCAGTACTGAGAGGGAGTGTTGCACTGTCGGAGGGTCAGTACTGAGAGGGAGTGTTGCACTGTCGGAGGGTCAGTACTGAGAGGGAGTGTTGCACTGTCGGAGGGTCAGTACTGAGGCAGTGTTGCACTGTCGGAGGGTCAGTACTGAGGGAGTGTTGCACTGTCGGAGGGTCAGTACTGAGGGAGTGTTGCACTGTCGGAGGGTCAGTACTGAGAGGGAGTGCTGCACTGTCGGAGGGTCAGTACTGAGGGAGTGTTGCACTGTCAGAGGGTCAGTACTGAGAGGGAGTGATGCACTGTCAGAGGGTCAGTAGTGAGGGAGTGTTGCACTGTCGGAGGGTCAGTACTGAGGGAGTGTTGCACTGTCGGAGGGTCAATACTGAGTGAGCGCCGCACTGTCAGAGGGTCAGTACTGAGGAAGTGTTGCACTGTCGGAGGGTCAGTACTGAGAGGGAGTGCTGCAATGACGGAGGGTCAGTCCTGAGAGGGAGTGTTGCACTGTCGGAGGGTCAGTACTGAGGGAGTGTTGCACTGTCGGAGGGCCAGTACTGAGAGGGAGTGCTGCACTGTCGGAGGGTCAGTACTGAGAGGGAGTGTTGCACTGTCAGAGGGTCAGTACTGAGGGAGTGCCGCACTGTCAGAGGGTCAGAACTGAGGGAGTGTTGCACTGTCGGAGGGCCAGTACTGAGAGGGAGTGCTGCACTATCGGAGGGTCAGTACTGAGAGGGAGTGTTGCACTGTCGGAGAGTCAGTACTGAGGGAGTGTTGTACTGTCAGAGGGTCAGTACTAAGAGGGAGTGTTGCAATGTCGGAGGGTCAGTCCTGAGAAGGAGTGCTGCACTGTCGGAGGGTCAGTACTGAGAGGGAGTGTTGCACTGTCGGAGGGTCAGTACTGAGGCAGTGTTGCACTGTCGGAGTGTCAGTACTGAGGGAGTGTTGCACTGTCGGAGGGTCAGTACTGAGGGGGTGTTGCACTGTCGGAGGGTCAGTACTGAGAGGGAGTGCTGCACTGTCGGAGGGTCAGTACTGAGGGAGTGTTGCACTGTCAGAGGGTCAGTACTGAGAGGGAGTGATGCACTGTCGGAGGGTCAGTACTGAGGGAGTGTTGCACTGTCAGAGGGTCAGTACTGAGGGAGTGTTGCACTGTCGGAGGGTCAGTACTGAGAGGGAGTGTTGCACTGTCGGAGGGTCAGTACTGAGGGAGTGTTGCACTTTCGGAGGGTCAATACTGAGGGAGCGCCGCACTGTCGGAGGGTCAGTACTGAGAGGGAGTGTTGCACTGTCGGAGGGTCAGTACTGAGAGGGAGTGTTGCACTGTCGGAAGGTCAGTACTGAGAGGGAGTGTTGCACTGTCGGAGGGTCAGTACTGAGGGAGTGTTGCACTGTCAGAGGGTCAGTACTGAGGGAGTGTTGCACTGTCGGAGGGTCAGTACTGAGGGAGCGCCACACTGTCGGAGGGTCAGTACTGAGGGAGTGTTGCACTTTCAGAAGTTCAGTACTGAGGGAGCGCCACACTGTCGGAGGGTCAGTACTGAGGGTGTGCTGCACTGTCGGAGGGTCCGTACTGAGAGGGAGTGTTGCACTGTCAGAGGGTCAGAACTGAGAGGGAGTGTTGCACTGTCAGAGGGTCAGTACTGAGAGGGAGTGTTGCTCTGTCAGAGGGTCAGTACTGAGAGAGTGTTGCACTGTCAGAGGGTCAGTACTGAGAGGGAGTGTTGCACTGTCAGAGGGTCAGTACTGAGGGAGTGTTGCACTGTCAGAGGGTCAGTACTGAGAGGGAGTGTTGCACTGTCGGAAGGTCAGTACTGAGGGAGTGCTACACTGTCAGAGGGTCAGTACTGAGAGGGAGAGTTGCACTGTCGGAGGGTCAGTACTGAGGGAGTGTTGCAGTGTTGGAGGGTCAGTACTGAGAGGGAGTGTTGCACTGTCGGAGGGTCAGTACTGAGGGAGTGTTGCACTGTCGGAGGGTCAGTACTGAGAGGGAGTGCTGCACTGTCGGAGGGTCAGTACTGCGGGAGTGTTGCACTGTCAGAGGGTCAGTACTGAGGGAGTGTTGCACTGTCGGAGGGTCAGGACTGAGGGAGCGCCACACTGTCGGAGGGTCAGTACTGAGGGAGTGTTGCACTGTCAGAAGTTCAGTACTGAGGGAGCGCCACACTGTCGGAGGGTCAGTACTGAGGGTGTGCTGCACTGTCGGAGGGTCCGTACTGAGAGGGAGTGTTGCACTGTCAGAGGGTCAGAACTGAGAGGGAGTGTTGCACTGTCAGAGGGTCAGTACTGAGAGGGAGTGTTGCACTGTCAGAGGGTCAGTACTGAGAGGGAGTGTTGCTCTGTCAGAGGGTCAGTACTGAGAGAGTGTTGCACTGTCAGAGGGTCAGTACTGAGAGGGAGTGTTGCACTGTCAGAGGGTCAGTACTGAGGGAGTGTTGCACTGTCAGAGGGTCAGTACTGAGAGGGAGTGTTGCACTGTCGGAAGGTCAGTACTGAGGGAGTGCTACACTGTCAGAGGGTCAGTACTGAGAGGGAGAGTTGCACTGTCGGAGGGTCAGTACGGAGGGAGTGTTGCAGTGTTGGAGGGTCAGTACTGAGAGGGAGTGTTGCACTGTCGGAGGGTCAGTACTGAGGGAGTGTTGCACTGTCGGAGGGTCAGTACTGAGAGGGAGTGCTGCACTGTCGGAGGGTCAGTACTGAGGGAGCGCCACACTGTCTGAGGGTCAGTACTGAGGGAGTGTTGCACTGTCGGAGGGTCAGTACTGAGAGGGAGTGCTGCACTGTTGGAGGGTCAGTACTGAGGGAGTGTTGCACTGTCGGAGGGTCAGTACTGAGGGAGTCTTGCAGTGTCGGAGGGTCAGTACTGAGGGAGTGCTGCACTGTCGGCAGGTCAGTACTGAGGGAGTGTTGCACTGTCGGAGGGTCAGTACTGAGGGAGTGCTGCACTATCGGAGGGTCAGTACTGAGAGGGAGTGCTGCACTGTCGGAGGGTCAGTACTGAGGGAGTGTTGTACTGTCGGAAGGTCAGTACTGAGGGATTGCCGCACTGTCGGAGGGTCAGTACTCAGGGAGTGCTGCACTGTCGGAGGGTCAGTACTGAGGGAGGGTTGCACTATCGGAGGGTCAGTTCTGAGAGGGAGTGCTGCACTGTTGGAGGGTCAGTACTGAGGGAGCGATGCACTGTCGGAGGGTCAGTACTGAGGGAGTGCTGCACTGTCAGAGGGTCAGTACTGAGAGGGAGTGTTGCTCTGTCAGAGGGTCAGTACTGAGAGAGTGTTGCACTGTCAGAGGATCAGTACTGAGAGGGAGTGTTGCACTGTCAGAGGGTCAGTCCTGATGGAGTGTTGCACTGTCAGAGGGTCAGTGCTGAGAGGGAGTGTAGCACTGTCGGAAGGACAGTACTGAGGGAGTGCTACACTGTCAGAGGGTCAGTACTGAGAGGGAGAGTTGCACTGTCGGAGGGTCAGTACTGAGGGAGTGTTGCACTGTTGGAGGGTCAGTACTGAGGGAGTGTTGCACTGTCGGAGGGTCAGTACTGAGAGGGAGTGCTGCACTGTTGGAGGGTCAGTACTGAGGGAGTGTTGCACTGTCGGAGGGTCAGTACTGAGGGAGTCTTGCAGTGTCGGAGGGTCAGTACTGAGGGAGTGCTGCACTGTCGGCGGGTCAGTACTGAGGGAGTGTTGCACTGTCGGAGGGTCAGTACTGAGGGAGTGCTGCACTATCGGAGGGTCAGTACTGAGAGGGAGTGCTGCACTGTCGGAGGGTCAGTACTGAGGGAGTGTTGTACTGTCGGAAGGTCAGTACTGAGGGATTGCCGCACTGTCGGAGGGTCAGTACTGAGAGGGAGTGCTGCACTGTCGGAGGGTCAGTACTGAGGGAGCGCCACACTGTCGGAGGGTCAGTACTGAGGGAGGGTTGCACTATCGGAGGGTCAGTTCTGAGAGGGAGTGCTGCACTGTTGGAGGGTCAGTACTGAGGGAGCGATGCACTGTCGGAGGGTCAGTACTGAGGGAGTGCTGCACTGTCAGAGGGTCAGTACTGAGAGGGAGTGTTGCTCTGTCAGAGGGTCAGTACTGAGAGAGTGTTGCAGTGTCAGAGGATCAGTACTGAGAGGGAGTGTTGCACTGTCAGAGGGTCAGTCCTGATGGAGTGTTGCACTGTCAGAGGGTCAGTACTGAGAGGGAGTGTTGCACTGTCGGAAGGACAGTACTGAGGGAGTGCTACACTGTCAGAGGGTCAGTACTGAGAGGGAGAGTTGCACTGTCGGAGGGTCAGTACTGAGGGAGTGTTGCACTGTTGGAGGGTCAGTACTGAGGGAGTGTTGCACTGTCGGAGGGTCAGTACTGAGAGGGAGTGCTGCACTGTCGGAGGGTCAGTACTGAGGGAGCGCCACACTGTCGGAGGGTCAGTACTGAGGGAGTGTTGCACTGTCGGAGGGTCAGTACAGAGAGAGTGCTGCACTGTCGGAGGGTCAGTACTGAGGGAGTGTTGCACTGTCGGAGGGTCAGTACTGAGGGAGTCTTGCAGTGTCGGAGGGTCAGTACTGACGGAGTGCTGCACTGTCGGAGGGTCAGTACTGAGGGACTGCTGCACTATCGGAGGGTCAGTACTGAGAGGGAGTGCTGCACTGTCGGAGGGTCAGTACTGAGGGAGTGCCGCACTGTCGGAGGCTCAGTACTCAGGGAGTGCTGCACTGTCGGAGGGTCAGTACTGAGGGAGGGTTGCACTGTCGGAGGGTCAGTACTGAGACGGAGTGCTGCACTGTCGGAGGGTCAGTACTGAGGGAGCGATGCACTGTCGGAGGGTCAGTACTGAGGGAGTGTTGCACTGTCGGAGGGTCAGTACTCTGAGGGAGTGCTGCACTGTCGGAGGGTCAGTACTGAGGGAGCGTTGCACTGTCGGAGGGTCAGTACTGAGGGAGTGTTGCACTGTCAGAGGGTCACTACTGAGGGAGTGTTGCACTGTCGGAGGGTCAGTACTCAGAGGGAGTGTTGCACTGTCGGAGGGTCAGTACTGAGGGAGTGTTGCACTGTCGGAAGGTCAGTACTGAGGGAGTGTTGCACTGTCTGATGGTCAGTACTGAGAGGGAGTGTTGCACTGTCGGAGGGTCAGTACTGAGGGAGTGTTGCACTGTCGGAGGGCCAGTACTGATAGGGAGTGCTGCACTGTCGGAGGGTCAGTACTGAGAGGGAGTGTTGCACTGTCGGAGGGTCAGTACTGAGGGAGTGTTGTACTGTCAGAGGGTCAGTACTGAGAGGGAGTGTTGCACTGTCGGAGGGTCAATACTGAGGGAGCGCCGCACTGTCGGAGGGTCAGTACTGAGAGGGAGTGTTGCACTGTCGGAGGGTCAGTACTGAGAGGGAGTGTTGCACTGTCGGAAGGTCAGTACTGAGAGGGAGTGTTGCACTGTCGAAGGGTCAGTACTGAGGGAGTGTTGCACTGTCAGAGGGTCAGTACTGAGGGAGTGTTGCACTGTCGGAGGGTCAGTACTGAGGGAGCGCCACACTGTCGGAGGGTCAGTACTGAGGGAGTGTTGCACTGTCAGAAGTTCAGTACTGAGGGAGCGCCACAATGTCGGAGGGTCAGTACTGAGGGTGTGCTGCACTGTCGGAGGGTCCGTACTGAGAGGGAGTGTTGCACTGTCAGAGGGTCAGAACTGAGAGGGAGTGTTGCACTGTCAGAGGGTCAGTACTGAGAGGGAGTGTTGCACTGTCAGAGGGTCAGTACTGAGAGGGAGTGTTGCACTGTCAGAGGGTCAGTACTGAGGGAGTGTTGCTCTGTCAGAGGGTCAGTACTGAGAGGGAGTGTTGCACTGTCGGAAGGTCAGTACTGAGGGAGTGCTACACTGTCAGAGGGTCAGTACTGAGAGGGAGAGTTGCACTGTCGGAGGGTCAGTACTGAGGGAGTGTTGCAGTGTTGGAGGGTCAGTACTGAGAGGGAGTGTTGCACTGTCGGAGGGTCAGTACTGAGGGAGTGTTGCACTGTCGGAGGGTCAGTACTGAGAGGGAGTGCTGCACTGTCGGAGGGTCAGTACTGAGGGAGCGCCACACTGTCGGAGGGTCAGTACTGAGGGGGTGTTGCACTGTCGGAGGGTCAGTACTGAGAGGGAGTGCTGCACTGTCGGAGGGTCAGTACTGAGGGAGTGTTGCACTGTCAGAGGGTCAGTACTGAGAGGGAGTGATGCACTGTCGGTGGGTCAGTACTGAGGGAGTGTTGCACTGTCAGAGGGTCAGTACTGAGGGAGTGTTGCACTGTCGGAGGGTCAGTACTGAGAGGGAGTGTTGCACTGTCAGAGGGTCAGAACTGAGAGGGAGTGTTGCACTGTCAGAGGGTCAGTACTGAGAGGGAGTGTTGCACTGTCAGAGGGTCAGTACTGAGAGGGAGTGTTGCACTGTCAGAGGGTCAGTACTGAGAGGGAGTGTTGCTCTGTCAGAGGGTCAGTACTGAGAGAGTGTTGCACTGTCAGAGGGTCAGTACTGAGAGGGAGTGTTGCACTGTCAGAGGGTCAGTACTGAGGGAGTGTTGCACTGTCAGAGGGTCAGTACTGAGAGGGAGTGTTGCACTGTCGGAAGGTCAGTACTGAGGGAGTGCTACACTGTCAGAGGGTCAGTACTGAGAGGGAGAGTTGCACTGTCGGAGGGTCAGTACTGAGGGAGTCTTGCAGTGTCGGAGGGTCAGTACTGAGGGAGTGCTGCACTGTCGGAGTGTCAGTACTGAGGGAGTGTTGCACTGTCGGAGGGTCAGTCCTGAGAAGGAGTGCTGCACTGTCGGAGGGTCAGTACTGAGAGGGAGTGTTGCACTGTCGGAGGGTCAGTACTGAGGCAGTGTTGCACTGTCGGAGTGTCAGTACTGAGGGAGTGTTGCACTGTCGGAGGGTCAGTACTGAGGGGGTGTTGCACTGTCGGAGGGTCAGGACTGAGAGGGAGTGCTGCACTGTCGGAGGGTCAGTACTGAGGGAGTGTTGCACTGTCAGAGGGTCAGTACTGAGAGGGAGTGATGCACTGTCGGAGGGTCAGTACTGAGGGAGTGTTGCACTGTCAGAGGGTCAGTACTGAGGGAGTGTTGCACTGTCGGAGGGTCAGTACTGAGAGGGAGTGTTGCACTGTCGGAGGGTCAGTACTGAGGGAGTGTTGCACTTTCGGAGGGTCAATACTGAGGGAGCGCCGCACTGTCGGAGGGTCAGTACTGAGAGGGAGTGTTGCACTGTCGGAGGGTCAGTACTGAGAGGGAGTGTTGCACTGTCGGACGGTCAGTACTGAGAGGGAGTGTTGCACTGTCGGAGGGTCAGTACTGAGGGAGTGTTGCACTGTCAGAGGGTCAGTACTGAGGGAGTGTTGCACTGTCGGAGGGTCAGTACTGAGGGAGCGCCACACTGTCGGAGGGTCAGTACTGAGGGAGTGTTGCACTGTCAGAAGTTCAGTACTGAGGGAGCGCCACACTGTCGGAGGGTCAGTACTGAGGGTGTGCTACACTGTCGGAGGGTCCGTACTGAGAGGGAGTGTTGCACTGTCAGAGGGTCAGAACTGAGAGGGAGTGTTGCACTGTCAGAGGGTCAGTACTGAGAGGGAGTGTTGCACTGTCAGAGGGTCAGTACTGAGAGGGAGTGTTGCTCTGTCAGAGGGTCAGTACTGAGAGAGTGTTGCACTGTCAGAGGGTCAGTACTGAGAGGGAGTGTTGCACTGTCAGAGGGTCAGTACTGAGGGAGTGTTGCACTGTCAGAGGGTCAGTACTGAGAGGGAGTGTTGCACTGTCGGAAGGTCAGTACTGAGGGAGTGCTACACTGTCAGAGGGTCAGTACTGAGAGGGAGAGTTGCACTGTCGGAGGGTCAGTACTGAGGGAGTGTTGCAGTGTTGGAGGGTCAGTACTGAGAGGGAGTGTTGCACTGTCGGAGGGTCAGTACTGAGGGAGTGTTGCACTGTCGGAGGGTCAGTACTGAGAGGGAGTGCTGCACTGTCGGAGGGTCAGTACTGAGGGAGCGCCACACTGTCTGAGGGTCAGTACTGAGGGAGTGTTGCACTGTCGGAGGGTCAGTACTGAGAGGGAGTGCTGCACTGTTGGAGGGTCAGTACTGAGGGAGTGTTGCACTGTCGGAGGGTCAGTACTGAGGGAGTCTTGCAGTGTCGGAGGGTCAGTACTGAGGGAGTGCTGCACTGTCGGCGGGTCAGTACTGAGGGAGTGTTGCACTGTCGGAGTGTCAGTACTGAGGGAGTGCTGCACTATCGGAGGGTCAGTACTGAGAGGGAGTGCTGCACTGTCGGAGGGTCAGTACTGAGGGAGTGTTGTACTGTCGGAAGGTCAGTACTGAGGGATTGCCGCACTGTCGGAGGGTCAGTACTCAGGGAGTGCTGCACTGTCGGAGGGTCAGTACTGAGGGAGGGTTGCACTATCGGAGGGTCAGTTCTGAGAGGGAGTGCTGCACTGTTGGAGGGTCAGTACTGAGGGAGCGATGCACTGTCGGAGGGTCAGTACTGAGGGAGTGCTGCACTGTCAGAGGGTCAGTACTGAGAGGGAGTGTTGCTCTGTCAGAGGGTCAGTACTGAGAGAGTGTTGCACTGTCAGAGGATCAGTACTGAGAGGGAGTGTTGCACTGTCAGAGGGTCAGTCCTGATGGAGTGTTGCACTGTCAGAGGGTCAGTACTGAGAGGGAGTGTTACACTGTCGGAAGGACAGTACTGAGGGAGTGCTACACTGTCAGAGGGTCAGTACTGAGAGGGAGAGTTGCACTGTCGGAGGGTCAGTACTGAGGGAGTGTTGCACTGTTGGAGGGTCAGTACTGAGGGAGTGTTGCACTGTCGGAGGGTCAGTACTGAGAGGGAGTGCTGCACTGTCGGAGGGTCAGTACTGAGGGAGCGCCACACTGTCGGAGGGTCAGTACTGAGGGAGTGTTGCACTGTCGGAGGGTCAGTACTGAGAGAGTGCTGCACTGTCGGAGGGTCAGTACTGAGGGAGTGTTGCACTGTCGGAGGGTCAGTACTGAGGGAGTCTTGCAGTGTCGGAGGGTCAGTACTGACGGAGTGCTGCACTGTCGGAGGGTCAGTACTGAGGGAGTGCTGCACTATCGGAGGGTCAGTACTGAGAGGGAGTGCTGAACTGTCGTAGGGTCAGTACTGAGGGAGTGTTGTACTATCGGAAGGTCAGTACTGAGGGAGTGCCGCACTGTCGGAGGCTCAGTACTCAGGGAGTGCTGCACTGTCGGAGGGTCAGTACTGAGGGAGGGTTGCACTGTCGGAGGGTCAGTACTGAGACGGAGTGCTGCACTGTCGGAGGGTCAGTACTGAGGGAGCGATGCACTGTCGGAGGGTCAGTACTGAGGGAGTGTTGCACTGTCGGAGGGTCAGTACTCTGAGGGAGTGCTGCACTGTCGGAGGGTCAGTACTGAGGGAGCGTTGCACTGTCGGAGGGTCAGTACTGAGGGAGTGTTGCACTGTCAGAGGGTCACTACTGAGGGAGTGTTGCACTGTCGGTGGGTCAGTACTCAGAGGGAGTGTTGCACTGTCGGAGGGTCAGTACTGAGGGAGTGTTGCACTGTCGGAAGGTCAGTACTGAGGGAGTGTTGCACTGTCGGATGGTCAGTACTGAGAGGGAGTGTTGCACTGTCGGAGGGTCAGTACTGAGGGAGTGTTGCACTGTCGGAGGGCCAGTACTGAGAGGGAGTGCTGCACTGTCGGAGGGTCAGTACTGAGAGGGAGTGTTGCACTGTCGGAGGGTCAGTACTGAGGGAGTGTTGTACTGTCAGAGGGTCAGTACTGAGAGGGAGTGTTGCACTGTCGGAGGGTCAGTACTGAGGGAGTGTTGCACTGTCGGAGGGTCAGTACTGAGAGGGAGTGTTGCACTGTCGGAGGGTCAGTACTGAGGGAGTGTTGCACTGTCGGAGGGTCAATACTGAGAGAGCGCCGCACTGTCGGAGGGTCAGTACTGAGAGGGAGTTTTGCACTGTCGGAGGGTCAGTACTGAGAGGGAGTGTTGCACTGTCGGAAGGTCAGTACTGAGAGGGAGTGTTGCACTGTCGAAGGGTCAGTACTGAGGGAGTGTTGCACTGTCAGAGGGTCAGTACTGAGGGAGTGTTGCACTGTCGGAGGGTCAGTACTGAGGGAGCGCCACACTGTCGGAGGGTCAGTACTGAGGGAGTGTTGCACTGTCAGAAGTTCAGTACTGAGGGAGCGCCACACTGTCGGAGGGTCAGTACTGAGGGTGTGCTGCACTGTCGGAGGGTCCGTACTGAGAGGGAGTGTTGCACTGTCAGAGGGTCAGAACTGAGAGGGAGTGTTGCACTGTCAGAGGGTCAGTACTGAGAGGGAGTGTTGCACTGTCAGAGGGTCAGTACTGAGAGGGAGTGTTGCTCTGTCAGAGGGTCAGTACTGAGAGAGTGTTGCACTGTCAGAGGGTCAGTACTGAGAGGGAGTGTTGCACTGTCAGAGGGTCAGTACTGAGGGAGTGTTGCACTGTCAGAGGATCAGTACTGAGAGGGAGTGTTGCACTGTCGGAAGGTCAGTACTGAGGGAGTGCTACACTGTCAGAGGGTCAGTACTGAGAGGGAGAGTTGCACTGTCGGAGGGTCAGTACTGAGGGAGTGTTGCAGTGTTGGAGGGTCAGTACTGAGAGGGAGTGTTGCACTGTCGGAGGGTCAGTACTGAGGGAGTGTTGCACTGTCGGAGGGTCAGTACTGAGAGGGAGTGCTGCACTGTCGGAGGGTCAGTACTGAGGGAGCGCCACACTGTCGGAGGGTCAGTACTGAGGGAGTGTTGCACTGTCGGAGGGTCAGTACTGAGAGAGTGCTGCACTGTTGGAGGGTCAGTACTGAGGGAGTGTTGCACTGTCGGAGGGTCAGTACTGAGGGAGTCTTGCAGTGTCGGAGGGTCAGTACTGAGGGAGTGCTGCACTGTCGGCGGGTCAGTACTGAGGGAGTGTTGCACTGTCGGAGGGTCAGTACTGAGGGAGTGCTGCACTATCGGAGGGTCAGTACTGAGAGGGAGTGCTGCACTGTCGGAGGGTCAGTACTGAGGCAGTGTTGTACTGTCGGAAGGTCAGTACTGAGGGATTGCCGCACTGTCGGAGGGTCAGTACTCAGGGAGTGCTGCACTGTCGGAGGGTCAGTACTGAGGGAGGGTTGCACTATCGGAGGGTCAGTACTGAGAGGGAGTGCTGCACTGTTGGAGGGTCAGTACTGAGGGAGCGATGCACTGTCGGAGGGTCAGTACTGAGGGAGTGTTGCACTGTCGGAGGGTCAGTACTCTGAGGGAGTGCTGCACTGTCAGAGGGTCAGTACTGAGAGGGAGTGTTGCTCTGTCCGAGGGTCAGTACTGAGAGAGTGTTGCACTGTCAGAGGATCAGTACTGAGAGGGAGTGTTGCACTGTCAGAGGGTCAGTCCTGAGAGGGAGTGTTGCACTGTCGGAAGGACAGTACTGAGGGAGTGCTACAATGTCAGAGGGTCAGTACTGAGAGGGAGAGTTGCACTGTCGGAGGGTCAGTACTGAGGGAGTGTTGCACTGTTGGAGTGTCAGTACTGAGGGAGTGCCGCACTGTCGGAGGGTCAGTACTGAGAGGGAGTGTTGCACTGTCGGAAGGACAGTACTGAGGGAGTGCTACACTGTCAGAGGGTCAGTACTGAGAGGGAGAGTTGCACTGTCGGAGGGTCAGTACTGAGGGAGTGTTGCACTGTTGGAGGGTCAGTACTGAGGGAGTGTTGCTCTGTCGGAGGGTCAGTACTGAGAGGGAGTGCTGCACTGTCGGAGGGTCAGTACTGAGGGAGGGCCACACTGTCGGAGGGTCAGTACTGAGGGAGTGTTGCACTGTCGGAGGGTCAGTACTGAGAGAGTGCTGCACTGTCGGAGGGTCAGTACTGAGGGAGTGTTGCACTGTCGGAGGGTCAGTACTGAGGGAGTCTTGCAGTGTCGGAGGGTCAGTACTGACGGAGTGCTGCACTGTCGGAGGGTCAGTACTGAGGGAGTGCTGCACTATCGGAGGGTCAGTACTGAGAGGGAGTGCTGCACTGTCGGAGGGTCAGTACTGAGGGAGTGTTGTACTGTCGGAAGGTCAGTACTGAGGGAGTGCCGCACTGTCGGAGGCTCAGTACTCAGGGAGTGCTGCACTGTCGGAGGGTCAGTACTGAGGGAGGGTTGCACTGTCGGAGGGTCAGTACTGAGAGGGAGTGCTGCACTGTTGGAGGGTCAGTACTGAGGGAGCGATGCACTGTCGGAGGGTCAGTACTGAGGGAGTGTTGCACTGTCGGAGGGTCAGTACTCTGAGGGAGTGCTGCACTGTCAGAGGGTCAGTACTGAGAGGGAGTGTTGCTCTGTCAGAGGGTCAGTACTGAGAGAGTGTTGCACTGTCAGAGGATCAGTACTGAGAGGGAGTGTTGCACTGTCAGAGGGTCAGTCCAGATGGAGTGTTGCACTGTCAGAAGGTCAGTACTGAGAGGGAGTGTTGCACTGTCGGAAGGACAGTACTGAGGGAGTGCTACACTGTCAGAGGGTCAGTACTGAGAGGGAGAGTTGCACTGTCGGAGGGTCAGTACTGAGGGAGTGTTGCACTGTTGGAGGGTCAGTACTGAGGGAGTGTTGCACTGTCGGAGGGTCAGTACTGAGAGGGAGTGCTGCACTGTCGGAGGGTCAGTACTGAGGGAGCGCCACACTGTCGGAGGGTCAGTACTGAGGGAGTGTTGCACTGTCGGAGGGTCAGTACTGAGAGAGTGCTGCACTGTCGGAGGGTCAGTACTGAGGGAGTGTTGCACTGTCGGAGGGTCAGTACTGAGGGAGTCTTGCAGTGTCGGAGGGTCAGTACTGACGGAGTGCTGCACTGTCGGAGGGTCAGTACTGAGGGAGTGCTGCACTATCGGAGGGTCAGTACTGAGAGGGAGTGCTGCACTGTCGGAGGGTCAGTACTGAGGGAGTGTTGTACTGTCGGAAGGTCAGTACTGAGGGAGTGCCGCACTGTCGGAGGCTCAGTACTCAGGGAGTGCTGCACTGTCGGAGGGTCAGTACTGAGGGAGGGTTGCACTGTCGGAGGGTCAGTGCTGAGACGGAGTGCTGCACTGTCGGAGGGTCAGTACCGAGGGAGCGATGCACTGTCTGAGGGTCAGTACTGAGGGAGTGTTGCACTGTCGGAGGGTCAGTACTCTGAGGGAGTGCTGCACTGTCGGAGGGTCAGTACTGAGGGAGCGTTGCACTGTCGGAGGGTCAGTACTGAGGGAGTGTTGCACTGTTAGAGGGTCACTACTGAGGGAGTGTTGCACTGTCGGAGGGTCAGTACTCAGAGGGAGTGTTGCACTGTCGGAGGGTCAGTACTGAGTTAGTGTTGCACTGTCGGAAGGTCAGTACTGAGGGAGTGTTGCACTGTCAGAGGGTCAGTACTGAGAGGGAGTGTTGCACTGTCAGAGGGTCAGTACTGAGGGAGTGTTGCACTGTCGGATGGTCAGTACTGAGAGGGAGTGTTGCACTGTCGGAGGGTCAGTACTGAGGGAGTGTTGCACTGTCGGAGGGCCAGTACTGAGAGGGAGTGCTGCACTGTCGGAGGGTCAGTACTGAGAGGGAGTGTTGCACTGTCGGAGGGTCAGTACTGAGGGAGTGTTGTACTGTCAGAGGGTCAGTACTGAGAGGGAGTGTTGCACTGTCGGAGGGTCAGTACTGAGAAGGAGTGCTGCACTGTCGGAGGGTCAGTACTGAGAGGGAGTGTTGCACTGTCGGAGAGTCAGTACTGAGGCAGTGTTGCACTGTCGGAGGGTCAGTACTGAGGGAGTGTTGCACTGTCGGAGGGTCAGTACTGAGAGGGAGTGCTGCACTGTCGGAGGGTCAGTACTGAGGGAGTGTTGCACTGTCGGAAGGTCAGTACTGAGGGTGTGTTGCACTGTCGGAGGGTCAGTACTGAGAGGGAGTGTTGCACTGTCGGAGGGTCAGTACTGAGGGAGTGTTGCACTGTCGGAGGGTCAGTACTGAGAGGGAGTGCTGCACTGTCGGAGGGTCAGTACTGAGGGACTGCTGCACTGTCGGAGTGTCAGTACTGAGAGGGAGTGTTGCACTGTCGGAGGGTCAGTACTGAGGGAGTGTTGCACTGTCGGAGGGTCAGTACTGAGGGAGTGTTGCACTGTCGGAGGCTCAGTACTGAGAGGGAGTGCTGCACTGTCGGAGGGTCAGTACTGAGAGGGAGTGCTGCACTGTCGGAGGGTCAGGACTGAGGGAGTGTTGCACTGTCGGAAGGTCAGTTCTGAGGGAGTGCAGCACTGTCGGAGAGTCAGTACTGAGGGAGGGTTGTACTGTCGGAGGGTCAGTACTGAGAGGGAGGGTTGCACTGTCGGAGGGTCAGTACTGAGGGAGGGTTGCACTGTCGGAGGGTCAGTACTGAGAGGGAGTGCTGCACTGTCGGAGGGTCAGTACTGAGAGGGAGTGTTGCACTGTCGGATGGTCAGTACTGAGAGGGAGTGTTGCACTGTCAGAGGGTCAGTACTGAGGGAGTGCTGCACTGTCGGAGGGTCAGTACTGAGGAAGTGCTGCACTGTCGGAGGGTCAGTACTGAGGGAGTGTTGCACTGTCGGAGGGTCAGTACTGAGAGGGAGTGTCGCACTGTCGGAGGGTCAGTACTGAGCGAGTGTTGCACTGTCGGAGGGTCAGTACTGAGAGGGAGTGCTGCACTGTCGGAGGGTCAGTACTGATGGAGTGCTGCACTGTCGGAGGGTCAGTACTGAGAGGGAGTGTTGCACTGTCGGAGGGTCAGTACTGAGGGAGTGTTGCACTGTCGGAGGGTCAGTACTGAGGGAGTGCTGCACTGTCGGAGGGTCAGTACTGAGGGAGTGTTGCACTGTCGGAGGGTCAGTACTAAGGGAGTGTTGCACTGTCGGAGGGTCAGTACTGAGGGAGTGCCGCACTGTCGGAGGGTCAGTACTGAGTGAGAGCTGCACTGTCGCAGGGTCAGTGCTGAGGGAGGGTTGCACTGTCGGAGGGTCGGTTCTGAGAGTGAGTGCTGCACTGTCGGAGGGTCAGTACTGAGGGAGGGTTGCACTGTCGGAGGGTCAGTACTGAGGGAGTGTTGCACTGTCGGAGGGTCAATACTGAGGGAGTGCCGCACTGTCGGAGGGTCAGTACTGAGAGGGAGTGTTGCACTGTCGGAGGGTCAGTACTGAGAGGGAGTGTTGCACTGTCGGAGGGTCAGTACTGAGAGGGAGTGTTGCACTGTCGGAGGGTCAGTACTGAGGGAGTGTTGCACTGTCAGAGGGTCAGTACTGAGGGAGTGTTGCACTGTCGGAGGGTCAGTACTGAGGGAGCGCCACACTGTCGGAGGGTCAGTACTGAGGGAGTGTTGCACTGTCAGAGGTTCAGTACTGAGGGAGCGCCGCACTGTCGGAGGGTCAGTACTGAGGGAGTGCTGCACTGTCGGAGGGTCCGTACTGAGAGGGAGTGTTGCACTGTCAGAGGCTCAGAACTTAGAGGGAGTGTTGCACTGTCAGAGGGTCAGTACTGAGAGGGAGTGTTGCACTGTCAGAGGGTCAGTACTGAGAGGGAGTGTTGCACTGTCAGAGGGTCAGTACTGAGAGGGAGTGTTGCTCTGTCAGAGGGTCAGTACTGAGAGAGTGTTGCACTGTCAGAGGGTCAGTACTGAGAGGGAGTGTTGCACTGTCAGAGGGTCAGTACTGAGGGAGTGTTGCACTGTCAGAGGGTCAGTACTGAGAGGGAGTGTTGCACTGTCGGAAGGTCAGTACTGAGGGAGTGCTACACTGTCAGAGGGTCAGTACTGAGCGGGAGAGTTGCACTGTCGGAGGGTCAGTACTGAGGGAGTGTTGCACTGTCGGAGGGTCAGTACTGAGAAGGAGTGTTGCACTGTCGGAGGGTCAGTACTGAGGGAGTGTTGCACTGTCGGAGGGTCAGTACTGAGAGGGAGTGCTGCACTGTCGGAGGGTCAGTACTGAGGGAGCGCCACACTGTCGGAGGGTCAGTACTGAGGGAGTGTTGCACTGTCGGAGGGTCAGTACTGAGGGAGTGCTGCACTGTCGGAGGGTCAGTACTGAGGGAGTGTTGCACTGTTTGAGGGTCAGTACTGAGGGAGTCTTGCAGTGTCGGAGGGTCAGTACTGAGGGAGTGCTGCACTGTCGGAGGGTCAGTACTGAGGGAGTGTTGCACTGTCGGAGGGTCAGTACTGAGGGAGTGCTGCACTATCGGAGGGTCAGTACTGAGAGGGAGTGCTGCACTGTCGGAAGGTCAGTACTGAGGGAGTGTTGTGCTGTCGGAAGGTCAGTACTGAGGGAGTGCCGCACTGTCGGAGGGTCAGTACTCAGGGAGTGCTGCACTGTCGGAGGGTCAGTACTGAGGGAGGGTTGCACTGTCGGAGGGTCAGTACTGAGAGGGAGTGCTGCACTGTCGGAGGGTCAGTACTGAGGGAGCGAGGCACTGTCGGAGGGTCAGTACTGAGGGAGTGTTGCACTGTCAGAGGGTCAGTACTGAGGGAGTGTTGCACTGTCGGAGGGTCAGTACTCAGAGGGAGTGTTGCACTGTCGGAGGGTCAGTACTGAGGGAGTGTTGCACTGTCGGAAGGTCAGTACTGAGGGAGTGTTGCACTGTCGGAGGGTCAGTACTCAGAGGGAGTGTTGCACTGTCGGAGGGTCAGTACTGAGGGAGTGTTGCACTGTCGGAAGGTCAGTACTGAGGGAGTGTTGCACTGTCAGAGGATCAGTACTGAGAGGGTGTGTTGCACTGTCAGAGGGTCAGTACTGAGGGAGTGTTGCACTGTCGGATGGTCAGTACTGAGAGGGAGTGTTGCACTGTCGGAGGGTCAGTGCTGAGGGAGTGTTGCACTGTCGGAGGGCCAGTACTGAGAGGGAGTGCTGCACTGTCGGAGGGTCAGTACTGAGAGGGAGTGTTCCACTGTCGGAGGGTCAGCACTGAGGGAGTGTTGTACTGTCAGAGGGTCAGTACTGAGAGGGAGTGTTGCACTGTCGGAGGGTCAGTACTGAGAAGGAGTGCTGCACTGTCGGAGGGTCAGTACTGAGAGGGAGTGTTGCACTGTCGGAGGGTCAGTACTGAGGCAGTGTTGCACTGTCGGAGGGTCAGTACTGAGGCAGTGTTGCACTGTCGGAGGGTCAGTACTGAGGGAGTGTTGCACTGTCGGAGGGTCAGTACTGAGAGGGAGTGTTGCACTGTCAGAGGGTCAGTACTGAGAGGGAGTGTTGCACTGTCAGAGGGTCAGTACTGAGAGGGAGTGTTGCACTGTCAGAGGGTCAGTACTGAGAGGGAGTGTTGCTCTGTCAGAGGGTCAGTACTGAGAGAGTGTTGCACTGTCAGAGGGTCAGTACTGAGAGGGAGTGTTGCACTGTCAGAGGGTCAGTACTGAGGGAGTGTTGCACTGTCAGAGGGTCAGTACTGAGAGGGAGTGTTGCACTGTCGGAAGGTCAGTACTGAGGGAGTGCTACACTGTCAGAGGGTCAGTACTGAGAGGGAGAGTTGCACTGTCGGAGGGTCAGTACTGAGGGAGTGTTGCACTGTTGGAGGGTCAGTACTGAGAAGGAGTGTTGCACTGTCGGAGGGTCAGTACTGAGGGAGTGTTGCACTGTCGGAGGGTCAGTACTGAGAGGGAGTGCTGCACTGTCGGAGGGTCAGTACTGAGGGAGCGCCACACTGTCGGAGGGTCAGTACTGAGGGAGTGTTGCACTGTCGGAGGGTCAGTACTGAGGGAGTGCTGCACTGTCGGAGGGTCAGTACTGAGGGAGTGTTGCACTGTCGGAGGGTCAGTACTGAGGGAGTCTTGCAGTGTCGGAGGGTCAGTACTGAGGGAGTGCTGCACTGTCGGAGGGTCAGTACTGAGGGAGTGTTGCACTGTCGGAGGGTCAGTACTGAGGGAGTGCTGCACTATCGGAGGGTCAGTACTGAGAGGGAGTGCTGCACTGTCGGAGGGTCAGTACTGAGGGAGTGTTGTGCTGTCGGAAGGTCAGTACTGAGGGAGTGCCGCACTGTCGGAGGGTCAGTACTCAGGGAGTGCTGCACTGTCGGAGGGTCAGTACTGAGGGAGGGTTGCACTGTCGGAGGGTCAGTACTGAGAGGGAGTGCTGCACTGTCGGAGGGTCAGTACTGAGGGAGCGAGGCACTGTCGGAGGGTCAGTACTGAGGGAGTGTTGCACTGTCAGAGGGTCAGTACTGAGGGAGTGTTGCACTGTCGGAGGGTCAGTACTCAGAGGGAGTGTTGCACTGTCGGAGGGTCAGTACTGAGGGAGTGTTGCACTGTCGGAAGGTCAGTACTGAGGGAGTGTTGCACTGTCGGAGGGTCAGTACTCAGAGGGAGTGTTGCACTGTCGGAGGGTCAGTACTGAGGGAGTGTTGCACTGTCGGAAGGTCAGTACTGAGGGAGTGTTGCACTGTCAGAGGATCAGTACTGAGAGGGAGTGTTGCACTGTCAGAGGGTCAGTACTGAGGGAGTGTTGCACTGTCGGATGGTCAGTACTGAGAGGGAGTGTTGCACTGTCGGAGGGTCAGTGCTGAGGGAGTGTTGCACTGTCGGAGGGCCAGTACTGAGAGGGAGTGCTGCACTGTCGGAGGGTCAGTACTGAGAGGGAGTGTTCCACTGTCGGAGGGTCAGTACTGAGGGAGTGTTGTACTGTCAGAGGGTCAGTACTGAGAGGGAGTGTTGCACTGTCGGAGGGTCAGTACTGAGAAGGAGTGCTGCACTGTCGGAGGGTCAGTACTGAGAGGGAGTGTTGCACTGTCGGAGGGTCAGTACTGAGGCAGTGTTGCACTGTCGGAGGGTCAGTACTGAGGCAGTGTTGCACTGTCGGAGGGTCAGTACTGAGGGAGTGTTGCACTGTCGGAGGGTCAGTACTGAGAGGGAGTGCTGCACTGTCGGATGGTCAGTACTGAGGGAGTGTTGCACTGTCGGAAGGTCAGTACTGAGGGTGTGTTGCACTGTCGGAGGGTCAGTACTGAGAGGGAGTGTTGCACTGTCGGAGGGTCAGTACTGAGGGAGTGTTGCACTGTCGGAGGGTCAGTACTGAGAGGGAGTCCTGCACTGTCGGAGGGTCAGTACTGTGGGAGTGCTGCACTGTCGGAGTGTCAGTACTGAGAGGGAGTGTTGCACTGTCGGAGGGTCAGTACTGAAGGAGTGTTGCACTGTCGGAGGGTCAGTACTGAGGGAGTGTTGCACTGTCGGAGGCTCAGTACTGAGAGGGAGTGCTCACTGTCGGAGGGTCAGTACTGAGAGGGAGTGCTGCACTGTCGGAGGGTCAGGACTGAGGGAGTGTTGCACAGTCGGAAGGTCAGTTCTGAGGGAGTGCAGCACTGTCGGAGAGTCAGTACTGAGGGAGGGTGGCACTGTCAGAGGGTCAGTACTGAGAGGGAGTGTTGCACTGTCAGAGGGTCAGTACTGAGAGGGAGTGTTGCTCTGTCAGAGGGTCAGTACTGAGAGAGTGTTGCACTGTCAGAGGGTCAGTACTGAGAGGGAGTGTTGCACTGTCAGAGGGTCAGTACTGAGGGAGTGTTGCACTGTCAGAGGGTCAGTACTGAGAGGGAGTGTTGCACTGTTGGAGGGTCAGTACTGAGAAGGAGTGTTGCACTGTCGGAGGGTCAGTACTGAGGGAGTGTTGCACTGTCGGAGGGTCAGTACTGAGAGGGAGTGCTGCACTGTCGGAGGGTCAGTACTGAGGGAGCGCCACACTGTCGGAGGGTCAGTACTGAGGGAGTGTTGCACTGTCGGAGGGTCAGTACTGAGGGAGTGCTGCACTGTCGGAGGGTCAGTACTGAGGGAGTGTTGCACTGTCGGAGGGTCAGTACTGAGGGAGTCTTGCAGTGTCGGAGGGTCAGTACTGAGGGAGTGCTGCACTGTCGGAGGGTCAGTACTGAGGGAGTGTTGCACTGTCGGAGGGTCAGTACTGAGGGAGTGCTGCACTATCGGAGGGTCAGTACTGAGAGGGAGTGCTGCACTGTCGGAGGGTCAGTACTGAGGGAGTGTTGTGCTATCGGAAGGTCAGTACTGAGGGAGTGCCGCACTGTCGGAGGGTCAGTACTCAGGGAGTGCTGCACTGTCGGAGGGTCAGTACTGAGGGAGGGTTGCACTGTCGGAGGGTCAGTACTGAGAGGGAGTGCTGCACTGTCGGAGGGTCAGTACTGAGGGAGCGAGGCACTGTCGGAGGGTCAGTACTGAGGGAGTGTTGCACTGTCAGAGGGTCAGTACTGAGGGAGTGTTGCACTGTCGGAGGGTCAGTACTCAGAGGGAGTGTTGCACTGTCGGAGGGTCAGTACTGAGGGAGTGTTGCACTGTCGGTAGGTCAGTACTGAGGGAGTGTTGCACTGTCGGAGGGTCAGTACTCAGAGGGAGTGTTGCACTGTCGGAGGGTCAGTACTGAGGGAGTGTTGCACTGTCGGAAGGTCAGTACTGAGGGAGTGTTGCACTGTCAGAGGATCAGTACTGAGAGGGAGTGTTGCACTGTCAGAGGGTCAGTACTGAGGGAGTGTTGCACTGTCGGATGGTCAGTACTTAGAGGGAGTGTTGCACTGTCGGAGGGTCAGTGCTGAGGGAGTGTTGCACTGTCGGAGGGCCAGTACTGAGAGGGAGTGCTGCACTGTCGGAGGGTCAGTACTGAGAGGGAGTGTTGCACTGTCGGAGGGTCAGTACTGAGGGAGTGTTGTACTGTCAGAGGGTCAGTACTGAGAGGGAGTGTTGCACTGTCGGAGGGTCAGTACTGAGAAGGAGTGCTGCACTGTCGGAGGGTCAGTACTGAGAGGGAGTGTTGCACTGTCGGAGGGTCAGTACTGAGGCAGTGTTGCACTGTCGGAGGGTCAGTACTGAGGCAGTGTTGCACTGTCGGAGGGTCAGTACTGAGGGAGTGTTGCACTGTCGGAGGGTCAGTACTGAGAGGGAGTGCTGCACTGTCGGAGGGTCAGTACTGAGGGAGTGTTGCACTGTCGGAAGGTCAGTACTGAGGGTGTGTTGCACTGTCGGAGGGTCAGTACTGAGAGGGAGTGTTGCACTGTCGGAGGGTCAGTACTGAGGGAGTGTTGCACTGTCGGAGGGTCAGTACTGAGAGGGAGTCCTGCACTGTCGGAGGGTCAGTACTGTGGGAGTGCTGCACTGTCGGAGTGTCAGTACTGAGAGGGAGTGTTGCACTGTCGGAGGGTCAGTACTGAAGGAGTGTTGCACTGTCGGAGGGTCAGTACTGAGGGAGTGTTGCACTGTCGGAGGCTCAGTACTGAGAGGGAGTGCTGCACTGTCGGAGGGTCAGTACTGAGAGGGAGTGCTGCACTGTCGGAGGGTCAGGACTGAGGGAGTGTTGCACAGTCGGAAGGTCAGTTCTGAGGGAGTGCAGCACTGTCGAAAAGTCAGTACTGAGGGAGGGTGGCACTGTCGGAGGGTCAGTACTCAGAGGGAGGGTTGCACTGTCGGAGGGTCAGTACTGAGGGAGGGTTGCACTGTCGGAGGGTCAGTACTGAGAGGGAGTGCTGCACTGTCGGAGGGTCAGTACTGAGAGGGAGTGTTGCACTGTCAGAGGGTCAGTACTGAGGGAGTGCTGCACTGTCGGAGGGTCAGTACTGAGAGGGAGTGTTGCACTGTCGGAGGGTCAGTACTGAGGGAGTGCTGCACTGTCGGAGGGTCAGTACTGAGGAAGTGCTGCACTGTCGGAGGGTAAGTACTGAGGGAGTGTTGCACTGTCGGAGGGTCAGTACTGAGGGAGTGCTGCACTGTCAGAGGGTCAGTACTGAGGGAGTGTTGCACTGTCGGAGGGTCAGTACTGAGAGGGAGTGTCGCACTGTCGGAGGGTCAGTACTGAGCGAGTGTTGCACTGTCGGAGGGTCAGTACTGAGAGGGAGTGCTGCACTGTCGGAGGGTCAGTACTGAGGGAGTGCTGCACTGTCGGAGGGTCAGTACTGAGGGAGTGCTGCACTGTCGGAGGGTCATACTGAGAGGGAGTGTTGCACTGTCGGAGGGTCAGTACTGAGGGAGTGTTGCACTGTCGGAGGGTCAGTACTGAGGGAGTGTTGCACTGTCGGAGGGTCAGTACTGAGGGAGTGTTGCACTGTCCGAGGGTCAGTACTGAGGGAGTGCTGCACTATCGGAGGGTCTGTACTGAGAGATTGTTGCAGTGTCGGAGGGTCAGTACTGAGGGGGTGCTGCACTGTCGGATGGTCAGTACTGAGGGAGTGTTGCACTGTCGGAGGGTCAGTACTGAGGGAGTGTTGCACTGTCGGAGGGTCAGTACTGAGGGAGTGCTGCACTATCGGAGGGTCTGTACTGAGAGGGAGTGTTGCACTGTCGGAGGGTCAGTACTGTGGGAGTGCCGCACTGTCGGAGGGTCAGTACTGAGGGAGAGCTGCACTGTCGGAGGGTCAGTGCTGAGGGAGGGTTGCACTGTCGGAGGGTCAGTACTGAGGGAGCGCTGCACCGTCGGAGGGTCAGTACTGAGGGAGTGCTGCACTGTCGGAGGTGCTGGTTTTCAGATGAGATGTTGAACTGAGGCCCATCTGCTCCTTCAGGTTTACGTAATGCTGCACTCTATTGGAGGAAGAGCAGGGGAGTTGGTCCCAGTGTCTTGGGCCAATATTTATCCCTGAACAAACATTATCCAAACAGATTTTCAGGGTCATTATCACATTGCTGTTTGTGGGATCTTGCTGTTTGTATATTGACTGCTGTGTTTACTACATTACAATAATGACTATACTTCAGAACTACCTCATTGGCTGTAACACACTTTGCAATGTGGTGAAAGACGCTGTATATATTAATCGAACTGTACAAAATGATGAGGGTCCTGGATAGAGTGGAGAGGACAGACCTGTTTCCCCTAGCGGAGAGGTCAATTACCAGGGGGCACAGATTTAAGGTGATTGGTAGAAGGATTAGAGGGGACATGAGGAAACATTTCACCCAGAGGGTGGTGGGTGTCTGGAATTCACTACCCGGATCGGTGGTGGAGGCAGAAACCCTCAACTCATTTAAAAGGTACCTGCTCCTGCCCCTTATTGTGCTGTTACCTTACAGAACAGGTGGTGGATGGTGGGATTAGAATGGGTGGCTAGTTTCTTTCAGCCAGCGCAGACACGATGGGCTGAATGGCCTCTTTCTGTGCCATATCTTTTCAATGGTTCTATACAAATCCAATCATTTTTTAACATTATTTAACAGCTCAGGTACTTCAAGTCAAACTCATTAAAGTTTTGGGATCCGTCCGGTTGGAATTCCCAGAAGGATAAGGCAAACAAAGTGTTAAGGATGATCCTGGAAGGAAGGGTGCCACCCGGAACCAACGTGAGTTTGCCTGTTTGTTTTACACTTTTAATATCTGCTATTTTAAAGAATCTTGTTAAACTCTTTAAAAATAAAAAGCTATTTGCAGAGAAAAAGCTTCCAATATATCAGCCATGACTCAGTTGGTTAAGACTCTTACCTCTGAGTCAGAAGGTTTTGGGTTCAAGCCCCACTCCAGAGACTTGACCCGTGAGTTGGCAGTGCTGAGGGAATGCTGCACTGTCAGAGGTGTCGTCTTTCAGGTCAGAAGTTCAATTAATACTACACCTGTTCTTGTAGGTATAATGTGCTGTCAGCTATGGCTCAGTGGGTAGCACTCCTTGACATTAACGCAGCATTTAACTGTGAATGGCATCAAGGAGCCCGAGCAAAACTGGAACCAATGGGAATCAGGGAAAACTCTCCGCTGGTTAGAATCATACCTAGCACAAAGGATGTTGGTTGTGGTTGTTGGAGGTGTTCTAAACAAGTAGCTAATGAAATATTTTTTCTCAAACTATTTTCTCTATTTCCAAAATCTTTCCATAAGCAGACAGGGATTGAATTTTTCCTCCCTTAAACCCTGACTGACTTTAACACTGTTGTTAAAGTTAAAACAAAGAAGTAGGGTTTATTAACACACACTCATAAACTCAGGACGGGGTTAACTTGGCAGTGCAAGCTCAAAAACATAAGGATATGGGTAAAGGCATAAAGAAAAGGCAAGGACATTTACTAAATAGAAAATGAACTTAACTACAAACTAATGTGGGTTTCAGTTGAAACTGGAGTCTGTTTTAATTATCAGAAAGTCAAAAACTGGAGGGAACTGACTAGAAATGCCGAGTGGGGATAGGAGTCATTGAATAAACCTCTTCTCTTACACTTTCTTCTTCCTGCACTCTCGAAGATAAATTGAGGCAACTTAATTTCTGATGTCACCTTTTTTGACAGAGAGTAAACTGGGAGAGAGTGGATTTTTTTGCTGTTATGCAGACTGTTGCTTTTTAATTTTCTTGCTGTTTTGCAGACTGTGGCTTCTTTCTCTCTGCTTCTTGCAGGAAAGCCTCGGATGCAGCCTCAAGGGAAGCTGTGTTTTTGAACGAGCTGTTCCCTCAACTGATACCGGTTCAAATCCAGGCAGGCTGAAAAGGGTGGCTTCTGGGTCATGTGACTGGACCCCTTCAAGTAGTTGTCCCCCCTCCATATTAACAGTAGGACAAAGAAGTAAAAATTTAACATGTGTATAATAACAGTTGACAATAACACCCAAGTGCATAAAAACACAATTTACAGTTGGTTCTCATCTGTTCATGACAGAGGTCAATCATCTCAGTCCCAGGACATCACTACAGGGGTTCCTCAGGGTAGTGTCCTAGGCCCAACCAACCATCTTCAGCTGCTTCATTAATGACCTTCCCTCCACCATAAGGTCAGAAGTGGGGATGTTTGCTAATGGTTGCACAATGTTCAGCACCATTTGTGACTCCTCAGATACTGAACCAGTCCGTGCCCAGATTGCAGCAAGACCTGGACAACATCCAGTCTGTTGTTGTCTGGCGTACCGACCTCTACCGTGCAGAGGCTGAGTGCCATCTCTCAGACACTTCTTCCTACTTCCCCCTGGACCAAGGCCCCAACACCGAACATCAAGCCACTGTCTCCAGGACTGTCTGACCTCATCTCCTCCAGAGATCTTCTCTCTACAGCTTCCAACCTCATAGTCCCACAAGCTCCTTCCTAATATCCACCAACAGGACTGTCCCGGCAGACCCATCGTTTCAGCCTGTCCCTGTCCCACTGAATTTATTTCTTCCTACCTTGACTCAATCTTTTCTCCCCAGTTCAGTCTTTTCTCACCTACATCTGTGACACTTGTGAAACTGTATGTCATTTTGACAGTTTCCCAGTTCCTGGCCCTAACTTCCTCCTCTTCACTATGGACGTCCAATCTCTCTACACCCCCATCCCCTGCCAGGACAGTTTGAGGGCTCTCCTCTTCTTCCTTGAACAGAGGCCCAACCAGTCCCCATCCACCACCATCCTCCTCCACCTGGTTGAACTTGTTCTCACATTAAACAACTTCTCCTTCAAATAAAAGGTGTTGCTATGGGTACCCGCATGGGTCCTAGTTATGCCTGTCTTTTTGTGGGATATGTCGAGCATTCTTTGTTCCAGTCCTACTCAGGCCCCCTCCCTCACCTCTTTTTCCAGTACATTGTTGACTGTATCGGTGCCGTTTCCTGCTCTCGGCCCGAACTGGAAAACTTCATCAACTTTGCTTCCAATTTCCATCCTTCTCTCACCTTTACATGGTCCATCTCCGACACTTCCTTTCCCTTCCTCGACTTCTCTGTCTCCATCTCTGGGGATTGGCTGTCTACTAATATCCATTATAAGTCCACTGACTCCGACGGCTACCTTGACCACACTTCCTCACATCCTGTTTTCTGTAAGGACTCCATCCGATTTTCCCAGTTTCTCCGTCTCCGATGCATCTCCTCTGATGATGCAACTTTCCACAACAGCACTTCTGATATGTCTTCCTTTTTCCTCAACTGATGATTTCCCCCCCCCCCCCCCCCCACTGTGGTTGACAGGGCCCTCAACCGTGTCCGATCCATTTCCCGCACCTCTACCCTCACCCTTTCCCCTCCCTCCCAAAACCACGACAGTTTTCCCCTTGTCCTCACTTTCCACCACACCAGACTCCATATCCAAAGGATCATTCTCCACCACCTCCAGCGTAATGCCACCATCAAACACATCGTCCCTTCCCCTCCCCGTCAGCATTCCGAAGGGATCGTTCCCTCCATGACACCCTGGTCCACTCATCCATTACCCCCAACACCGCGTCCCCTCCCCTTCCCATACAATCACAGGAGGTGTAATACCTGCCCATTTACCTCCTCTCTCCTCACTATCCCAGGCCCCAAACACTTCTTTCAAGTGAAGCAGCGATTTACTTGTACTTCTTTCAATGTAGTATACTGTATTCGCTGCTCACAATATGGTCTCCTCTACATTGGGGAGACCAAACGCAGAGTGGGTGACCGCTTTGTGGAACACCTTCACTCAGTCCGAAAGCATGACCCTGAGCTTCCAGTCGCTTGCCATTGTAACACCCCTCCTGCTCTCTTTTCTGTCTTTTGTCCATTCCAGTGTTCCAGTGAACATCAACGCAAGCTCGAGGAACAGCACCTGATCTTCCGATTAGGCACTCTACAGCCTTGCGGACTGAACATGGAGTTCAATAATTTCACAGCATGACTGGCCATTTTTAATATTTTTATCTTTTTTATTTTATTATTTTTTTAAACCATGTGCCTGTTTTTTATGTGGCAGAGCTGCTCATTATTCTGCCTTTAACAGTCTAATGCTTTGTCTTTCACCACAAACATTAACACACTGTTTGCCTTTGTCCCAGGAGAGCTTTGTTATTTAATCTCTCCTGCCCTCTGCCCTTTCAAACCCCTTCCCTTTTATTCTATTCCCCACCATCCCCCTCCCCCCCGCCGAACCCCCTTCACTTGCTAAAAACCTAATTCTTTTCCACCCTTTACCAGTTCTGATGAAGGGTCACAGACCTGAAACGTTAACTCTGCTTCTCTCTCCACAGATGCTGCCTGACCTGCTGAGTATTTCCAGCACTATGTGTTTTTATTTCAGATTCCCTTCTTTCTTTTATAATACAACTTGGATTAACATGGTCAAAGAACATTTCAAAATATATTCCATATTATGTACAAAGTATTACATTGTGAGACACCCCTCCTTTAGCACTCCTAACAATTTCTTTTTACTCCCATTTGTTTTTGTGAAACAATCGGATCGTTGATGACTTGCATCTACCCATTTCCGTTTGGAGATTTCCTTTCTCTCCAGCATTTGTTTCAATCCAGCAAGGTCAATACGTAGTCTTTTCTCACTCACACTTTTTGTAGAGTGTACATTGTCCCACAATGAACTATTATCTACATGACATTTAATGGTATCATATCATCAGTATGTACCTTGTTCAGAATTTCACCCAAAATATTTAACAAATAGAACCCCATATCCACTGCCCCCACAAGACATAGTGTTTCTGCAGCTAAAGTGCTTTTAACGACCCATTTTATTTTCTTAGCCTCCCAAGCTAAAGGACAACATTTCCCATTTTCACCCATCAGAAATATTATGAAACCAGTTGTACTCTATTACCCATCAGCAAGATTAGCATCACTAAAAATTATTAGCTTCATGTTCTTTGGGTCACCTAAAGATGGGAATATTTCTCCAGACTTAGTTTTTTATTCTTTTAAAACGTTCTCAACTTTCAGATGTTTCATCATCATGCAGATCAAAACTAGCATGAGGACTAGTCTGAGAGCACAACCAGTTTAACTGACCAGCCAATCTTTGCAGTTGCTCAGTCTCTGCTTTAGATATATCATTATCTTTCTGTGATGACCTAACACGATTAACTGGGATGGGAGTAACACTCTGTAAATCGGATTGTTGATTTAAAGTTATTCCAGACTTAGTCTACATAATATCTAAACCAATATATTTAAAGACCGCACAAGCCTGACTCCCATCTTAAATTCTACCCTAACCTTATTAATAACATTTCTCAAAATCCACAGTACCACCCCAAAAGAAATCATCAAAATGCATCATGAAGATGTCTGAAAGTTTCTCTTTATGATGCCAATAAAACATTGCAGGATCTGCTTTTAGTTGAACACAACCAATTTTCAACAAAACAGACCTCACCGAGAAATACCACACCCTGGAAGCTTCACTAAGGCCTGAGATGCATTTGTTCAGTTTCCATAATTTTCCTTCTGTATCTGCTGCCTTTTTAGGTGGTTTCAGGTACACTTCTCTCTGAAAAGAATAACCTTGTAGAAATGCAGCTTTTATCATCAATAGATCTACACTCCCATGAATATGTGGCCAAAAAAGCCGAAAAGATTTACAAGATGACTTTTCCAGTTGTGGGAGAGTCCACTCTAACATGGGTATCACCCAGTTGCTCTTCAAAACCCCTCACAACCAGCCTCGCTTTAGCCTTATAAGTTCCATTGGAAAGGACCTTTTCAGTACAAATCCATCTATGTGACAAGGCTGCTGTCCCCTATCTGGGACCTCAGAATAGACTCCAAACTCTCTCCAACTCTCTAATTCCTTATGTTATATTTCTCTTATTGGTTTATCCTCTGGTTTATGGGCAGTCACTAAAACTTCACGATCATGAGGATTTCTGCTTCTAGTTCTATTCCGAGACTGCCCTCTAGCCTTAGTTTCATTGTGTACTCTGTTCAAACTACGGCCTCTATTAGCACTTTGATGTCTTTCGGAACTACTGCTGGAAGATCTCCCTCACACTTTATCGGAGTCTCTTTCTCCAGTACATGATTGCTTCCTTACACAAGAGTCATTTCCTGACCCACTATTGGAACTTGTACTGTGCTTTCTTACCCTCCACTCTTTCACCCCATTCTGCCAGTCCATGGCCCTGGCTTCTTGGCCACTATCTTGAACATTTAACCAATATTTGAACTTGCCTGTAGATTTTCCTGCACATCCCACAACTGTTGCATCATCCATTTATCAGACCCCTCTGGAATATATGTCACCTGAGTACCTAATTGGGCAATTGGTTTTTGGATGTGATAACTCTTTCCTGAGCATCACGATCACTCACATTACTATCCAACTCTTGATCTACCTTATTTTGTGCCTCAGGACCTTCAACACAAAACACATGAGTATTTGAGATACAAGGTGCCCCTTTTCCCTCTATTAGCTGCTCAGATTCTGAGATTTTGTAATCAACCCTGAATAATCGTGAGGAATGAACCTGAAGAGTTTGATTGCCATGCTTAATAACTACTGTCTTACCATCAGACCAATTACCTTACCAGGGCCCTTCCATTCCCCATGACCCTCTCTTTTATAATAAGCCAAATCTCCTGAACTAAATTCTGCCTCGGATGGGCTTATACAATGCCTCAGAGCTCTCTGAATATTCTCAGAGACCTCAATCTTGGTGACTTCAGTGTGTTGTCATCACCAAACCTGAAGCTGGTAGTACTTTTATACTCCGTAACCTTGTGTTGCTCCTCATTACTGAGTAGTGAACAGTGTTATCTGGATTCAGTCAGTTCTGTGTAAGTTTCTGACTGATAATGGAGGGGAATTTGCCAATGACGAGTTCAGAGACATGTCTGAAAACATGAACATTATGGTTATGAATACTGCAGCTGAAAGCCCTTTCAGCAGTAGGCTCTGTGAAAGGAATCACGCAATGGTTGATGAAATGTTACATAAAATCTTAGCTGACCAGCCAAACTGCAAGTTGACAACTGCCCTGACATGGGCGGTTCATGCAAAGAATTCACTTCAGATGGTTGGAGGACATAGTCCTGATCAATTGGTCTATGAGTGGAATCCCAAATTGCCTATTGTACTGTTCAAGAGTCCTCCTGCTCTGAAGGTGCTACAGTTACTTCCTTTTTTTCTGCACATTTGAATACTTTACAGGCTTTTATCAAGTGCACCAAGTCCACTCCTTAACCATTTCTCCATAATTAAGTCTACAATCACCCTTTTGTCCTTGCTATTTATTATTGTAGAAAAACTAAATCTAGATGCTAGGTCTATAAAATGTAGAATGAAAATATTCTTATCTTTGTCCCATACATTTAAATCCATGGAAACTACCTCGTTAAAATCACATGCCAGTTGAAGGCTGACAGTAGGACGTGATGGTGTCCTTCGACACTTTTTACAGATTTCACACTTTTCATTCATTTCTATTATCCTTGTATACTCTTCATCAATCACACCTGCATTCTTTAGCAGAATCTTTAATCTCTGACAAGAAGGGTGAGCAAATTGTCTGTGTAACTTGAAGGAAATTTGCTTTTTTATCTCTGATTCTTAACACCTGATTCCATTAATACTTCTGTAACACTCTGACTGGAAACATTGGGTTTTGTTAAGGGGATACAATAATGCCCTGATTGGATGAACTTCAAATTCACTGACATCCCAAAAACAATTGCCTTATCATGCTCCATATAAAGTTTCATCTATGCCTTTTTCATTGAAGGTTTACTCAACAGTAAAGGTATCTCACTGGAGACTACATCAATACTGATAAAGTGGCTTACCCCAGCTATTTTACATGGAATTACTTATCTCTTCAATGTGTTGTCATCACCAAACCTGAATCTGGTAGTACTTTTATACCCTTTAATCTTGTGTTGATCCTCACTACTGAGTAGTTACAGTGTTATCTGGATTCAGTCAGTTCTGTGTAAGCACAGAACAGTTGAATGAATCTGCAACAAACACATTCATCACAGGAATAAAACTCCTTGTGACAAGTACAATTCATTCAGATCCATCAGTATCTTCCTCTTTTGCCTCAGAATTCTCTGTGTCATGTGTTATTTTGAGGACTCCGCTGAGGGCCGTTCATTGCCTAATGATACTTTGAGTCACATCTGAAGCACCTATGAACTGTTCCTTGGGAATTCCTGGGATTCATTAGCCTATGACTGCTGTTCCAATTCTGTCTTCCACTGTAATAGTCAGACCTGCTAAAGGTGATTTCATCCTCATTCTTCCTGCCTTTAACTCTTGAATTGTACTTCCATATTTTCCACAATAGCCCATGACATTTTAGTTTTCTGTGCAAAAAATAATTTCCTAGTTTCCAACCTTCAGCTTTAGGCAACCATTCTCTGCCACTATCTTAAACTCCAGAAGGTTTATGATGGAAGGATAATGCTGGAGCCTATCTTTACTGTTTCACATTTATTATGCAGAGTAAAAGAATTACAAACATGAAGCTCCTCACTCAAAACCCTCCACCAGCCTCAATGAGTGTCTGCTTGTAAGTGCTCACATAAGACCCCAATTAACACCCTTCACCTGCATATAATCAAGCAATTGATACACAATTAACAGATAACATTATCAACGTCCTGGGCATTGCCATTGACCAGAAACTGAACTGGACCAGCCACATAAATATCGTGGCTCCAAGAGCAGGTCAGAGGATGGGAATTCTGTGGGGAGTTGCTCACCTCCTGTCTCCACAATGCCTGTCCACCATCTACAAGTCTATGGGCCCTGACAACATTCCGGCAGTAGTACTGAAGACCTGTGGTCGAGAACATGTTGCACCCCTAGCCAAGCTGTTCCAGTACAGCTGCAACACTGGTATCTACCCTTAACTGGAGGAGGTGGCTCCACAAATATCCCCATCCTCAATGATGGGGGAGCCCAGCACATCAGTGTGAAAGATAAGGCTGAAAAATTTGCAACATTCTTCAGCCAGAATTTCCAAGTGGATGATCCGTCTCGGCCTCCTCCTGAAGTCCCCAGCATCACAGATGCCAGACTTCAGCCAATTCGATTCACTCCACGTGATATCAAAAAATGACTGAAGGCACTGGATACTGCAAAGTCTATGGGCCCTGACAATATTCCGGCAATAGTACTGAAGACCTGTGCTCCAGAACTATCCGCGCCCCGAGCCAAGCTGTTCCAGTACAGCTACAACACTGGCATCTACCCGGCAATGTGGAAAATTGCCCAGGTATATCCTGTACACAAAAAGCAGGACAAATCTAACCCAGCCAATTACCGCCCCTGTCTACTCTCAATCATCAGGAAAGTGATGGAAGGTGTCATCGACAGTGCTATCAAGCGGCACTTGCTGAGAAATAACCTGCTCACAGACGCTTAGTTTAGGTTCTGCCAGGGCCACTCAGCTCCTGACATCATTACAGCCTTGGTTCAAACATGGACAAAAGAGCTGAACTCCAGAGGTGAGGTGAGAGTGACTGCCTTTGACATCAAGGCAGCATTTGACCGAGTATGGCATCAAGGAGCCCGAGTAAAACTGAAGTAAATGGGAATCGGGGGGGGAAAACTCTTCACTGGTTGGAGTTGTACGTGGCGCAAAGAAAGATGGTTGTGGTTGTTGGAGGTCAATCATCTGAGCTCCAGGACATCACTGCAGGAGTTCCTCAGGGTAGTGTCCTCGGCCCAACCGTCTTCAGCTGCTTCATCAATGACCTTCCTTCAATCATAAGGTCAGAAGTGGGGATGTTCGCTGATGATTGCACAATGTTCAGCACCATTCGCGACTCCTCAGATACTGAAGCAGTCCGTGTAGAAATGTAGCAAGACCTGGACAATATCCTGGCTTGGGCTGATAAGTGGTAAGTAACATTCACGCCACACAAGTGCCAGGCAATGACCATCTCCAACAACAGAGCATCTAACCATCTCCCCTTGACATTCAATGGCATTACCATCACTGAATCCCCCACGATCAACATCCTGGGGGTTACCATTGACCAGAAGCTGAACTGGAGTAGCCATATAGATACCGTGGTTACAAGAGCAGGTTAGAGGCTGGAGATCCTGCGGTGAGTAACTCACCTCCTGACTCCCCAAAGCCTGTCCACCATCTACAAAGCACAAGTCAGGAGTGTGGTGGAATATTCTCCACTTGCCTGGATGGGTGCAGCTCCAACAACACTCAAGAAGCTCGACACCATCCAGGACAAAGCATCCCGCTTGATTGGCACCACATTCACCAACATTGACTCCCTCCACCACCCACGCCTAGTGTCAGCAGTGTGTACCATCTACAAGATGCACTGCAGCAACTCACCAAGGCTCCTTAGACAGCAGCTCCCAAACCTGCGACCTCTACCACCTAGAAGGATAAGGGCAGCAAATGCATGGGAACACCACCACCTGCAAGTCCCCCACCAAGCCACACGCACCATCCTGACTTGGAACGATATCACCGTTCCTTCACTGTGGCTGGGTCAAAATCCTGGAACTCCTTTCCTAACAGCACTGTGGGTGGACCTACCCCACATGGACTGCAGCGGATCAAGAAGGCAACTCACCACCACCTTCTCTAGGGCATTTAGGGATGGGCAATAAATGCTGGCCTAGCCACATCCAACAAACGAATAATAAAACCTCTCACCTCTGAGTCCAAAGGTCATGGTTCAAGTACCATTCCTGGACTTGAGGACAAAAGCTGTTAAGCCAATGCCCTGTCTGATCTGAGGTGATGTGAAAGACCCCATGACTGGCATTTTGACGAAGAGCAGGGAAGGTAACCCTGCTGCACTGGCCAATATCTACCCCTCAATCAAATTGTAGAATTGTAGAAGTTTACAGCATGGAAGGAGGCCATTTGACCCATCATGCTCCCGCGGGCCAACAAGGAGCAATCCAGCCTAATCCCACTTTCCAGATCTTGGTCCATAACCTTGTAGATTACAGCACTTCAAGTGCAGATCAAGTACTTTTTAAATGTTTTGAGAACTTCTGTCTTTACCACCATCAGACAGTGAGTTCCAGATCCCCCACCATCCTCTGGGTGATAGATTTCCCCTTGAATCCCCTCTAAACCTCCTATCTCTTACTCTAAATCTATGCTCCTTGTCATGGACTGCTCAAACCCAGGGGAATAGGGCCTTCCTATCCACTCTATCTAGACCCTCAGAATTTTATACACTTCAATAGGTCACCCCTCAGCCTCCTCTGTTCCAAATAAAGCAACTCTAACCTATCCAATCTTTCCTCATAATTATAATTCTCCAGTCCAGGCAACATCCTTGTAAATCTCCTCTGTACCCTCTCCAGTGCAATCACATCTTCCCTATAGTGCGGTGACCAGAACTACACACAGTACTCCAGCTGTGGCCTAACTAGTGTTTTATACAGCTCCAGCATAAGCTCCCAGCTCTTATATTCTATGCCTTGGCTAATGAAAGCGAGTATCCAGTATGTCTTCCTGGTGACCTTGTTACCTGTCCAGCCACCTTCAGGGATCTGTGGACGTGCACTCCAAGGTCCCTCTGTTCCTCTACACGTCTCAGAATCCCACAATTTATTGTGTATTCCCTTGCCTTGTTAGCCTTCCTCCAATTCATTACATCAAACAGATGATCTGGGTCATTATTGCATTCTTCTTTGTGGGATCTTGCTGTGCGCAAATTGGCTGCTGAGTTTCCTACATTACAACAGTGACTACATTTTGAAAGTACTTCATTGGCTTTAAAATGCTTTGGGACATCCTATGGTCATGAATGCAAGTCTTTACGTTTTCTTTCTCCCGCCCCTCCCTCTATTCTGAATGGGAGTCAGTCCAGTGCTGTGGAAATGCAGGCGGATTTGGACGGTACAGGTTCACTAGACATGAAAGGAAGAAACAAAAACAAGAAATGCTGGAATCACTCAGCAGGTCTGGCAGCATCTGTGGAAAGAGAAGCAGAGTTAACGTTTCGGGTCAGTGACCCTTCTTCGGAACTGGGTTCCGAAGAAGGGTCACTGACCCGAAACGTTAACTCTGCTTCTCTTTCCACAGATGCTGCCAGACCTGCTGAGTGATTCCAGCATTTCTTGTTTTTGTTTCAGATTTCCAGCATCCACAGTATTTTGCTTTTATGAAAGGAAGAAAGTCAGGTTGATAAGAGCATGCAGAAACTAGTGGAATTCTGGATTTTATTAGAAGAAATATAGAATACAAAAGCCAAGAGGCAACATTCAAATAATATAAAACCTTCAGTTATTTTACTGTGTGCAGTTTTACATTCCATACTCTAGGAAGTAGGGTGAGGCTTTAAACTCTATGCTGATTCAATAGGACTGACTTGGGTGAGGAAATGTAAAGACTTGGCAGATAGGGTGGGATAGATAGAAGCAGACTGTTTCCAGTATTTATGGGGTCAAGAACGAGGGGCCAGAGATAAAACAAAAAAGGGATTTACAGCGAATTAAGTGCCTCTGAAGTGTACTCACTGTTGTAATGTAGGAAATGCAGCAGCCAATTTGTGCACAGCAAGATCCCATAAACAGCAGTGAGCTAAATCACACAATAATCTGTTTTAGTGATGTTGGTCGTACATAGATATTTGCTCAGGACACTGGGGCGAACTGCCCTGCTCTTCTTCGAAATTCTGGCCATGGGGTATTTTATAAGAATTCCACCTGAGAGAACAGACAGGCCCTCAGTTTAACATCTCTCCGAAACACTGAGCCAAACTTGAAAATAAGAAAGTCTTGCACATTTTGCAGTGTGACTGTAAACTGCTGAAATCAGTTAAAGGACATATGTAAAAGAATTTCCTTTTTAATATCTGGACATCTTAATAAAAATGTAGGACCTTGCTAAATATAAGAAGCATTAATCTTTAGATTACAAAGAAGATAAAATAAATGATATTTAAAAATGCCCTTCGAGCCTCGATGTTAAAGGTGAGTTAGGATGGATTTCAAATAAGTGGTTTTATTCCAAAGTTAGATTTTGAAATATGGATTTTTATCAGTGGAGAAGGAAGTGTAAAAACTATTGTGCAGGTGACAGGAAAACACAAAATACAAGAGTAACACACAGGGACAGAGTAACTGAAACAGACAGAATAGTCCAGGAGTAACACACAGGGACAGAGTAACTGAAACAGAGAGAATAGTCCAGGAGTAACACACAGGGACAGAGTAACTGAAACAGAGAGAATAGTCCAGGAGTAACACACAGGGACAGAGTAACTGAAACAGAGAGAATAGTCCAGGAGTAACACACAGGGACAGAGTAACTGAAACAGAGAGAATAGTCCAGGAGTAACACACAGGGACAGAGTAACTGAAACAGAGAGAATAGTCCAGGAGTAACACACAGGGACAGAGTAACTGAAACAGAGAGAATAGTCCAGGAGTAACACAACGGGGACAGAGTAACTGAAACATAGAGAATAGTCCAGGAGTAACACACAGGGACAGAGTAACTGAAACAGAGAGAATAGTCCAGGAGTAACACACAGGGACAGAGTAACTGAAACAGAGAGAATAGTCCAGGAGTAACACACAGGGACAGAGTAACTGAAACAGAGAGAATAGTCAAGGAGAAACACAACGGGGACAGAGTAACTGAAACATAGAGAATAGTCCAGGAGTAACACAACGGCACCAGAGTAATTGAAACATAGAGAATAGTCCAGGAGTAACACAACGGGGACAGAGTAACTGAAACATAGAGAATAGTCCAGCACTAAAACACAGGGACAGAGTAACTGAAACAGAGAGAATAGTCCAAGAGTAACACACAGGGACATAGTAACTGAAACATCGAGTATAGTCCAAGAGTAACACACAGGGACATAGTAACTGAAACATAGAGAATAGTCCACAGGTGACACATCGGGACAGAGTAACTGAAACACAGAGATTAGTCCAAGAGTAACACACAGGGACAGAGTAACGGAAACATGGGAATAGTCCAAGAGTAACACACAGGGACCGATTAACTGAAACATAGACAACAGTCCAAGAGTAACACACAGGGACAGAGTAACTGAAACATAGACAACAGTCCAAGAGTAACACACAGGGACAGAGTAACTGAAACATAGACAATAGTCCAAGAGTAACACACAGGGACAGAGTAACTGAAACATAGACAATAGTCCAGGAGTAACACACAGGGACAGAGTAACTGAAACATAGACAATAGTCCAGGAGTAACACACAGGGACAGAGTAACTGAAACATAGACAATAGTCCAAGAGTAACACACAGGGACAGAGTAACTGAAACATAGACAATAGTCCAAGAGTAACACACAGGGACAGAGTAACTGAAACATAGAGAATAGTCCAAGAGTAACACACAGGGACAGAGTAACTGAAACATACACAATAGTCCAATAGGAACACACAGGGACAGAGTAACTGAAACATAGACAATAGTCCAAGAGTAACACACAGGGACAGAGTAACTGAAACATAGAGAATAGTCCAAGAGTAACACACAGGGACAGAGTAACTGAAACATAGACAATAGTCCAAGAGTAACACACAGGGACAGAGTAACTGAAACATAGACAATAGTCCAAGAGTAACACACAGGGACAGAGTAACTGAAACATAGACAATAGTCCAAGAGTAACACACAGGGACAGAGTAACTGAAACATAGACAATAGTCCAAGAGTAACACACAGGGACAGAGTAACTGAAACATAGAGAATAGTCCAAGAGTAACACACAGGGACAGAGTAACTGAAACATAGAGAATAGTCCAAGAGTAACACACAGGGACAGAGTAACTGAAACATAGACAATAGTCCAAGAGTAACACACAGGGACAGAGTAACTGAAACATAGAGAATAGTCCAAGAGTAACACACAGGGACAGAGTAACTGAAACATAGAGAATAGTCCAAGAGTAACACACAGGGACAGAGTAACTGAAACATAGAGAATAGTCCAAGAGTAACACACAGGGACAGAGTAACTGAAACATAGAGAATAGTCCAAGAGTAACACACAGGGACAGAGTAACTGAAACATAGAGAATAGTCCAATAGGAACACACAGGGAAAGAGTAACTGAAACATAGAGAATAGTCCAAGAGTAACACACAGGGACAGAGTAACTGAAACATAGACAATAGTCCAAGAGTAACACACAGGGACAGAGTAACTGAAACATAGACAATAGTCCAAGAGTAACACACAGGGACAGAGTAACTGAAACATAGACAATAGTCCAAGAGTAACACACAGGGACAGAGTAACTGAAACATAGAGAATAGTCCAAGAGTAACACACAGGGACAGAGTAACTGAAACATCGACAATCGCCCAAGAGTAACACACAGGGACAGAGTAACTGAAACATAGACAATAGTCCAAGAGTAACACACAGGGACAGAGTAACTGAAACATAGAGAACAGTCCAAGAGTAACACACAGGGACAGAGTAACTGAAACATAGACAATCGCCCAAGAGTAACACACAGGGACGGAGTAACTGAAACATAGAGAATAGTCCAGGAGTAACACACCGGGGCAGAGTAACTGAAACAGAGAGAATAGTCCAGGAGTAACACACAGGGACGGAGTAACTGAAACAGAGAGAATCGTCCAGGAGTAACACACAGGGACGGAGTAACTGAAACATAGAGAATAGTCCAAAAGTAACTCACAGGGACAGAGTAACTGAAAAAAAGAAAATAGTCCATAGGTGACACATCGGGACAGAGTAACTGAAACACAGAGATTAGTCCAAGAGTAACACACAGGGACAGAGTAACGGAAACATGGGAATAGTCCAAGAGTAACACACAGGGACAGATTAACTGAAACATAGACAACAGTCCAAGAGTAACACACAGGGACAGAGTAACTGAAACATACACAATAGTCCAAGAGTAACACACAGGGACAGAGTAACTGAAACATAGAGAATAGTCCAAGAGTAACACACAGGGACAGAGTAACTGAAACATAGAGAATAGTCCAAGAGTAACACACAGGGACAGAGTAACTGAAACATAGACAATCGCCCAAGAGTAACACACAGGGACAGAGTAACTGAAACATAGACAATAGTCCAAGAGTAACACACAGGGACAGAGTAACTGAAACATAGAGAATAGTCCAAGAGTAACACACAGGGACAGAGTAACTGAAACATAGAGAATCATCCAGGAGTAACACACAGGGACAGAGTAACTGAAACATAGACGATAGTCCAAGAGTAACACACAGGGACAGAGTAACTGAAACATAGAGAATCATCCAGGAGTAACACACAGGGACAGAGTAACTGAAACATAGAGAATAGTCCAGGAGTAAAACACAGGGACAGAGTAACTGAAACATAGAGAATCGTCCAAGAGTAACACACAGGGACAGAGTAACTAAAACATAGAGAATAGTCCAAGAGTAACACACAGGGACAGAGTAACTGAAACAGAAAGAATAGTCCAAGAGTAACACACAGGGACAGAGTAACTGAAACATAGAGAATAGTAGAGGAATAACAGGCAGGGAGAGAGTAACTGAAACACGGACAATAGCCCAAGTGTAACACACAGGGACAGATTAACTGAAACATTCAGAATAGTCCAGGAGTAACACACAGGGACAGAGTAGCTGAAACAGAGAATAGTAGATGAGTAACACTCAGGGACGGCGTAACTGAAACACAGACAATAGTGCAAGAGGAACACATAGGGACAGAGTAAATGAAACAGAGAGAAGAGTCCAGGAGTAACACACAGAGACAGAGTAACTGAAACAGAGAATAGTCCAGGAGTAACACACAGGGACAGAGTAACTGAAACAGAGAATAGTCCAAGAGTAACACATGGGGACAGAGTAAATGAAACAGAGAATAGTCCAGGAGTAAAACACAGGAAAGAGTAACTGAAACATAGCAAATAGTCCAGGAGTAACACACAGGGACAGAGTAACTGAAACAGAGAGAAGAGTCCACGAGTAACACTCAGGGACAGAGTAACTGAAACAGAGAATAGTCCAGGAGTAAAACACAGGAAAGAGTAACTGAAACACAGAATAGTCCAGGAGTAACACACAGGGACAGAGTAACTGAAACAGCGAGAAGAGTCCACGAGTAACACACAGGGACAGAGTAACTGAAACAGCGAGAAGAGTCCACGAGTAACACACAGGGACAGAGTAACTGAAACAGGGAATAGTCCAGGAGTAACACACAGGGACAGAGTAACTGAAACAGGGAGAAGAGTCCACGAGTAACACACAGGGACAGAGTAACTGAAACAGGGAATAGTCCACGAGTAACACACAGGGACAGAGTAACTGAAACAGGGAATAGTCCAGGAGTAACACACAGGGACAGAGTAACTGAAACATAGAGGATAGTGCCAGTGAGGTTAGAATTAGGACGATAGTGCAGCTAAACACGTGGCTGAACAGCTGGTGTAGAAGGGAGGGTTTCAGATATCTGGACCATTGGGATCTCTTCAGGGACAGATGGGACCTGGACAAGAAGGACGGGTTGCATCTAAACTGGAGGGGCACAAATATCCTGGCTGCAAGGTTTGCTAGCGTCACTCGGGAGGGTTTAAACTTGTGTGGCAGCGGGGTGGGAACCAGAGCAGTAGGACAGCAAGTGAAATAAATGAGGGGGAACTCATAAATAAGGCCAGTAAGACTAAGAGGAAGAGCAGGCAGGGAGATGTTGTGGAGCACAGCGTGACTGGTGGTCTGAAGTGCATTTGTTTCAATGCGAGAAGTATAACAGGTAAGGCAGATGAACTTAGAGCTTGGAACTATGATGTTGTTGCTATTTCAGAGACTTGTTTGAGGGAAGGACAGGATTGGCAGCTAAATGTTCCAGGATTTAGAAGCTTCAGGCGGGATACAGGGGGATGTAAATGGGGTGGGGGAGTTGCATTACTTGTTAAGGAGAATATCACAGCTGTACTGCGGGAGGACACCTCGGAGGGGTCGTGCAGCGAGGCAATATGGGTGGAGCTCAGGAATAGGAAGGGTGCAGTCATGATGTTGGGGGTTTACTACAGGCCTCCCAACAGCCAGCGGGAGGTCGAGGAGCAGATACGTAGACAGATTTTGGAAAGATGTAAAGGTAACAGGGTTGTCGTGGTGGGTGATTTTAACTTCCCCTATATTGACTGGGACTCACTTAGTGCTAAGGGCTTGGATGGGGCAGAATTTGTGAGGAGCATCCAGGAGGGCTTCTTGAAACAATATGTAGATAGTCCCACCCATCCTCCTCCTCTAACCAAAAAAAAAGGACTCTTGTGTGGAGGGTTTGGTAAAGTAAGGTTTTCCTTTATTTTTATTTTTTTGTCATCTCTTTTGTCAATTTAGAGCAGAGGGGATGGAAGCTAGGGCAGTTGCATGCTCCTCTTGCAGGATGTGGGAGGTGAGGGTCACCACTTGTGTCCCTGCTGACTTCACCTGTGAGAAGTGCATCCAACTCCAGCTACTCACAGACCGCGTTAGGGAACCGGAGCTGGAGCTGGATGAACTTCAGATCATTCAGGAGGCTGAGGGGGTGATAGAGAGCAGTTATAGGGAAGTAGTGACACCTAAGTTACAGGATAAAGGTAGCTGGGTGACCGTCAGGGGAGGGAAAGGGAATAGGCGCACAGTGCAGGGATCCTCTGTGGCCGTTCCCCTCAATAATAAGTAAACCGTTTTGGATACGGTTGTGGGGGGGTGGGTGGGTACCTACCAGGGGAATGCCACATCGGCCAGGTCTCTGGCACTGAGCTTGGCTCTGTGGCTCAGAAGGGAAGGGGGGAGAATAGGAGAGCGATAGTGATAGAAGATTCAATGGTTAGAGGAACAGACAGGAGATTCTGTGGTCGCGAACGAGACTCTTGGATGGTTTGTTGCCTCCCGGGTGCCAGGGTCAGGGATGTCTCGGATCGAGTCTGCAGGATTCTTAAGGGGGAGGGGGAGCAGCCAGAAGTCGTGGTACACATCAGCACCAATGACACAGCTAGGAAAAGGGATGAGGACCTGAAAAGCGAATATAGGGAGGTATTGGAAGCTAAAAGGCAGGACGAGCAGAGTAGTAATCTCAGGATTGATACCAGTGCCACGTGCTAGTGAGGCTAGAAACAGGGAGCGAGTGCAGCTGAACACGTGGCTACAGAGCTGGTGTAGGAGGGAGGGCTTCAGATATGTGGATCATTGGGATACCTTCTGGGGAAGGTGGGACCTGTACAAGAAGGACGGGTTGCATCTGAACTGAAGGGGCACCAATATCCTGGGCGGGAGGTTTGCTAGATTTGCTCTTCGGGAGGGTTTAAACTCGTTTGGCAGGGGGATGGGAACCGGAGCTACGGATCAGTGAATGGGGTAGCTGTTGAACAGGCAGATACAGAGTGCAGAGAGTCTGTGAGGAAGCTTAGACAGTTGACAGGGCAAAGTTGCAGCCAGTATGATGGGTTGAAGTGTGTCTATTTTAATGCAAGAAGTGTCGGGAATAAGGGTGATGAACTTAGAGCATGGATCAGTACTTGGAGCTACGATTTTGTGGCCATTACGGAGACTTGGATATCACAGGGGCAGGAATGGATGTTGGATGTTCCGGGGTTTAGATGTTTCAAAAGGAATAGGGAGGAGGTAAAAGAGGTGGGGGAGTGGCATTGCTAATCAGGGATAGTATCACAACTGCAGAAAGGGAGGTCGTCGAGGAAGGTTTGTCGACTGAGTGAGTATGGGTGGAAGTCAGAAACAGGAAAGGAGCAGTCACTTTATTGGGAGTTTTCTATCGACCCCCCAGTAGCAACAGAGACACGGAGGAACAGATTGGGAGGCAGATTTTGGAAAGGTGCAGAAGTAACAGGGTTGTTGTCATGGGTGACTTCAACTTCCCTAATATTGATTGGAACCTCCTTAGTGCAAATAGTTTGGATGGAGCAGATTTTGTCAGGTGTGTCCAGGAAGGTTTCCTGACTCAATATGCAGATAGGCCGACTAGAGGGGAGGCTATGTTGGATTTGGTGCTTGGCAACGAACCAGGCCAGGTGGCAGATCTCTTGGTGGGAGAGCATTTCGGTGATAGTGATCACAACTCCCTGACCTTTACTATAGTCATGGAGAGGGACAGGAGCAGACGGGATGGGAAAATATTTAATTGGGGGAGGGGGAATTACAATGCTATTAGGCAGGAACTGGGGAGCATAAACTGGGAACAGATGTTCTCAGGGAAATGCACAACAGAAATGTGGAGGTTGTTTAGGGAGCACTTGCTGCGACTGCTGGATAGGTTTGTCCCGATGAGGCAAGGAAGGGATGGTAGGGTGAAGGAACCTTGGATGACAAGAGATGTGGAACAGCTAGTCAAGAGGAAGAAGGAAGCTTACTTAAGGTTGAGGAAGCAAGGATCAGACAGGGCTCTAGAGGGTTACAAGGTAGCCAGGAAGGAACTGAAGAATGGACTTAGGAGAGCTAGAAGGGGACATGACAAAGTCTTGGCGGGTAGGATTAAGGAAAATCCCAAGGCATTCTACACTTATGTGAGGAACAAGAGGATGGCCAGAGTGAGGGTAGGGCCGATCAGGGATAGTGGAGGGAACTTGTGCCTGGAGTCGGAGGAGGTAGGGGAGGTCCTTAATGAATACTTTGCTTCAGTATTCACTGGATTCAGTATTCAGAGGGACCTTGTCGTTTGTGAGGACAGCGTGCAACAGGCTGATATGCTCGAACAGGTTGATGTTAAGAAGGACAATGTGCTGGAAATTTTGAAACACATGAGGATAGATAGGTCCCCGGGGCCAGACGGGATATACCCAAGGATATTACAGGAAGCGAGGGAAGAGATTGCCGCGCCTTTGGCGATGATCTTTGCATCCTCACTGTCCACTGGAGTAGTACCAGATGATTGGAGGGTGGCAAATGTTATTCCCTTGTTCAAGGAAGGGAATAGGGATAACCCTGGGAATTATAGACCAGTCAGTCTTACGTCGGTGGTGGGCAAATTATTGGAGAGGATTCTGAGAGACAGGATTTATGATTATTTGGAAAAGCATAGTTTGATTAGAGACAGTCAGCATGGCTTTGTGAGGGGCAAGTCATGCCTCACAAGCCTTATCAAATTCTTTGAGGATGTGACAAAACACATAGATGAAGGAAGAGCAGTGGATGTGGTGTATATGGATCTTAGCAAGGTGTTTGATAAGGTTCCCCATGGTAGGCTCATTCAGAAAGTAAGGAGGCATGGGATACAGGGAAAGTTGGCTGTCTGGATACAGAATTGGCTGGCCCATAGAAGACAGAGGGTGGTAGTAGATGGAAAGTATTCAGCCTGGAGCTCGGTGACCAGTGGTGTTCCACAGGGATCTGTTCTGGGACCTCTGCTCTTTGTGATTTTTATAAATGACTTGGATGAGGAAGTGGAAGGCTGTGTTAATAAGTTTGTCGATGACACAAAGGTTGCTGGAGTTGTGGATAGTGTGGAGGGCTGTTGTCGGTTGCAACGGGACATTGACAGGATGCAGAGCTGGGCTGAGAAGTGGCAGATGGAGTTCAACCTGGATAAGTGTGAAGTGATTCATTTTGGAAGGTCGAATTTGAATGCAGAACACAGGCTTAAAGACAGGATTCTTGGTAGTGTGGAGGAACAGAGGATCTTGGGGTCCATGTCCATAGATCGCTCAAAGTTGCCACCCAAGTTGATAGTGTTGTTAAGAAGGCGTATGGTGTGTTGGCTGTCATTAACAGGGGGATTGTGTTTAAGAGCCGCGAGGTTATGCTGCAGCTCTATAAAGCCCTAGTTAGACCACACTTGGAATATTGTGTTCAGTTCTGGTCGCCTCATTATAGGAAGGATGTGGAAGCTTTAGAGAGGGTGCAGAGGAGATTTACCAGGATGCTGCCTGGACTGGAGGGCATGTCTTACGAAGAAAGGATAAGGGAGCAAGGGCTTTTCTCATTGGAGCGAAGAAGGATGAGAGGTGACTTGATAGAGGTGTTCAAGATGATGAGAGGCATAGATAGAGTGGATAGCCAGAGACTTTTTCCCAGGGTGGAAAGGGCTATCACCAGGGGGCATAATTTTAAGGTGATTGGAGGAAGGTTTCGGGGAGATGTCAGAGGTAGGTTCTTTACACAGAGAGTGGTGGGTGCGTGGAATGCACTGCCAGCGGTGGTAGTAGAAGCAGATACATTAGGGACATTTCAGCGACTCTTGGATAGGTACATGGATGATAGTTGAATGAAGGGTTTGTAGGTCGTTTGATCTTAGAGTAGGTTAAAGGGCCGGCACAACATCGTGGGCCGGAGGGCCTGTACTGTGCTGTACTGTTCTATGTTCTAACTAGGGATGGGGCCATTCTGGACCTGCTATTGGGGAATGAGCCCGGCCAGGTGGTCGAACTTTCAGTGGGGGAACATTTCGGGAGCAGTGACCATAATTCCATAAGTTTTAAGGTACTTGTGGATAGGATAAGAGTAGTCCTCGGGTGAAGGTGCTAAATTGGGGGAAGGCTAATTATAACAATATTAGGCAGGAACTGAAGAATTTAGATTGGGGGCGGCTGTTTGAGGGTAAATCAACATCTGACATGTGAGAGTCTTTCCAACGTCAGTTGATTGGAATCCAGGACCAGCATGTTCCTGTGAGGAAGAAGGATAAGTTTGGCAAGTTTTGGGAACCTTGGATAACGCGGGATACTGTGAGCCTAGTCAAACAGAAAAGGTTGCATTTGTAAGGGCTGGAAGGCTAGGAACAGACGAATCCCTTGAGGAATATAAAGACAGTAGGAAGGAACTTAAGCAAGAAGTCAGGAAGGCTAAAAGGGGTCATGAAAAGTCATTGGCAAACAGGATTAAGGATAATCCCAAGGCTTTTTATACGTATATAAAGAGCAAGAGGGTAACTAGGGAAAAGGTTGGCCCACTCGAGGACAGAGAAGAGAATCTATGTGTGGAGCCAGAGGAAATGGGCAAGGTACTAAATGAGTACTTTGCATCAGTATTCACCAAAGAGAAGGACTTGGTGGATGATGAGCCTAGGGAAGGGAGTGTACATAGTCTCAGTCATCTCATTATCGAAAAGGAGGAGGTGTTGGGTGTCTTGCAAAGCATTAAGGTAGATAAGTCCCCAGGGCCTGATGGGATCTATCCCAGAATACTGAGGGAGACAAGGCAAGAAATTGCTGGGGCCTGACAGAAATCTTTGCATCCTCATTGGCTACAGGTGAGGTCCCAGAGGACTGGAGAATAGCCAATGTTGTTCCTTTGTTTAAGAAGGAGAGCAAGGATAATCCAGGAAATTATAGGCCGGTGAGCCTTACATCAGTGGTAGGGAAATTATTAGAGAGGATTCTTCGGGACAGGATTTCCTCCCATTTGGAAACAAACAAACTAATTAGCGAGAGGCAGCATGGTTTTGTGAAGGGGAGGTCGTGTCTCACTAACTTGATTGAGTTTTTTGAGGAAGCGACAAAGATGATTGATGAAGGAAGGGCAGTGGATGTTATCTATATGGACTTCAGTAAAGCCTTTGACAAGGTCCCTCATGGCAGACTGGTACAAAAGGTGAAGTCACACGGGATCAGAGGTGAGCTGGCAAGATGGATACAGAACTGGCTCAGTCATAGAAGACAGAGGGTAGCAGTGGAAGGGTGCTTTTCTGAATGGAGGGATGTAACTAGTGGTGTTCCGCAGGGATCAGTGCTGGGACCTTTGCTCTTTGTAGTATATATAAATAATTTGGAGGAAAATGTAGCTGGTCTGATTAGTAAGTTTGCGGGTGACACAAAGGTTGGTGGAGTTGCGGATAGTGATGAGGATTGTCAGAGGATACAGCAGAATATAGATCGGTTGGAGACTTGGGCGGAGAAATGGCAGATGGAGTTTAATCCGGACAAATGTGAGGTAATGCATATTGGAAGGTCTAATGCAGGTGGGAAGTACAGTAAATGGCAGAACCCTTAGGAGTATTGATAGGCAGAGAGATCTGGGCGTACAGGTCCACAGGTCACTGAAACTGGCAACGCAGGTGGATAAGGTAGTCAAGAAGGCATACGGTAAGCTTGCCTTCATCAGTCGGGGCATAGAGTATAAAAATTGGCAAGTCATGCTGCAGCTGTACAGAACCTTAGTTAGGCCACACTTAGACTATTGCGTGCAATTCTGGTCGCCACACTACCAGAAGGACGTGGAGGCTTTGGAGAGGGTACAGAAGCGGTTTACCAGGATGTTGCCTGGTCTGGAGGGCATTAGCTATTAGGAGAGGTTGGATAAACTCGGATTGTTTTCACTGGAACGACGGAGGTAGAGGGGCGACATGATAGAGGTTTACAAAGTTATGAGCGGCATGGACAGAGTGGATAGTCAGAAGCTTTTTCCCAGGGTGGACGAGTCAGTTACTAGGGGACATAGGTTTAAGGTGAGAGGGGCAAAGTTTAGAGGGGATGTGTGAAGCAAGTTCTCTAGACAGAGGGTGGTGAGTGCCTGGAACTTGCTGCCGGGGGAGGTGGTGGAAGCAGGTACGATAGCGACGTTTAAGAGCCAACTTGACAAATACATGAATAGGATGGGAAAAGAGGGATACGGTCCCCGGAAGTGCAGAAGGTTTTAGTTTAGGCAGGCATCAAGATCAGCGCAGGCTTGGAGGGACAGAGTAACTGAAACAAAGGGAATAGTCCAAGAGTAACACACAGGGACAGAGTAAATGAAACACAGAGAATAGTCCAGGAGTAACATGCAGGGACAGAGTAACTGGAACACAGAGAATAGTCCAGGAGTAACACACAGGGACAGAGTAACTGAAACATAGACAATAGTCCAAGAGTAACACACAGGGACAGAGTAACTGAAACATAGACAATAGTCCCAAGAGTAACACGCAGGGACAGAGTAAATGAAACACAGAGAATAGTCCAGGAGTTAAATGCAGGGACAGAGTAACTGTAACACAGAATAGTCCAGGAGTAACACACAGGGACAGAGTAACTGAAACATAGACAATAGTCCAAGAGTAACACACAGGGACAGAGTAACTGTAACACAGAATAGTCCAAGAGTAGCACACAGGGACAGAGTAACTGAAATATAGACAATAGTACAAGAGTAACACACAGGGACAGATTAACTGAAACATTCAGAATAGTCCAGGAGTAACACACAGGGACAGAGTAGCTGAAATAGAGAATAGTAGATGAGTCACACTCAGGGACAGCGTAACTGAAACACAGACAATAGTGCAAGAGTAACACACAGGGACAGCGTAAATGAAACAGAGAGAAGAGTCCACGAGTAACACACAGGGACAGAGTAACTGAAACAGGGAATAGTCCAGGAATAAAACACAGGAAAGAGTAACTGAAACATAGAGAATAGTGCCAGTGAGGTTAGAAATAGGACGATAGTGCAGCTAAACACGTGGCTGAACAGCTGGTGTAGGAAGGAGGGTTTCAGATATGTGGATCATTGGGATACCTTCTGGGGAAGGTGGGACCTGTGCAAGAAGGACGGGTTGCATCTGAACTTGGGGGGCACCAATATCCTGGGCGGGAGGTTTACTAGAGCTCTTCGGGAGGGTTTAAACTCGTTTGGCAGGGGGATGGGAACCGGAGCTACGGATCAGTGGATGGGGTAGCTGTAGACCAGGCAGATACAGAGTGCAGAGAGTCTGTGAGGAAGCTTAGACAGTTGACAGGGCAAAGTTGCAGCCAGTATGATGGGTTGAAGTGTGTCTATTTTAATGCAAGAAGTGTTGGGAATAAGGGTGATAAACTTAGAGCATGGATCAGTACTTGGAGCTACGATTTTGTGGCCATTACGGAGACTTGGATATCACAGGGGCAGGAATGGATGTTGGATGTTCCGGGGTTTAGATGTTTCAAAAGGAATAAGTAGGGAGGTAAAAGAGGTGGGGGAGTGGCATTGCTAATCAGGGATAGTATCACAGCTGCAGAAAGGGAGGTCATCGAGGAGGGTTTGTCTACTGAGTGAGTATGGGTGGAAGTCAGAAACAGGAAAGGAGCAGTCACTTTATTGGGAGTTTTCTATCGACCCCCCAGTAGCAACAGAGACACGGAGGAACAGATTGGGAGGCAGATTTTGGAAAGGTGCAGAAGTAACAGGGTTGTTGTCATGGGTGACTTCAACTTCCCTAATATTGATTGGAACCTCCTTAGTGCAAATAGTTTGGATGGAGCAGATTTTGTCAGGTGTGTCCAGGAAGGTTTCCTGACTCAATATGCAGATAGGCCGACTAGAGGGGAGGCTATGTTGTATTTGGTGCTTGGCAACGAACCAGGCCAGGTGGCAGATCTCTTGGTGGGAGAGCATTTCGGTGATAGTGATCACTACTCCCTGATCTTTACTATAGTCATGGAGAGGGACAGGAGCAGACGGGATGGGAAAATATTTAATTGGGGGAGGGGGAATTACAATGCTATTAGGCAGGAACTGGGGAGCATAAATTGGGAACAGATGTTCTCAGGGAAATGCACGACAGAAATGTGGAGGTTGTTTAGGGAGCACTTGCTGCGACTGCTGGATAGGTTTGTCCCGATGAGGCAAGGAAGGGATGGTAGGGTGAAGGAACCTTGGATGACAAGAGATGTGGAACAGCTAGTCAAGAGGAAGAAGGAAGCTTACTTAAGGTTGAGGAAGCAAGGATCAGACAGGGCTCTAGAGGTTTACAAGGTAGCCAGGGAGGAACTGAAGAATGGACTTAGGAGAGCTAGAAGGGGACATGACAAAGTCTTGGCGGGTAGGATTAAGGAAAATCCCAAGGCATTCTACACTTATGTGAGGAACAAGAGGATGGCCAGAGTGAGGGTAGGGCCGATCAGGGATAGTGGAGGGAACTTGTGCCTGGAGTCGGAGGAGGTAGGGGAGGTCCTTAATGAATACTTTGCTTCAGTATTCACTGGATTCAGTATTCAGAGGGACCTTGTCGTTTGTGAGGACAGCGTGCAACAGGCTGATATGCTCGAACAGGTTGATGTTAAGAAGGACGATGTGCTGGAAATTTTGAAACACATGAGGATAGATAGGTCCCCGGGGCCAGACGGGATATACCCAAGGATATTACAGGAAGCGAGGGAAGAGATTGCCACGCCTTTGGCGATGATCTTTGCGTCCTCACTGTCCACTGGAGTAGTACCAGATGATTGGAGGGTGGCAAATGTTATTCCCTTGTTCAAGGAAGGGAATAGGGATAACCCTGGGAATTATAGACCAGTCAGTCTTACGTCGGTAGTGGACAAATTGTTGGAGAGGATTCTGAGAGACAGGATTTATGATTATTTGGAAAAGCATAGTTTGATTAGAGACAGTCAGCATGGCTTTGTGAGGGACAGGTCATGCCTCACAAGCCTTATTGAATTCTTTGAAGATGTGACGAAACACGTTGATGAAGGAAGAGCAGTGGATGTGGTGTATATGGATTTTAGCAAGGCGTTTGATAAGGTTCCCCATGGTAGGCTCATTCAGAAAGTAAGGAGGCATGGGATACAGGGAAATTTAGCTGTCTGGATACAGAATTGGCTGGCCCATAGAAGGCAGAGGGTGGTAGTAGATGAAAAGTATTCAGCCTGGAGCTCGGTGACCAGTGGTGTTCCACAGGGATCTCTTCTGGGACCTCTGCTCTTTGTGATTTTTATAAATGACTTGGATGAGGAAGTGGAAGGCTGTGTTAATAAGTTTGTCGATGACACAAAGGTTGCTGGAGTTGTGGATAGTGTGGAAGGCTGTTGTAGGTTGCAACGGGATATTGACAGGATGCAGAGCTGGGCTGAGAAGTGGCAAATGGAGTTCAACCTGGATAAGTGTGAAGTGATTCATTTTGGAAGGTCGAAACTGAAACACGGAGAATTGTTCAGTAAAACCCACAGGGACAGAGTATCTGAAACACGGAGAGTAATCCAAGAGTAACAGGCACGGACAGAGGAACTGAAACACAGAGAATAGTCCAGGAGTAACATGCAGGGACAGAGTAACTGGAACACAGAGAATAGTCCAGGACTAACACACAGCGACAGATTAACTGAAACACAGAGAATAGTCCAGGACTAACACACAGGGACAGAGTAACTGAAACACAGAGAATAGTCCAGGAGTAACACACAGGGACAGAGTAACTGAACACAGGGATAATTCAAAGAATAACATACAGGAATGGATTAACATGGACATACATGTACAAGGAAAGGAAATGACGCAGAGGAAAATACAGAAAGCAGGAGAGGAACAGCCACAGTTGGAATTTGGCAGAGAGAGAGAGCGGGAGTCCTTTCTGATATCCAAAACCGACAATCCATGCAGATCTCAATAGGAATGGTGAATAAGGTGGAGTCGGTCGTGTCAGAAAGGACTGGGAATCTCTCTCTAAATATTCACCTTCTTGCTCAGCCAACGTAAAGATTTGTGCCGTTGGTAGCTTTCAGTATAACCAATTCACTTTTCTCTAACTTAGTTGCAGTATTTCAATCCTGATTCTGCTGCTGCTCAGTATTCAGTCATTCCAGAAAATGAAATTCATGGAGTTGCATTCATTTTTAACATTAACACCATCGACAACATCCATGGGAATGAGATGAAAGAGTTTCAAGAACTACAAACCATTGTGGGACAGAAATGTAAGTCTCTTTTTTTTCTGCCTATGTCAGCTTTGTTGCCATGTAGTTTCATGTTTCACATTGATATTTTTGTTCAATGTCTCTTTTCAGATATTTACCGAATTGTGATTGGGACCCACTTTGACCATTTAGGAATATCAGAGAGTTACTCTCAGTATATTTATGAATACAAGCGACTACAGGAGAAGGTAACAACAAACAGTGGCTTAATTTGTAGAATCAGCTACATTGAAATCAATGCAATTAAAAAAATATATATTGTTCTCAGGATCTGGGCATTACTGACCATCTCTAATTGCCCTTGAGTAGGTGGTGGTGAGCTGCCTTCTTGAACCACTGCAGTCCATGTGGGGTAGGTACACCCACAGTGATGTTAGGAAGGGAGTTCCAGAATTTTGATCCAGCAACAGTGAAGGAACGGTGATATGGTTCCAAGTCAGGATGGTGTGTGGGGCTTGGTGGGGGACTTACAGGTGGTAGTGTTCCTGTACTCTTGCTGCCTTTATCCTTCTAAGTGGGAGAGGTCGTGGGTTTGGAAGGTGCTGTCGAAGGAGCCTTGGTGAGTTGCTGCAGTGTATCTTGTAGATGGTGCACACTGCAACCAGGGTGCATCAATGGTGGAGGGGGTGAATGTTAAAGGTGGTGGATGAGCACGAAGATGAATACTTACAGGACAGGTTCTCAGTCCAAACTGACATGGTAAGTTCCAGTCAGTTTTTCTCAAGTTTCAGTTTAGATTGAGTCAGGCTCCGACATGGAACATTCAAACTGCAAGTAAGTTAAATTGATTCGTTAAAGAGGGAACTGCCTGACAGTGACATTATCTGTCAATCAGCTAAAAGTAGTTTGTTCAATAGGTGTTAATCACTGTAGCAGGAAGTTAAGCTAGTGACTGATCAGAGGTTCTATAGAAGCAGTCAGATTTTCAAGCTGCATGGAGAGAAAACTTTGCCTGAGTGAGATATAGTGTGTGAGATATAGAGATAGAGTGTGAAGGTGGGAATTTGGTTCATGTGGGAATTTGGTGCAGAGGGGGAAAGAGGAATTGACATGCAACATTCTAAAAAGGAAGGAAAGTGATTGGCTGGTCAACATTTTCTCCTTTTCTCATATCTAAGCTAAGGAATTTTAATTGGGGTAAGTATAACATTAATTGAAATAATAAGAATAAGAATCTTCTGAGACTCAGCTAATCTATTAGTAAGGGTTTATTATTAGTTGTAAAGCTTATTAGTAGTGGGGCTGAGTAGCAGTGGGGTTTATTAATTATAAATGAATTAAGAAAAATAAATTAACACATAATAAAGATGGCAGGGCAGGTGATGTGTAGCAGCTGCAGTCTGTGGGAGATGGTGGACGCCAGTGTGATCCACGGCAAACACGACCACAGCAAGTGTCTGTGGCTCGAGGAGTTTCGGCTCAATGATCTGGAGGCTGAACTACAGACACTGCGATGTATCAGAGAGGGGGAAAGCTACCTGGACACTTTGTTCCAGAAGGCAGTCACACCCCTTAAGATAGAATCTTCTGATTTGGTCTGTGGTCAGGGACAGGAGGATGTGACTGTGATTGAGGCAGGTAAGGGGATCGAGAAAGCAAAAGTGGAGGAGCCTCTGCCCTTGCAATTGTCCAATAGGTTTCAGGTTCTTTCAACTTCTCTGCATGAAAGCGAGGGCTGCTGGATGGATGAGGAAACTGACTGTGGCACCACGGTACAGGAAGTCATTCAAACAGGGGGAGTAAATAGGAATGTAGTGGTAGTAGGGGACAGTATAGTCAGGGGGATAGACACAGTTCACTGCAGCCAAGAGCGAGAATCCAGAAGGCTGTGTTGCTTGTCTTCAGGGTTCAGGACATCTACTCAGGGCTGGAGAGGAACCTGCAATAGGAGGGAAAGGTTCCAGTTGTCGTAGTCCCTGTGGGTACCAAAGACATAGATAGGATGAGGAAAAAGGTTCTGTATAGGGAGTATGAGCATCTAAGGGCTAAATTGAAAAGCAGAACCTCAAAGGTAATAATATGAGTTATTAGCTGAGCCACGAGCAAATTGGTGTCGGGTAAATAAGATTAGAGAGTTAAACGCGTGACTCAAAGGTTGGTGTGGGAGAAATGGGTTTTGATTCATGGGGCACTGGCACCAGTACTGGGGAAAATGGGAGCTGTATCGTTGGGACAGACTTCATCTGAACCGTGTTGGGAGCAGTGTTCTGGTGAGTCATATAACTAGTGTGGTCGAGAGGGCTTTAAACTAAATAGTGGGGGCAAGTGATCAAGTGAGGGAAGATGTCATAATTTAAAGAGAGGAGAAGTTAAGAGTGCAAGATGGCACTAAGGATAATGGTAATCAGAGTGTGACAAAAAGGGATGGAGTGTACAAATGTAAGAGTGCGCCATCAGATAAGGCTAGATGTTGTGAATTAAGAGTGGGGGAGGGGGAGGGTGAAGGGAGATTTAGAAAGCCCAAGAGAAAGGCCAATGCATTCAAACAGTATAGTATTATGGGGGTGAAGCTATGAAGAATGGGTCAGGAGACAACAGAGTTTAACAAAAATTGTACATCAGAGAATAAGGTCATTGCAGGGAATTAATGCACTAAACACCTGCAATAAATAAAATAGATGAACTCGTGTCTCAAATAGAGGTTAAATGATTTCGATCTAATCGCCATCTCAGAGACATGGTTACAAGGTGATCAAGGTTGTGAAATAAATATTTCAGGGTACACAATATTTCAGAAAAGCAGGCAGACTGGTAAAGGAGGAAGGATAGCCCTGATAGTAAAGGATGACACATAAGGACATTAGCAAGAAAGGATCTGGCCTCAGAAGATCATGAAGTAGAATCAGTATGGAAAGCAGGAATAGCAAGAATCACAAAATACTGGTGGAAGTGATTTATAGACCCCCTAACAGTCATTATACTGTTGGACAGAGCATTAAACTAGAAATTATTGGAGCTTGTAACAAAGACAGTGTAATAATTGCGGGGTACTTTAATCTTCATATGGACCGGGGCAATGAAATTGGCAAGAGTGGTCTAGCAGATGAGTTTCTAGAATGATTTTGGGACAGTTTCTTGCAGTAATACATTGTGAAACTGACTAGGAATAAAGCTATCTTAGATCTAGTGTTGTGTAATGAAGCAAGGTTAATCAGTGATGTCATAGTACAAGATCCACTGGGAAATAGTGATCACAATACCACTGAATTCCATGTTAAGTTTGAAAGTGACATACTCCAATCACAAATAAGAATCTTATACTGAAAGCCAATTATATAGGTATAAGGGGAGAACTGGCTAAGGTAAATTGGGGAAATAGTCTAAAAGGTGTGGTGGTATATATACAGCGGGAAACCTTGAAAGAAACAATTCAAACCGTTCAACAAAAATACATTCCATTGAAAAGCAAAAACTCAGCAAGAAAGACCTATGGCTCACTCAGGAAGTTAAGGATAGTATTAGGTTAAAAGAAGAGGCTTACAATGTTGCAAAAAAGAGTAACAAGTCTGAGGATTGGGAGTGTTTTAGAAACCAGCAAAGGACGACCAAAAAGTTGATAAAAAAGGAAAAAATAGATCATGGGAGTAAACTCGCCAGTCATAAAAATAGATTGTAAGAGCTTTTATCGGTATAAAAATGGAAGAGAGTAGCTAAAGTAAATGTTGGTAACTTAGAAGCAGAGACAAGCGAAATTATCATGGGGAATGAGGAAATGGCAGAGGCATTGAACAAATATTTTGTTTCTTCATAATAGATGACTCATATTTCATACCAGAAATAGACCTAGGTAACCTAGGGGCTAAAAATGAGTGAGGAAATTATGGAAATTAATATCAGCAGGTGAAAAGTATTGGAGAATCTGAAGAGACTAAAATCGAAATATCTCCCGGACCTGATGGCGTATACCCTAAAAGAGAAAGCTGCAAAGATAGTGGATGTGCTAACTATGAATTTCCAAAATTCCTTAGATTTGGGAATGGTCCCATAAGATTGGAAATTGGTAAATGTTATACAGCTTTCCAAGAAAGGAGGGAGGGAAAAAACAGTGAACTACAGGCCAGTTAGCTTAATATCAGTCATTGGCTCAATGCTGGAATCTATTATTCAGGAAGTCTTAACAATGCACTTTGAAAAGCTCTGTATGATTCGAACAAGTCAACATGGTTTACTAAAGGGAAATCCTGTATGACAAATTCATTAAGAGTTTTTTGAGGATGTAAATAGTAGGGTAGATAAAGGGGAACCAGTAGATGTAGTATACCTGGATTTCCGAAGGATAGTCGATAAGGTGCCACACAAAAGGTTAATCAGCAAGGAGAGCTCATAGAGTTGGGGTAATATCTTTCTTCTCTTTTGGGCCTCCTTATCTCGAGAGACAATGGATACGCGCCTGGAGGTGGTCAGTGGTTTGTGAAGCAGCGCCTGGAGTGGCTATAAAGGCCAATTTTGGAGTGACAGGCTCTTCCACAGGTGCTGCAGAGAAATTTGTTTGTTGGGGCTGTTGCACAGTTGGCTCTCCCCTTGCGCCTCTGTCTTTTTTCCTGCCAACTACTAAGTCTCTTCGACTCGCCACAATTTAGCCCTGTCTTTATGGCTGCCCGCCAGCTCTGGCGAATGCTGGCAACTGACTCCCACGACTTGTGATCAATGTCACACGATTTCATGTCGCGTTTGCAGACGTCTTTATAACGGAGACATGGACGGCCGGTGGGTCTGATACCAGTGGCGAGCTCGCTGTACAATGTGTCTTTGGGGATCCTGCCATCTTCCATGCGGCTCACATGGCCAAGCCATGTATTGGGTAATATATTGGCATGGAAAGAGAACTGGTTAACAGTCAGGAAGCAAAGAGTGGGCATAAACAAGGAATTTTTAAGTTGGCAGGCAGTGAATAGTGGTGTGCCACAAGGATCAGTGCTGGGACCTCAGTTATTTACAATCTATATTAATGACTTCGATGAAGACACAGAGAAAATGAATCTAAGTTTGTTGCTGGCACAAAGGTAGCTGGAAAGGTAATCTGTGGGGGGGCGGGGACACAGAGAGGCTGCAAAAACATATAGACAGGTTAAATGAATGGGCAACTAGATGGAGTATAATGCAGGGAAGTGTGAAGTTATTCACTTTGGTCAAAAGAATAGAAAAGTTGAATATCTTTTAAAAGGTGTGAAACTGATAAGTTTTGCTGTTCAGAGACACTTGGTTTGCTTGTCCAAGGAACGCAGGAACAGCAAGCAATTAGGAAGGCAAGTGGCATGTTGACCTTTATTGCAAGAGGATTGCAGTACAGGAATAAAGAAGTCTTGCTACAATTGTACAGGGTTTTGGTGAGACCACATCTGGAATACTATGTGCTATTTTGGTCTCCACATTTAAGAAAGAATCTACTTGCACTGGAGGCAGTGCAGCAAACATTTACTAAATTGGTCCCTGGGATGAGGAGGTTGTCCTATGATGAGAGGCTGAGTAAATTGGGCCGATATTCTCTGGAGTTTAGAAGAATGAGAGGGGATCTCATTGAAACAGACAGGATTCTGATGGGGCTGGATAGGGTAGATACTGAGATTGTTTCCACTGGTCAGGGAATCTAAAACACGGGGGCACAGTCTCAGGATAAGGGGTCGATCATTTAGGACTGAGATGAGGAGAAATTACTTCATTCAAAGGGTTGTGAATCTTTGGAATTCTCTACCCAGAGGGTTGTGGATTCTCCGTCATTGAATATATTTAAGGTTTGGATAGACAGATTTTTAGTCTCTCAGGGAATCAAGGGATATGGGGAGTGGGTGGGAAAGTGGAATTGAAGCCAAGATCAGCCATGATCGTATTGAATGGCGGAGCAGGCTCAATGGGCCGAATAGTCTACTCCTCCCATTTCCTGTGTTCTTATCCCGTCCTTTGTCCTGGATGGTACCAAATTCTTGAGTGTTGTTGGAGTTGCACTCAAAGAACAAAGAACAGTACAGCACAGGAACAGGCCATTCGGCCCGCCAAGCCTGTGCCGATCTTGATGCCTGCCTAAACTAAAACCTTCTGCACTTCCGGGGACCGTATCCCTCTATTCCCATCCAAGTCATGTATTTGTCAAGATGGCTCTTAAACGTCGCTATCGTACCTGCTTCCACCACCTCCCCTGGCAGCAAGTTCCAGGCACTCACCACCCTCTGTGTAAAGAACTTGCCTCGCACATCCCCACTAAACTTTGCCCCTCGCACCTTAAACCTATGTCCCCCAGTAACTGACTCTTCCACCCTGGGAAAAAGCTTCTGACTATCCACTCTGTCCATGCCGCTCATAACTTTGTAAACCTCTATCATGTCGCCCCTCCACCTCTGTCGTTCCAGTGAAAACAATCAGAGTTTATCCAACCTCTCCTCATAGCTAATGCCCTCCAGACCAGGCAACATCCTGGTAAACCTCTTCTGTACCCTCTCCAAAGCCACCATGTCCTTCTGGTAGTGTGGCAACCAGAATTGCACGCAGTATTCTAAGTGTGGCCTAACTAAAGTTCTGTACAGCTGCAGCATGACTTGCCAATTTTTATACTCTGTGCGCCGACCGATGAAGGCAAGCATGCTGTATGCCTTCTTGACAACCTTATCCACCTGCATTGCCACTTTCAGTGACCTGTGGACCTGTACGCCCAGATCTCTCTGCCTGTCAATACTCCTAAGGGCTCTGCCATTTACTGTATACTTCCCACCTGCATTAGACCTTCCAAAATGCATTACCTCACATTTGTCCGGATTAAACTCCATCTGCCATTTCTCCGCCCAAGTCTCCAACCGATCTATATTCTGCTGTATCCTCTGACAATCCTCATCACTATCCGCAACTCCACCAACCTTTGTGTCGTCCGCAAACTTACTAATCAGACCAGCTACATTTTCCTCCAAATCATTTATACATACTACAAACAGCAACGGTCCCAGCACAGATCTCTGCGGAACACCACTAGTCACATCCCTCCATTCAGAAAAGCACCCTTCCACTGCTACCCTCTGTCTTCGATGACCGAGCCAGTTCTGTATCCATCTTGCCAGCTCACCTCTGATCCCGTGTGACTTCACCTTTTGTATCAGTCTGCCATGAGGGACCTTGTCAAAGGCTTTACTGAAGTCCATATAGATAACATCCACTGCCCTTCCTTCATCAATCATCTTTGTCACTTCCTCAAAAAACTCAATCAAATTAGTGAGACACGACCTCCCCTTCGCAAAGCCATGCTGCCTCTCGCTAATAAGTTTGTTTGTTTCCAAATGGGAGTAAATCCTGTCCCGAAGAATCCTCTCTAATAATTTCCTTACCACTGACGTAAGGCTCACCAGCCTATAATTTCCTGGATTATCCTTGCTACCCTTCTTAAACAAAGGAACAACATTGGCTATTATCCAGTCCTCTGGGACCTCACCTGTAGCCAATGAAGATGCAAAGATTTCTGTCAAGGCCCCAGCAATTTCTTCCCTTGCCTCCCTCAGTATTCTGGGGTAGATCCCATCAGGCCCTGGGGACTTATCTACCTTAATACTTTGCAAGACACCCAACATCTCTTCCTTTTTGATAATGAGATGACTGAGACTATGTACACTCCCTTCCCTAGGCTCATCATTCACCAAGTCTTTCTCTTTGATGAATACTGATGCAAAGTACTCATTTAGTACCTCGCCCATTTCCTCTGGCTTGATACATAGATTCCCTTCTCTGTCCTTGAGTGGGCCAACCCTTTCCCTAGTTACCCTATTGCTCTTTATATACGGATATAAAGCCTTGGGATTTTCCTTAATCCTGTTTGCCAATGACTTTTCATGACCCCTTTTAGCCCTCCTGACTCCTTGATTAAGTTCCTTTCTCCTGTCTTTATATTCCTCAAGGGATTCGTCTGTTCCTCGCCTTCCAGCCCTTCTGAACGCTTCCTTTTTCTTTTTGACAAGGCTCACAATATCCCGCGTTATCCAAGGTTCCCGAAACTGCCAAACTTATCCTTCTTCCTCACAGGAACATGCTGGTCCTGGATTCTAATCAACTGACATTTGAAAGACTCCCACATGTCAGATGTTGATTTACCCTCAAACAGCCGCCCCCAATCTAAATTCTTCAGTTCCTGCCTAATATTGTTATAATTAGCCTTCCCCCAATTTAGCACCTTCACCCGAGGACTACTCTTATCCTTATCCACAAGTACCTTAAAACTTATGGAATTATGGTCACTGTTCCCGAAATGCTCCCCTACTGAAACTTCGACCACCTGGCTGGGCTCATTCCCCAATACCAGGTCCAGAATGGCCCCATCCCTAGTTGGACTATCTACATACTGTTTCAAGAAGCCCTCCTGGATGCTCCTTACAAATTCTGCCCCATCCAAGCCCCTAGCACTAAGTGAGTCCCAGTCAATATAGGGGAAGTTAAAATCACCCACCACTACAACCCTGTTACCTTTACATCTTTCCAAAATCTGTCTACGTATCTGCTCCTCTACCTCCCGCTGGCTGTTGGGAGGCCTGTAGTAAACCCCCAACATCATGACTGCACCCTTCCTATTCCTGAACTCCACCTATATTGCCTCGCTGCACGACCCCTCCGAAGTGTCCTCCCGCAGTACAGCTGTGATATTCTCCTTAACAAGTAATGCAACTCCCCCACCCCTTTTACATCCCCCTCTATCCCGCCTGAAGCTTCTAAATCCTGGAACATTTAGCTGTCCTTCCTTCAACCAAGACTCTGTAATAGCTACAACAACATAGTTCCAAGTACTAATCCAAGCTCTAAGTTCATCTGCCTTACCTGTTATACTTCTCGCATTGAAACAAATGCACTTCAGACCACCAGTCCCGCTGTGCTCCGCAACATCTCCCTGCCTGCTCTTCCTCTTAGTCTTACTGGCCTTATTTACGAGTTCCCCCTCATTTATTTCACTTGCTGTCCTACTGCTCTGGTTCCCACCCCCCTGCCACACTAGTTTAAACCCTCCCGAGTGATGCTAGCAAACCTCGCAGCCAGGATATTTGTGCCTCTCCAGTTTAGATGCAACCCGTCCTTCTTGTACAGGTCCCATCTGTCCCTGAAGAGAGCCCAATGGTCCAGATATTTGAAACCCTCCCTTCTACACCAGCTGTTCAGCCACGTGTTTAGCTGCACTATCTTCCTATTTCTAGCCTCACTGGCACAGGGCACAGGGAGTAATCCCGAGATTACAACCCTAGAGGTCCTGTCTTTTAACTTTCTACCTAACTCCCTAAACTCCCCCTGCAGGACCTCATCACTCTTCCTGCCTATGTCGTTGGTACCGATGTGTACCACAACCTCTGGCTGTTCACCCTCCCCCTTCAGAATGTCCCCTGTCCATCCAGAGACATCCTTGACCCTGGCACCAGGGAGGCAACATACCATCCTGGAGTCTCTTTCACGTCCACAGAAACGCCTATCTGTGCCCCTGAATATAGAGTCCCCTATAACTATTGCTCTTCTGTGCTTTGTCCCTCACTGCTGAACAACAGGGCCAACCATGGTGCCACTGCTCTGGCTGCTGCTGTTTTCCCCTGATAGGCCATCCCCCTCACAACAGCTTCCAAAACGGTATACTTGTTAGAGAGGGCGATAGCCATAGGGGATTCCTGCACTGACTGCCTGCTCCTTCTTGCAGTCACCCATCTATCTGCCTGCACCTTGGGTGTAACCACTTCCCTAAAACTCCTGACTATGACGCTTTCCGCCACCTGCATGCTCCTAAGTGCATCCAGTTGCCGCTCCAACCGATCCATGCGGTCTGTGAGGAGCTGCAACTGGGTACACATCCTGCAGATGTCGTCGTCCGGAACGCTGGAAGAGTCACGGACCTCCCACATCTCACAGGTGAAGCACTTCACCCCTCTAACTGACATTTCTATCACTAATTAATAAATTAATTTAATATAAACACTGATTAAATCCTTACTAAATTGTTATAATTAACTATATGGTCCCTAGTGCTAGATTCCTCCTATAAATATTAAATGCGAACTAAATACAGTAATCTCCTCCCTCTGGTTTAGTTACTCTACTTATTAATTAGTTAATTCGGGTTTTAATCAATTTTTATTGATGTTTTATTTTCAAATTCAGTTAAAAAAAATTCCCTACCAGCTGATCCGGTCACAGCTTTCCTGTGACGTCACTGTCAGTTTTTTTACCAGAGGTAAGTTTTTTATACTCCGCTCTCCGAGTCTTCTCCCAGTCAGCTGTGCTCTTTGGAAGCTCTCGGCTTCCCTCACTCTGAGGACAGGTAGGAAATAAAAGAAGCTCCTCGCTCTCTCCTCACCGAACTTCCTCAGTTACCAAACTTCCACTGTAGCACTCTAATGCAAACAAAGGCAGCACTGTCACATGACTCACTTTTATACTGACTGACTCTCGCCCCCTGAAAACTGGTTTAAGACAGTTCTCTAATTAACAAGGTACAGCTGCAAGCAGAGCCTGAGTGAACCCTGTTTAAAGCTGGTCTAAAACTCACCTTCTCCAACCCGAACAGCAACTGTTAAGTTAATCTGCTAAATAAAAGACAAATTAGATTTCAGATAAAATTAACCCTTAATTATCCTCAGTTACCAAACTTCCACTGCAGCACTCTAATGCAACCCAAGTCAGCAGTCCAGTGCAAACAAAGTCCAGGGAATTTGTGAATATTCCATCACACTCCTGACTTGTGCCTTGTGGACAGTTTCTGGGGAGTCAGGAAGTGAGTTCCTCGATGTTGAATATCTATCAATGAAGAGTGCAGGCGGAGCACCAGGCATACCTCAAAATGAGGTGTCAACCTGGTGAAGCTACAACCCAGGACTATCTGTGTGCTAAACAGTGTAAGCAGCATGCGATAGACAGAGCTAAGCGATCCCATATCCAATGGATCAGATCTCAGCTCTACAGTCCTGCCTAATCCAGTCATGAACGGTAGTGGACAATTAAACAACTAACTGGAGGAGGTGGTTCCACAAATATCCCCATCTACAATGATGGGGGAGCCCAGCACATCAGTACAAAAGAAAAGGCTGAAGCATTTGCAACAATCTTCAGCCAGAGTGCCGAGTTGATGATCCATCTCGGCCTCCTGCTGAAGTCCCCAGCATCACAGATGCCAGACTTCAGCCAATTCGATTCAGTCCATATGATATCAAGGAATGACTGAAGGCACTGGAGGCCATGGGCCCTGACAACATTCCGGCAATAGTACTGAAACCCTGTGCTCCAAAACTCGCCATGCCCCTAGCCAAGCTGTTCCAGTACAGCTACAACACTGGCATCTACCCAGCAACGTGTAAAATTACACAGGTATGTCCTGTAGACAAAAAGCAGGACAAATCCAACCCGGCCAATTACCGCTCCATCAGCCCACTCCCAATCATCAGTCAAGTGATGGAAGGTGTCACTGACAGTGCTATCAAGCGGCACTTGCTCAGCAATAACCTGCTCAGTGACGCTCAGTTTAGGTTCCCCCAGGGCCACTCAGCTCCTGACCTCATTACAGCCTTGCTTCAAACATGGACAAAAGAGCTGAACTCAAGAGGTGAGGTAAGAGTGACTGCCCTTGACATCAAGGCAGCATTTGACCAAGTCTGGAATCAAGGAACCCAAGCAAAACTGAAGTCAATGGGAATCAGGGGGAAAACTCTCCGCTGGTAGGAATCATATCTAGCACAAAGGAAGATGGCTGTGGTTGTTGGAGGTCAATCATCTGCGCTCCAGGACATCACTGCAGGAGTTCCTCAGGGTAGTGTCCTCGGCCCAACCATCTTCAGCTGCTTCATCAATGACCTTCCTTCAATCATAAGGTCAGAAGTGGGGATGTTCGCTAATGATTGTACAATGTTCAGCACCATTCACGACTTCTCAGATACTGAAGTTGTCCGTTCAGAAATGCAGCAAGACCTGGACAATATCCAGGCTTGGGCTGATAAGTCGCAAGTAACATTCGTGCCACACAAGTGCCAGGCAATGACCATCTCCAACAAGAGAGAATCTAACCATCTCCCCTTGACATTCAATGGCATTACCATCGCTGAATCCCCCACTATCAACATCCTGGGGGCTACCGTTGACCCGAAACTGAACTGGACCAACCACATAAATACCATGGTTACAAGAGCCGGTCAGAGCCTAGGCATCCTGCGGCGAGTAACTCACCTCCTGACTCCCCAAAGCCTGTCCACCATCGACAAGTCAGGAGTGTGATAGAATACTCTCCACTTGCCTGGATGGGTACAGCTCCAGCAACACTCAAGAAAGTCGACACCATCCATTACAAAGCAGCCCGCTTGATTGGCACCCCATCCACCAACATTCACTCCCTCCACCACTGACGCACGATGGCAGCAGTGTGTACCATCTACAAGATGCACTGCAGTAACGCACCAAACTCCTGAGGCAGCACCTTCCAAACCCACGACCACGAGCACCTCAGCAAATGCATGGGAACAGCACCACCTGCAAGTTCCCGTCCAAGTCACGCATCATCCTGACGTGGAACTGTATCGCTGTTCCTTCACTGTCACTGGGTCAAAATCCTGGAAGTCCCTTCCGAACAGCACTGTGGGTGTACCTACAAGAAGGCAGCTCACCACCACCTTCTCAAGTGCAGTTATGGGTCAGCAATAAATGCTGGCCTTGCCAGTGATGCCCACATCCCATGAAACGAATCATAAAAAATCTAGTCTCTGACCTGCTTCGGGGCCACTGTATTTGCCTGGCTGGTTCAGTTCAGAATCTAGTTCATGGTAACTTCCGGGATGCTGATAGAGAGGGATTCAATGTTGGTAAACCCATTGAATGTCAAGGGCAGATGGTTAGATTCTCTCTTGTTGGAGGTGGGCATTGCCTGGCATTTTTGTGGCGCAAATGGTACTTGCCTTTATCAGCCCAAATCTGAATGTTGCCGAGTATTTGCTACTTGTGGGTTTCATTATCTGAGGAGTTGTAAATGGTACTGAACACTGTGTAATCATCGGTGAACATCCCCACTTCTGACCTTATTAAGGAGGGCAGATCATTGATGAAGCAGCTGAAGGCTTGGGCCTAGGACACTATCCTGAGGAACTCCTGCAGTGATGTCCTCGAGCTGAGATGATTGGTCTCCAACAACCTCAGCCATTTTCCTTTGTGCTGTGTATGACTCCAAACAGTGGAGAACCTTTCCCCTGATCGTCACTTACTTCAGTTTTACTCTGGGCTCCTTGATACCACACTCTGCTAAATGCTGCCTTGCTATCGAGAGCTGTCACTCTCACCTCCTCCATAGAACTGAGATATTTTGTCCGTGTTTGGATCAAAGCTGTAATGAGGTCTGGAACCAAATAGCCTTGACGGAATCCAAACAGTGTCAGTGAGCAGGTTACTGGTGATTGACAGCATTGTCGATGACCCTTCCATCACTTTGCTGATGATTGAAAATAGACTGACGGGGCAATAATTGGCCAGATTGGATTTGTCCTGCTTTTTGTGGACAGGACATACCTGGGCAATTTTCCACTTTGTCAGGTAGATGCCAGTGTTCTAGCTGTACTGGAATGAGCCTGGCCAGAGACACGGCTAGTTCTGCAGCACAAGTCTTCAGCGCTCTAGCTGGGATCTTGTCAGGGCCCATAGCCTTTGCAGTATCCAGTTCACTCAGTTGTTTCTTGATCTCAAGTAGAGCGAATTGAATTGACTGAAGACTGGCATCTGTGATGGGGCTCTCAAGAGGAGGTCAGGGAGTTCCAGGATTGGGACCCAGTGACGATGAAGGAATGTCAGTAATAATGGATGTTTGAATTCTCACTGGAGAATTCGTTTTTAAATGTGATGGTTTTTGTCTGATGGATCATGATGTTGGCTGCTTTCAGTCACAGTACTCGTGGAATTAAAAACAAGGTTCATTGCTGAAAATGGACCAGCTTGTTTTGATCCAGTATGACTCGAGGTTTAGACGTTGGCCTGGGCTCTCTGCCCCTCCCCAATGAATTGGGTGAATGTCTCTGGGGAGTGGGGTGCAGGACTGAAACATCACTGAAATGTATTCAATACAGGAGGCAGGGTTTAGGTGAGAGACCTGTCACAATGAGGGAATGCAGGTAGCATGGCCTTCTCAAGGGTGCTAACCTTGTCCCAGTGTGTTGTACTCTTGTCTCTGAGTGAGAAGATGGTGGGTTCAAGTCCCATTCCAGAGGGTGCTGCATTGTTGGAGGTGCCATCTTTCAGATGAGACGTGAAACTGTCTGCCCTCTCGGGTGGATGTAAAGGATTACATTGAACTATTTTGAAGAGTCAGTGAGTTCCCCCCTGTGTCCTGACGAACATTTATCCATCAATCAACACTTAAAAGCAGATTATCGAATGATTTATTTAATTGTTGTTTGTGGCAGCTTGCTGTGCAAAAATTAGCCTCCAGGTATTTGTATAAACTTCTATTTATACAAAATCTTTCCCAACCCCAGAGTATCACAGAGTGCGTCACAGCCAATGAAATGTTGTAATGTAGGAACCATGGCAGCCAATTTGTGCACAGCAAGCTCCCACAAATAGCAGCGAGAGAAATGATCAGATCCTTTTTTTTTGTGAATGTTGATTCAGATTTGTGATGTAGAACATATAATCACTTTGTCTAGGTTATAATTGCTAATTAAAACCTATCTCTCTCTCTCTCCTTTTTCTCTCAGTTTAAAAAGTTGTCAGCAAATACCATGATGGAAAAGCATATCATGTTTACCATTTCGAATGAATGGAAAGGAGATAAGATAGAGGAGACAAAATGTGTTCTCGCTTTGTACGCACTGGAAAATATGGTCAGAAACATCGACCAATACATGAAAATAACACAGCAATGAGTAAACCTAATCTAATGCTGAACTGTATAATAAATCCTATTTCTGTATCATCGTGACTGACTTAGTCCAGTTCCAAAAATCTCAACATGAAAATCCATTATCCTCTCAATGGTGTTTTAGAAATTTACAGTTTAGTGGGGTTAGAATGTGAGGTTATAATGTATTTACTGTCCATTCTATACAAGTTTACACAGATGTAGTCAGAGAATATTAAAGCACAGAAAGAGGCCAGTCAGCCCATCATGCCTGTGCTGGCCCTTTGAGTTATCTGATTAGTCCCACTTCCTCCCTGCTCTTATCCTGTAGTTCTCCAATTTTACTTTCCTTTTTCAAGCCCAGCTGTGCCAAGAATCATGTCGACTGCACCTTCAGGCCTTAAATCCAGAGGAAGTTAGAAGCCTTGCCAAGTGTCTCCTGATACTGATTGAATAATTTTTATACTGTCGCTTATATAATAAATATTCTGTAATTGCTTTATATTCTATGCAAGTCTTTTTTCATGAAGGAATCTAAAGTTTTATTTAGTTTTAACAATCAAGCCTGGTGTCAGCTGGACTCAAACAAAAGAAAATTTACAGGAAATCTGAAATAAAACCAGAAAATGCTGGAAATACTCAATAGGTCAGGCAGAATCTGTGAGGAGAGAAACAGGGTTAACATTTCAGGTCAATGACCTTTCACCAGATGTAGAGGAGATCACATCGTGAGCAGTAAATACAGTATGCTCAATTGAAACAAGTATAATAGCTGTTTCACCTGGAAGGGGTGTTCGGGGAAAGTGCGAAGGTAGGAGGTCAAAGGTCAGGTATTGCATCTCTTGTGCTTACATGGGAAGGGGAGGGTTTATTGAGGAGTGGACTAGTGTGTTACAGAGGGAACGGTCCCTTCAGAATGCTGAAAGGAGAGGGGAAGATATGTCTGTTGGTGTTGTCACAGTGAAGGTGGTGGAAATGGCAGAGGATGATCCATTGAATGCAGAGGCTGGTGGAATGGAAGGAGAGAACAAGAGGAACTCAATAATAGTTCTGAGACGGAGGGGAAGGGATGAGAGCAGAATGGAACGGACACGCCTGAGGTTCCTGTCAACCATGGTGGAGGGGAATCCTCGGTTGAGGAAAAAGGAAGACATAACAGAATGCTGGGATGGAAGATTGCATCGTCAGAGCTAACGGAGTTCGGAGAAATTGGGAGAATGAAATAGCATCCCACAGGAAGCAGAGTGCAAGGAAGTGTAGTTGAGGTAGCTGTGTGTGTATCACTGGGCTCACACTGGTCGACAGCCTATCCTCAGAAATATAGATAGAGAAATTGAGGAAGAGAAGGGAAGAGTCGGAGATAGACTATGTGAAGGCAAGGGAAGGGTTCAAATTGGAGCAAAGTTAATGAAATGTGTCTAGAGGAGGGTTGAATGGTTACAGCAGAACCATTACCAGCACCTGCTGTGCAAGAAAATGGAGCATTAGTTATGATCTGAAGTTATTGAACTCAATGTTGAAGCCGGTAGGTCACCAAGTGCCTTATTGAAAAAGGAGGTGCTGTTCTTTGAGCTTCATTGGAACAGTGTGGGAGGCTGAGGACCGAGAGATCAGACTGGAATTGGTGCAGTGAATTAAAATGACAGGCAGCGGGAAGCTCAAGGTTACGTTACTGACTGAATGGAGGTGTTCCAGAAAGCGATTACACAATCTGTTTTAGGTCTCCTCAGTGTCGAGGAGACCACATCATGGGCTGGAAGCACAGTATATTAAGTCAGAAAGAATACAAGTAAATCACTGTTCCACCGAGAATAAGATTGAGGCCCTGCACAAGCTTAGTATAATAATGTGCATCAGGAGATAGTCACAGGTGACAGATTAAATACAATTTCAAAATACTTATGTATGCAAAAGTGTAAACACAAGAACACAAGAAGCGGGAGCAGGAGTAGACCATATGGCCTATTGAGCCTGCTCCACTAATCAATATGATCATGACTGATCTTGGGCTTTAATTCCACTTTCCCGCCCATTCACCATATTCCTTGTTTTCCTGAGAGACCAAAAATCTGTCTGTCCCAGCCTTAAATATATCTGCAAGTGATTAGAGAAATGTTGTGCATACAGAGAAATGTGGGTAGAGATTTCAACACATCAGGGCCTCCAATTCTGAATGAGAAATAAAATGAGAGATATTTGGGGAATGGGTTAGGAACTGGAGCTGATTAGCTGCTGGATCATTCCGGAATGTGAAGAGGCTCTGTGGAAACAGCTGAAAGGTATGAACACTCCAAGTGGTGTCCTTATAGGTGAAGGACTAACAGCAGTGTTACCAGTAAGGGAAATAGTAGATGTCATGAGAGTTTTATTATTGTAGTGAAACATGGCGGCATCCAGGGTGGTGGTCGTGTAAGGATGGGAGAGGAATTCACCGCAGAGAGAGGGGAAACGGCTGGCAATCCAGGAAAGGAATGCTGATGAAGACCCTGCCAGTGGTGGCCAGGCTTGGCCAACTGGACAGGAAGGCCACTTGGCTGTGTTTGGGGAGCCCGTCCACGGTGACAATCAGGAGAAAGAGCGGCCACGTGGTCCCGGCAGCGGCTCCCGCTCACTCGGCGACTCCGCGCTGTTTCCACACATACCTTCCCCACAACTCCGGCTTGGCTCCCGGCTCCCGGATCCCGATCCCGATCCCAGTAGCAGTACACCATGATAAAAGGGACAATGGTGGGAGCTGATGGAATGTTTTATTACCTGCACCCCCTCCCCCACCGCTCCCAGCTCAGCCCCCTCGCACCCCCTTCCCCTACCCAGCTCGCACCCCCTTCCCCCACCCCCCTCGCACCCCCTTCCCCCACCCCCTGCACACCGCCTTCCCCCATCCCCCTCGCACCCCCTTCCCCCACCCCCTCGCACCCCCTTCCCCCCGCCCCTCTCGCAACCCCTTCCCCCCATCCCCCTCGCACCCCCTTCCCCCCGCCCCCTCGCAACCCCTTCCCCCCACCCCCCTCGCACTCCCTTCCCCCCACCCCCCTCGCACTCCCTTCCCCCCGCCCCCCTCGCAACCCCTTCCCCCCATCCCCCTCGCACCCCCTTCCCCCCGCCCCCTCGCAACCCCTTCCCCCCACCCCCCTCGCACTCCCTTCCCCCCACCCCCCTCGCACTCACTTCCCCCCGCCCCCCTCGCAACCCCTTCCCCCCGCCCCCCTCGCAACCCCTTCCCCCCACCCCCCTCGCACCCCCCTCCCCCAACCCCTCGCACCCCCTTCCCCCCACCCCCCTCGCACTCCCTTCCCCCCACCCCCCTCGCACTCCCTTCCCCCCACCCCCCTCGCACACCCTTCCCCCCGCCCCCCTCGCAACCCCTTCCCCCACCCCCCTCGCACTCCCTTCCCCCCGCCCCCCTCGCAACCCCTTCCCCCGCCCCCCTTGCAACCCCTTCCCCCCACCCCCCTCGCACCCCCCTCCCCCAACCCCTCGCACCCCCTTCCCCCCAACCCCCTCGAACCCCCTTCCCCCATCCCCCTCGCACCCCCTTCCCCAACCCCTTGCACCCCCTTCCCCCAACCCCCTCGAACCCCCTTCCCCCACCCCCCTCCCACCCCCTTCCCCCACCCACCTCGCACCCCCTTCCCCCACCACCCTGGCACCCCCTTCCCCCAACCCCTTGCACCCCCTTCCCCACAACCCCCTTCCCCCACCCCCTCGCAACCCCTTCCCCCACCCCCTCGCACCCCCTTCCCCCACCCACCTCGCACCCCCTTCCCCTACCCACCTCGCACCCCCTTCCCCTACCCACCTCACACCCCCTTCCCCCACCCTCCTCACACCCCCTTCCCCCCACCCCCCTCGCACCCCTTCCCCCAACCCCCTCGCACCCCCTTCCCCCCACCCCCTCGCACCCCCCTCGCACCACCTTCCTCCCCACCCCCTCGCACCCACTTCCCCCCAACCCCCTCGCACCCCCTTCCACCACCCCCTCGCACCCCCTTCCCCCCACCCCCTCGCACCCCCTTCCTCCCCACCCCCTCGCACCCACTTCCCCCCCACCCCCTTCCCCCACCCCCATCGCACCCCCTTCCCCCCACCCCCTCGCACCCCCTTCCTCCCCACCCCCTCGCATCCCCTTCCCCCCCTCCCCCCTCGCACCCCCTTCCCCCACCCCCACCGCACCCCCATCCCCCCACCCCCTCGCACCCCCTTCCCCCACCCCCTCGCACCCCTTCCCCCCCACCCCCTCGCACCCCATTCCCCCTCACCCCCCTCGCACCCCCTTTACCCCACCCCCCCAGCACACCCTTTCCAGCTCCCCCATGCACCATCTTCCCCTTGCAACCGCTTCCCCTGCACCGATCTCCCCTACCCTCTGCAGCCCCCCTCCCAGCTCCCCCACACCCCCTTCCCTCCACCCCTTCCCACCCCACTCCTCCTCCTCACAGCCCCTCCCCTCCCCCGCACCCCCTTCCCCCCACCTCCTCCCACCGGCATCCACATACCCCTGTGTAGGGGCCCTAACAACCCCACAGCCTTGTGGGCGTCTCGGGAGAGACCAAGGCTAAGGGAGTAAACCCTAACAGGGCGGCGCAGTGGTTAGCACCACAGCCTCACAGCTCCAGCAACCCGGGTTCGATTCTGGGTACTGCCTGTGTGGAGTTTGCAAGTTCTCCCTGTGTCTGCGTGGGTTTCCTCCGGGTGCTCCAGTTTCCTCCCACATGCCAAAGACTTGCAGGTTGGTAGGTAAATTGGCCAGTATAAATTGCCCCTAGTATAGGTAGGTGGTAGGGAAATATAGGGACAGGTGGGGATGTGGTAGGAATATAGAATTAGTGTAGGATTAGTATAAATGGGTGGTTGATGGTCGGCACAGACTTGGTGGGCCGAAGGTCCTGTTTCAGTGCTGTATCTCTAAATAAAATAAAAAAATAAAATCTGGAGCGGAACCCCAAAGGCGGTCATGTGTCACCTTTGGCATGTTTCCGGCAGTTGCTCTGGACCCCACCAGGAAGGCCGAGAGGGGGGTTTTGACGCTTGGGCAACTCACAACCTCCATACATCCACCCAGGCATGCGCCATGGAGAGGTCACTCCATCGTCGTCTCACAGCGACCAAATCAACACGGAAGGCAGCAGTTACAGTTTATAAGTCCAGCTTAATTGCCATAGAGATTGGGCGCCACAGGTTGCCTTTGTCGGTGAGAGAGGTCATCGCATCTCACTGGACAGTTACCGCCCGCCTCAAACCGGGCAGCCCCCGGTCCGTAAGCTTCTGTCCCGCCACAGTCCACCTGCTTCAATGGGTGCTTGGAGCTCAGGGTCATTGCCCGACAAGTGGACTGTAACACCACACCAAACAGCACGACCAAAAAAGGAAAGAAAGTACTAGCCCTTCGTTTTGCAAGCTGGAACGTCAGAACTATGTGTCCTGGTCTGTCGGAAGACTTTAAACAAATCAAGGATTCTCGGAAGACCACCATCATCAACAAAGAGCTCAGTAGACTCAATGTAGACATTGCAGTACTTCAGGAGACTCGCCTCCCTGCGAGTGGATCTCTAGCAGAGCAAGACTACACCTTCTTCTGCCAGGGTAGGGATCCTGAAGAACCAAGACAGCATGGAGTGGACTTCGCCATCAGAAACTCTTTGCGCAGCATGATAGAGCCTCCCTCAAATGGCTCGGAATGCATACTGTCCATCCGACTGTTCACCGCCTCTGGTCCAGTACACCTACTCAGTATCTATGCTCCAACACTCTGCTCCTCACCTGAAGTTAAAGACCAGTTCTGCAAGGAACTCCATAATATCATTAGTAGCATCCCCAATACCGAACACCTATTCCTGCTGGGGGACTTTAACGCCAGGGTTGGGGCCGACCATGACTCATGGCCTTCCTGCCTTGGGCGCTATGGCATTGGAAGGATGAATGAGAATGGACAGAGACTGCTTGAGTTGTGTACCTATCACAACCTCTGCATCACCAACTCGTTCTTTCACATTAAACCCTGTCACCAGGTTTCTTGGAGGCAACCAAGATCACGTCGTTGGCACCAGCAGGACCTCATCGTCACGAGCCTCTTTAAACAGCGTTCAAATCTCATGCAGCTTCCACAGTGCGGACTGCAACACCGACCACTCCCTGGTGTGCAGCAAGGTTAGCCTCAAACCAAAGATGCTGCATCACTCCAAGCAGAAGGGCCACCCGCGCATCAACACGAGCAGAATTTCTCATCCACAGCTGTTACATAAGTTTCTAAATTCACTCGAAAAAGACCTTCAAAACACTCCCACAGGGGATGCAGAGACCAAGTGGGCCCACATCAGAGATGCCATCTATGACTCAGCAATGACCACCTATGGCAATCGTGCGAAGAGGAATGCAGACTGGTTTCAATCTCACATTGAAGAGCTGGACCCTGTCATAGCCGCTAAGCACATTGCAATGCTGAACTACAAGAAAGCCCCCAGCGAGTTAACATCCTTAGCACTTAAAGCTGCCAGAAGCACTGCACAAAGAACAGCCAGGCGCTGCGCAAATGACTACTGGCAACACCTATGCAGTCATATTCAACTGGCCTCTGACACAGGAAATATCAGAGGAATGTATAATGGCATCAAGAGAGCTTTTGGCCCAACCATCAAGAAGATTGTCCCCCTCAAATCTAAATCAGGGGACACAATCACTGATCAACGCAAGAAAATGGACCGCTGGGTGGAACACTACCGAGAACTGTACTCCAGGGAGAATGTTGTCATTGAGACCGCCCTCAATGCAGCCCAGCCTCTGCCAGTCATGGATGAGCTGGACGTACAGCCAACAAAATTGGAACTCAGTGCTGCCATTGATTCTCTAGCCAGCGGAAAAGCCCCTGGGAAGGACGGCATTACCCCTGAAATCATCAACAGTGCCAAGCCTGCTATACTTTCAGCACTGCACGAACTGCTTTGCCTGTGCTGGGACGAGGAAGCAGTACCTCAGGACATGTGCGATGCCGGTATCATCACCCTCTATAAAAACAAGGGTGACTGCAACAACTACCGTGGAATCTCCCTGCTCAGCATAGTGGGGAAAGTCTTCGCTCGTGTCGCCTTAAACAGGCTCCAGAAGCTGGCTGAGTGTGTCTATCCTGAGGCACAGTGTGGCTTTCGAGCAAAGAGATCGACCATTGACATGCTGTTCTCCCTTCGCCAGCTACAGGAGAAATGCCGTGAACAACAGATGCCCCTCTACGTTGCTTTCATTGATCTCACCAAAGCCTTTGACCTTGTCAGCAGACGTGGTCTCTTCAGACTACTAGAAAAGATCGGATGCCCACCAAAGCTACTAAGTATCATCACCTCATTCCATGACAATATGAAAGGCACAATTCAGCATAGTGACACTTCATCAGACCCCTTCCCAATCCTAAGTGGCGTGAAACAGGGCTGTGTTCTCGCACCTACACTGTTTGGGATCTTCTTCTCCCTGCTGCTCTCACATGCGTTCAAGTCTTCAGAAGAAGGAATTTTCCTCCACACAAGATCAGGGGGCAGGTTGTTCAACCTTGCCCGTCTAAAAGCGAAGACCAAAGTACAGAAAGTCCTCATCAGGGAACTCCTCTTTGCTGACGATGCTGCATTAACATCTCACACTGAAGAGTGTTTGCAGAGACTCATTGACAGGTTTGTGGCTGCCTGCAATGAATGTGGCCTAACCATCAGCCTCAAGAAAATGAACATCATGGGACAGGACGTCAGAAATGCTTCATCCATCAATATCGGCGACCACACTCTGGAAGAGTTCACCTACCTAGGCTCAACTATCACCAGTAACCTGTCTCTCAGTGCAGAATTAAACAAGTGCATGGGAAAGGCTTTCCTCTGCTATGTCCAGACTGGCCAAGAGAGTGTGGGAAAATGGCGCACTGACACAGAACACAAAAGTCCAAGTGTATCAAGCCTGTGTCCTCAGTACCTTGCTCTACGGCAGCGAGGCCTGGACAATGTATGTCAGCCAAGAGCGACGTCACAATTTATTCCATCTTCGCTGCCTCCGGAGAATCCTTGGCATCAGGTGGCAGGACCGTATCTCCAACACTGAAGTCCTCGAGGCGGCCAACATCCCCAGCATATACACCCTACTGAACCAGCGGCGCTTGAGATGGCTTGGCCATGTGAGCCGCATGGAAGATGGCAGGATCCCAAAGGACACATTGTACAGCGAGCTCGCCACTGGTATCAGACCCACCGGCCGTCCATGTCTCCGCTTTAAAGATGTCTGCAAACGCGACATGAAGTCCTGTGACATTGATCACAAGTCATGGGAGTCAGTTGCCAGCGATCGCCAGAGCAGGCGGGCAACCATAAAGGCGGGGCTAAAGCGTGGCGAGTCGAAGAGACTTAGCAATTGGCAGGAAAAAAGACAGAAGCACAAGGAAAGAGCCAACTGCGAAACAGCCCCGACAACCAATTTTATCTGCAGCACCTGTGGAAGAGTCTGTCACTAATATTGGCCTTTGTAGCCACTCCAGGCGCTGCTTCACAAACCACTGACCACCTCCAGGCGCTTCCCCATTGTCTCTCGAGACAAGGAGGCCAAAGAAGAAGAAGAAGGAGATGTCATGTATATCGTAAAGGATAAAATCAATGAAATGGTCCAGTTGACTTCACCAACTTGGACCTTTAACATAGATACTGAATCAGTCCGTGTAGAAATGCAGAAAGACCTGGACAATATCCAGGTTTGGGCTGATAAGTGGCAAGTAACATTTGCGCAAACAAGTGCCAGGCAATGACAATCTCCAACAAGAGAGAATCTAACCATCTCCCCTTGACATTCAATGGCATCACCATCGCTGAATTTCCCACTATCAACATCCTGGGGGTTACCATTGGCTAGAAACTGAACTGAACCAGCCACATAAAATGCCATGGCTACAAAAGCAGGTCAGAGCTCGGAATCCTGCAGTGAGTAACACACATCCTGACTCCCCAAAGCCTGACCACCATCTACAAAGCACAAGTCAGGAGTGTGATGGAATACTCTCCACTTGCCTGGATGGGTGCAGCTCCAACAACACTCAAGAAGCTCAACACCATCCAGGACAAAGCAGCCTGCTTGATTGGCACACCATCTACAAACATTCGCTCCCTCCACCACCGACGCACAGTGGCAGCAGTGTGTACCACCTACAAAATGCACTGCAGTAACTTACCAAGGCTCCTTCGACAGCACCTTCCAAACCTGCGACCACTACCACCTCAAAGGAGAAGGATAGCAATTGCATGGGAACACCACCACCTGCAAGTTCCCCTCCAAGCCACACACCATCCTGACTTGGAACTATATCACCGTTCCTTCACTGTCACTGGGTCAAAATCCTGGAGCTCCCCCACTAACAGCATTGTGGGTATACCTACCCCACATGGACTGCAGTGGTTCAAGAAGGCAGCTCACCACCACCTTCTCAAGGGTAATTAGGGATGGGCGATAAATGCTGGCCTGGCCAGCGATGCCCACATCCCAAGAATGAATTAAAAAAGTGTGCAGGACACTTGTCTTTCTGAATAGCAGCATGAATACAAAAGCAAGGATGCCTTCCTAAAGATTTACAAATCACTGGTTAGGCCTCAGCTGGAGTCTTGCGTCCAATTCTGAGCACCACACTTTCGGAAGGATGCCAAGGCCTTGGAGAGGATGCACAGGTGGTTTACCAGGATGTTATTGGGGATGAGGGAGATCGGTTATCTGGAGAGATCGGAGAAGCTGGGTTTCTCATAGCTGAGAAGGTTAACGGGTGACTGAATAAAGATGTTCAAAATAATGTGGGTTTTGATCGAACAAATAGGGAGAAATGATTTCCTCTGGCAAGTGGGTCAGTAACCAGAGAACATAGATTAAAAATAATTGCCTAGGAACTAGAGAGGAAATGACATATTTCTTTCCTTTGAGGATTGTTTAGATCTGTAACACATGACCTGAAAGGGTAGTTGAGTCAGATCCAATAGGAACTTTTAAAAGGCAGTTGGACATATATTTGACAAGAACAAGTTTACAGGGTTAGGGAGGACTAGATGGAGAATGGGACTCATTCAAAGAGCCAGCACAGGTACGACTGACCGAATGACCACCTTTACTGTACTATTCTCTCATTCTTTTATAATCTGATTTGTTGTAGGAATACTGGCAATGACAATACACAAAAGGGCAAATTATTAAAATGTGTGTTAATTCCACAATAGCGAATCGGATGATAAACTGAAAGACACATGCACTGTGGTCCTGCTGGACAAGGCTTTGAATAAACACAATAAGCCAGTAGAAGTAGATCATGAAGGTGTGTTCAATGAAAAACACTGCAGTTGTGTGAATTCTCTGGGATAAGACATGGTTACAGCAGCGATATCCTCCTTCCATGGAATACTGTGACACAGTTTAGGAGAGGTGTAGATAACAGGAAACAATGGAGAAAGTCACTCGGAGCATCTGGGAGAGGCAGTGGGAGAGTGGGTAAGATGAAATACAAGAATGCCTTACAGGAATAGTATAGTGTATTCATCCATAATGTTTAACAACACTTCGACTGCAGAAGAAAGTTGTTCGACTTGACAGAATTATAGAACAGAACTGTTAAGCCAGTCAGTTGTCATTATGAAGCCAGTCAAATACCTCAAGATTTACTTTTTTCCTGAAATTCCTCTTGGATTCATTAATGGCTAGCTTATAATGTGATTTGGGGCAGGCAACAACAACTTACATTGATACAGCACCTTTAATGTATAACTGTTCCATGGTGCTTCTCAGGGGTGTTAGTTCGACAAAAATTGACATCGAGCTACATGGGAGATAGTAGGACAAATGGGTAAATGATTGCTCAGACAAGAAGGTTTTAAGGAGCATATTGAAGGAGGAGAGAGAGTTGGAGAGGTTTAAAGAGAGAATTCCAGAGCCAAGGGATCAGGGAGCTGAAGGCACAGCCACCAATGGTGGAATGATGAAAATTGGAGATGCATAAGAGCCCAGATTTGAAAGAGCGCAGAGATCCTAGAGGATAATCTGTCTGGAGGAAGTTATAGAGATGGGAAAGGTGAGGCCTTGGACAGATTCGAACACTAGGATGAGAATTTTATATTAGAGGTGTTTCCAGACAGGCAGCCGATGTAGGTCAGCAAACATGGGAACCGGGGAGAGGTGAAGCTTGGAGCTAAATGGGGGAAATGTTCACAATCAGGAGCTTTATCTGCTTTCACACAGTACTGTAATGTTGGTGCACTCAGCCGTCACTCCTTCATGAGGTAAATGTTACATGTGCCCTGCTAAATGAGCTCTTCTGTGATTCACTTTACAGAGGAGGTCTGGAAGAAAGAGGCCAGTCATAAAGTGGGACCCCCCCCCCCCCCACTTCCCCCCACCACCCCCCAAATCACCGGGGAATCTGCTACCCGATCCACAGCTTGAAACATTGACCCTTGCTCACCAATACTGTCCTATCATGTGTTGAATCAATTAAGACAACTGTTCCAGTTGCAAGAAAAGCATGGACTCAACAGAAAAAAGTAATTTTTCAAAATCAATTGAATATATACGTGTCAGCAAGCAAGTATGTCTCTTATACTTACAAATAGGATACCCATTGGGAACCTGAAGCTAGTAGCTCTCCAAGCCAGGGTGAAGTAACCTGGGATAAGTTAAATGCACTGTCTATAGAGGAGTTGAGGAAAATGGCTGAACAGTGTGGGATCAGTGTACGTGGCAAGGCTAAGAAGTCTGAACTCCTAAGGCTAGTGGTCAATCATTTTTCCCTTGAATCTGAAGAAGCAGAAACAGGGTTAGAAGCAGACTCCAACAGGGTATTGTTAACAAAGATACAACTGGAACAAAGGAAACTTGAATTGGAAGAGAGGAAGAGAGCACCTTCCAGAAGAAACGTGAAAAGAATGAAAGGCAGGAGAGAGAGAGAGGAGAGAAAGAATATTCTGGAAAGAATCCGAAGAGAGAGAGTTGAAGCAGCTTGAGTTAACTAGGGGGCGACAGAGTAACCCTAGTGAAAGCATGGCCAATATAGAGGAGCAGAATTCAGGACTGGTTACAAGAGTGCTAAAACCTGCCTAACTAATTCCAAAGTTCAATGAGGAAGATGTGGAAGCATTTTTTGTGTCTTTTGAGAAACTGGCAAGGCAGCTAAAATGGCCAGCTGAGACCTGGCCTCTTTTACTACAAAGCAAACTAACCGGAAAAGCCCATGAGGTTTATTTCCTGTAGTCAGATGAGAGTTCATCAAATTATGAACTGACCAAAAATGCTATCCTCGGGGCATATGAATTAGTACCCGAAGCTTATCGCCAAAAGTTTAGAACCCTCAAAAAGCAAACCAATCAAACTTATCTGGAGGTTGAATGAAGTAAGCAGCTGGCTTTTGACCAGTGGCTGAGGGCTTTAAAAATACAACTCAGCTATGAGACTCTGAGAAGTAATCCTGGTTGAGGAATTTAAAAACTCTCTCCCATTCTCAATAAAGACCCATGTAGATCAGCAGCAGGTTCAGGGAGCCCGGCAAGCGGCCGTTCTAGCCGATGAGTTTGCTTTAATATATGTGTCAGTTTCCCAGGGGAGAAACTTTCCTAATCACCTCTACAAATCCATAAAGGACAAAATGTGGGAAGGTGACAGAAGCCGAGGCAGTCCTGGAAGAGAAATGAAAGCAGGAGACACAGGGGACTCTCCTCCAGCCAAAAAGGAAGTTGCTGAGAGCAAGTGTGAGAACTGGAGACCTATGTGCTTCCATTGTAATAAGGCAGGGCATTTAAAAGCTGACTGCTGGAAACTAAAGGGGAAACCAGGAGGGTTAATCAAGGCACACCCATTCAGTGAAGATGGGACCTTAATGGAAAACACAGAACAAGCTGTAGCTTTAACTGCAGTAAGAGTGCAACCCTGGAAGCTTATTACGCCCAGTGCAAGAAAAGTAAGTAGGATTCCTGAAGGTTAACAGGATTTTGTATTTGAACGGAAAGTAATCCCATTTCCCTTGAGTGGGGCAAGCAAGGCCACAGTAATTCTCAGGGACACAGGGGCCACCAGATCCCTTTTACTGGGAAAAGGCCTGACCTTTCCCCCAGAGAATGCAGCGAACACCAGAATGGTGGTGAATGGTATTGGAGGGCAGTGCATGCCTGTACCTGTACACCAGGTGCACCTGGAGTGTGACCTAGTTTCGGGACCGGTCGCTGTAGGGATTGTCCATCGTTTGCCTGTGGACAGAGTTGACCTGCTCCTAGGTAATGATCTGGCTGGGGTGAAGGTGGTAGACCCCCAAGTAGTGAAAGAAAGATCGCAGGAGGTTAGAGAGACAGGGCAGTGGCAGGAGATGGTCCCCTACAAAGTCCCTGAATGTGTAGTGGATCAGGCCATGATCAAACCAGCTCCCCCAGAGAAGACTGCATTGGCACGACAGGCAAATGACCATGAAGTCTGCCTGTCCGAGAATTTCTTTGGAAAGATAGGAGACCCAGGGAATTAATAAAATGATTTTCCCTAGCTGAGGCTCAGTGAGCTGACCCAGTATTGTGAGAGTTAGCACAGGCTGACCAGTCTGAAAGTAAAGCAGAGGGAGTCTCTGATTGCTACTATTTTAAGAATGAGGTACTGATGAGGAAATGGAGTTCTCCCCACAGACCTGAGGGCAAGAAGTGGTCAGTAGTTCACCAGTTAGTGGTGCCACAGAGGTATTGGGGAGAAATATTAAGAAGGGCATGAGACTACAGTGGCTGTACACGCCGGTATACGAAAGACCAAAGCCCGCATAAGACAACAGTTTGACTGGCCAAAACTCCACAAAGATGTGGTGGAGTACTGCAGGAATTGCCACATGTGTCAGGTTGAGTGAAATCTGCACTCCTGAGTCCTGTACTGGTGTTAGGAGAACCCTCCAGTAGAGGGCTCATGAACTGTAAGGGACCCCTGCCGAAAACAAAGAAAGAGAAGGGGGAAAAGTGATCAAGAGGGCAGGTTAAAGGAAGTCTGGGAATAATCCTGGATGATAACCACTCCTGCCCAGTCAACCAACCCCAAAAAATATGGAAAGTTAGACCCCACATCGTCTTATGTAAATGTAGCCTCTAGAAGCACTCCACCAGAGTTGCTAACAGCATTTACAGGATCCTGCAGAGACAAAGTGTGAACTCTAGGGGCAGAGAAACCGTGAGGGTGATGCCTCACCTAGTCGAAGTGTCACAGGAGAATGCAGTTATGTCTGCACAAATACCTGCAGGTAGGAGTATCCCAGAGAACAAAGGGGAGAGTAACAAAGACTCCTCCCCGACAGTCAGAGGAAAAAGAAACCACCCATCCCCTGAAGCCAAATGTCTTTGCATGACTCAGGGAGTTCATGATAGACCTGCCCAGGAGTACTCTCCTGAGGGAAAAAAACGGAAAATGAAAGCAGCCCTGGCACCCAGAACAGCCCATTTTTAATAAGCTTTAAGATTGATGAATGTATCTTATATTTCTCTCAAACTCTGTTATGAAATGCACCGTTTTTCTTCAAATCGCATTTCATTCCCCTGGGTGTGAGGTGTCAGGGCAAGCCCCCCACCTGCCAACACTGAGGCACTCATTATTTCGCCACATGAGCATTAAATGATAAAATTGCAAGCCTCTGATTGGAAAAATATTTGCATACTAACTAGCAGTGTTGGAACAAAGGGAATCAGTCCCTACCCCAATAAACAGAACAGACCTGGTCAAATCAGTCAGTCACGTGACCACCTGCTGGCCAACAAGGGGGATTTTAAATTGGAGAAAACAGGATTTGAATTCAGAAAGCCGTGTGCTCCTGGAACTGAAGCAGAACCTCCTCTCCTGTCTGCCTGCTCATCTCTCAGGGAACTGAATCTTGTGAAGACGCGTGAACCTCAAAGAGAGAAAAGTCATCTACAGTGAACAAGATTTAAAAAGAATACTGGGTCCCAACAAGAAGCAAGACTACTTACAAAAGCACTACAGTGATCTCGAAGCACAGTAAACAAGAAACACTTCTGAAATTGCCTCAAACTTCTCCATTTTATTTTTCATCTTTTTTCTGTCCCTATTTGCATGTGTGTATCACGTGTGCATGCTAGCGTGGGTGCGTTGTATATCCGTAGGCATTAACTGCATTAGAGTTTAAGTTTAAAGTTTAATAAATTTAACTCTTTCTTCTTTAAACCTAAGAAGGCTTGTTTGTGCTCATTTCTTTGCCTTAGAATTGGAAAGCTGTGAACAAAGATTCACAAAAGAGGGAGCTCAAATACAGTGTGTTTAAAAATCAGACCCTGTTACAATAAGACCAGGTGAAGACAGCAAAGGACCCCGTGACACCTGGTCGTAACAATGTCTTTAGGAAATCCCAATACATTAAATTTACTGGTGCCCTTTATCCACCCTGCTTGTTACATTCTCAAAGGACTCTGTTAAAATTTGTCAAACACAATTCTTCTTTCACAAAACCATGTTGACTCTGCTTGATTATATTATAATTTTCTAAATGTTCTGCTACTACTTCCTTAAGCATGGATTCCAGCATTTTCCCAATGACAGATGCTAGGCTATATTTTCCTGCATTCTGTCTTGCTCTTTTTTTGATTAGAGGCATTACGTTTGAGATCCTCAAATCCGCTGGTATTTTGCAGAATCCAGGGAACTTTGAAAGATTACAACTAATACATGCATGATATCTGCAGCCACTTCTTTCAAGACCCAGGCTGCAGGCCATCAGGTGCAGGGGACCTGTCAGCCTTTAGACCCATTAGTTTACCTAGTACATTCTTCTCTACTGTTTGTGATTGTTTTAAGTTCCACCCTCCCTCTTGCCCCTTGATTTTCTAGTATTTGGATATTTTTTGTGTTCTACTGTGAAGACAGAAGCAAAATACTTGTCCAAAGTCTCTGCCATTTCCTTGTTTCCCATGATTACTTCACCAGTCTCATCTTCTAAGGGACCAATGTTTACTTTAACCACACTCTTACTTTTTAATATATTTGTTGAAGCTCTTACTGCCTGTTATTATATTTCTTGCTAGTTTATTCTCAAATTCTAATTACTTCCTCTTTACGATATTTTACTCATCATTCGCTGGTTTCTAAAATTTTCCCAATCTTCAGGCCTACCATCAATCTTTGCAGCACGGTATACCTTTTGCTTCAGTGTGCAATTCAAAAGTGTGCTGATAACAGATGTGAGGTGGATAATACAACTGAGAACCAGGCTGAATATAGAAGGTGCAAAGGGGAACTGAAAAAGCAAATAAGAAAAGCAAAGAGAGAGCATGAAAAGAGACTGGCAACTAATATAAAATGGAATCCAGAAGTTTTCGATGGGCACATTAAGAGAAAAAGGGGTAATGACTGTCCTGGTACACAATGTGCCTCTTCCCAGGACTGAGGTAATGACTGTCCTGGTACACAATGTGTCTCTTCCCAGGACTGAGGTAATGACTGTCCTGGTACACATTGTGACTCTTCCCAGGACTGAGGTAATGACTGTCCTGGTACACATTGTGACTCTTCCCAGGACTGAGGTAATGACTGTCCTGGTACACAATGTGTCTCTTCCCAGGACTGAGGTAATGACTGTCCTGGTACACATTGTGACTCTTCCCAGGACTGAGGTAATGACTGTCCTGGTACACAATGTGTCTCTTCCCAGGACTGAGGTAATGACTGTCCTGGTACACATTGTGACTCTTCCCAGGACTGAGGTAATGACTGTCCTGGTACACAATGTGCCTCTTCCCAGGACTGAGGTAATGACTGTCCTGGTGCACAATGTGTCTCTTCCCAGGACTGAGGTAATGACTGTCCTGGTACACATTGTGACTCTTCCCAGGACTGAGGTAATGACTGTCCTGGTACACAATGTGCCTCTTCACAGGACCGAGGTAATGACTGTCCTGGTACACAATGTGTCTCTTCACAGGACTGGGGTAATGACTGTCCTGGTACACAATGTGTCTCTTCACAGGGCTGGGGTAATGACTGTCCTGGTACACATTGTGACTCTTCCCAGGACTGAGGTAATGACTGTCCTGGTACACAATGTGCCTCTTCACAGGACCGAGGTAATGACTGTCCTGGTACACATTGTGACTCTTCCCAGGACTGAGGTAATGACTGTCCTGGTACACAATGTGTCTCTTCCCAGGACTGAGGTAATGACTGTCCTGGTACACATTGTGACTCTTCCCAGGACTGAGGTAATGACTGTCCTGGTACACAATGTGTCTCTTCCCAGGACTGAGGTAATGACTGTCCTGGTACACATTGTGACTCTTCCCAGGACTGAGGTAATGACTGTCCTGGTACACAATGTGCCTCTTCCCAGGACTGAGGTAATGACTGTCCTGGTGCACAATGTGTCTCTTCCCAGGACTGAGGTAATGACTGTCCTGGTACACATTGTGACTCTTCCCAGGACTGAGGTAATGACTGTCCTGGTACACAATGTGCCTCTTCACAGGACCGAGGTAATGACTGTCCTGGTACACAATGTGTCTCTTCACAGGACTGGGGTAATGACTGTCCTGGTACACAATGTGTCTCTTCACAGGGCTGGGGTAATGACTGTCCTGGTACACATTGTGACTCTTCCCAGGACTGAGGTAATGACTGTCCTGGTACACAATGTGCCTCTTCACAGGACCGAGGTAATGACTGTCCTGGTACACATTGTGACTCTTCCCAGGACTGAGGTAATGACTGTCCTGGTACACAATGTGCCTCTTCACAGGACCGAGGTAATGACTGTCCTGGTACACAATGTGTCTCTTCACAGGACTGGGGTAATGACTGTCCTGGTACACAATGTGTCTCTTCACAGGGCTGGGGTAATGACTGTCCTGGTACACATTGTGACTCTTCCCAGGACTGAGGTAATGACTGTCCTGGTACACAATGTGCCTCTTCCCAGGACTGAGGTAATGACTGTCCTGGTACACAATGTGTCTCTTCACAGGGCTGGGGTAATGACTGTCCTGGTAAACATTGTGACTCTTCCCAGGACTGAGGTAATGACTGTCCTGGTACACAATGTGCCTCTTCCCAGGACTGAGGTAATGACTGTCCTGGTGCACAATGTGTCTCTTCCCAGGACTGAGGTAATGACTGTCCTGGTACACACTGTGTCTCTTCCCAGGACTGAGGTAATGACTGTCCTGGTGCACAATGTGTCTCTTCCCAGGACTGAGGTAATGATTGTCCTGGTACACAATGTGTCTCTTCCCAGGACTGAGGTAATGACTGTCCTGGTGCACAATGTGTCTCTTCCCAGGACTGAGGTAATGACTGTCCTGGTACACATTGTGACTCTTCACAGGACTGGGGTAATGACTGTATTGGTACACAATGTGTCTCTTCACAGGACTGAGGTAATGACTGTCCTGGTACACAATGTGTCTCTTCACAGGACTGGGGTAATGACTGTCCTGGTACAGAATGTGTCTCTTCACAGGACTGAGGTAATGACTGTCCTGGTACACAATGTGTCTCTTCACAGGACTGGGGTAATGACTGTCCTGGTACACAATGTGTCTCTTCTTAGGGCAGAGGTAATGACTGTCCTGGTACACAATGTGCCTCTTCCCAGGACTGAGGTAATGACTGTCCTGGTACACAATGTGTCTCTTCACAGGGCTGGGGTAATGACTGTCCTGGTAAACATTGTGACTCTTCCCAGGACTGAGGTAATGACTGTCCTGGTACACAATGTGCCTCTTCCCAGGACTGAGGTAATGACTGTCCTGGTGCACAATGTGTCTCTTCCCAGGACTGAGGTAATGACTGTCCTGGTACACACTGTGTCTCTTCCCAGGACTGAGGTAATGACTGTCCTGGTGCACAATGTGTCTCTTCCCAGGACTGAGGTAATGATTGTCCTGGTACACAATGTGTCTCTTCCCAGGACTGAGGTAATGACTGTCCTGGTGCACAATGTGTCTCTTCCCAGGACTGAGGTAATGACTGTCCTGGTACACATTGTGACTCTTCACAGGACTGGGGTAATGACTGTATTGGTACACAATGTGTCTCTTCACAGGACTGAGGTAATGACTGTCCTGGTACACAATGTGTCTCTTCACAGGACTGGGGTAATGACTGTCCTGGTACAGAATGTGCCTCTTCCCAGGACTGAGGTAATGACTGTCCTTGTGCACAATGTGCCTCTTCCCAGGACTGAGGTAATGACTGTCCTGGTACACAATGTGCCTCTTCCCAGGACTGAGGTAATGACTGTCCTGGTACACAATGTGCCTCTTCCCAGGACTGAGGTAATGACTGTCCTGGTACACAATGTGTCTCTTCACAGGACCGAGGTAATGACTGTCCTGGTACACAATGTGCCTCTTCCCAGGACTGAGGTAATGACTGTCCTGGTGCACAATGTGTCTCTTCCCAGGGCTGAGGTAATGACTGTATTGGTACACAATGTGTCTCTTCACAGGGCTGAGGTAATGACTGTATTGGTACACAATGCGACTCTTCCCAGGGCTGAGGTAATGACTGTATTGGTACACAATGTGTCTCTTCACAGGACTGAGGTAATGACTGTCCTGGTACACAATGTGTCTCTTCCCAGGACTGAGGTAATGACTGTCCTGGTACACAATGTGCCTCTTCCCAGGACTGAGGTAATGACTGTCCTGATACACAATGTGTCTCTTCACAGGGCTGGGGTAATGACTGTCCAGGTACACAATATGTCTCTTCCCAGGGCTGGGGTAATGACTGTCCTGATACACAATGTGTCTCTTCCCAGGGCTGAGGTAACGACTGTCCTGGTACACAATGAGTCTCTTCCCAGTACTGAGGCAATGACTGTCCTGTTACTCAATGTGTCTCATCCCAGGGCTGTGGTAATGACTGTCCAAGTACACCATAGTCTCTTCCCAGGGCTGGGGTAATGACTGTCCTGATACACAATGAGTCTCTTCCCAGTACTGAGGTAATGACTGTCCTGATACTCAATGTGTCTCTTCCCAGGGCTGGGGTAATGAATGTCCTGGTATACAATGTGTCTCTTCCCAGGGCTGGGGTAGTGACTGTCCTGGTACACAATGTGTCTCTTCCCAGGGCTGGGGTAATGAATGTCCTGGTATACAATGTGTCTCTTCCCAGGGCTGGGGTAATGACTGTCCTGGTACACAATGAGTCTCTTCCCAGGACTGAGGTAATGACTGTCCTGGTACACAATGTGTCTCTTCCCAGGGCTGAGGTAATGACTGTCCTGGTACACAATGTGTCTCTTCCCAGGGCTGGGGTAATGAATGTCCTGGTATACAATGTGTCTCTTCCCAGGGCTGGGGTAATGACTGACTGTCCTGGTACACAATGTGTCTCGTCCCAGGGCTGGGGCAATGACTGTCCTGGTACACAATGTGTCTCTTCTTAGGGCAGAGGTAATGACTGTCCTGGTACACAATGAGTCTCTTCCCAGTACTGAGGTAATGACTGTCCTGGTACACAATGTGTCTCTTCTTAGGGCAAGAGGTAATGACTGTCCTGGTACACAATGTGTCTCTTCCCAGGGCTGGGGTAATGACTGTCCTGGTGCACAATGTGTCTCTTCCCAGGACTGAGGTAATGACTGTCCTGGTACACAATGTGTCTCTTCCCAGGGCTGGGGTAATGACTGTCCTGGTACACAATTTGCCTCTTCCCAGAACTAAGGTAATGACTCTTCTGGTACACAATGTGTCTCTTCCCAGGGCTGTGGTAATGACTGTCCAGGTACACAATGAGTCTCTTCCCAGGACTGAGGTAATGACTGTCCTGGTGCACAATGTGTCTCTTCCCAGGACTGAGGTAATGACTGTCCTGTTACTCAATGAGTCTCTTCCCAGGGCTGGGGTAATGACTGTACTGGTACACAATGTGTCTCTTCTTAGGGCAGAGGTAATGACTGTCCTGGTACACAATGTGTCTCTTCCCAGGGCTGAGGGAATGACTGTCCTGGTACACAATTTGCCTCTTCCCAGAACTAAGGTAATGACTCTTCTGGTACACAATGTGTCTCTTCCCAGGGCTGTGGTAATGACTGTCCAGGTACACAATATGTCTCTTCCCAGGGCTGGGGAAATGACTGTCCTGGTACACAATGAGTCTCTTCCCAGGACTGAGGTAATGACTGTCCTGGTGCACAATGTGTCTCTTCCCAGGACTGAGGTAATGACTGTCCTGTTACTCAATGAGTCTCTTCCCAGGGCTGGGGTAATGACTGTACTGGTACACAATGTGTCTCTTCTTAGGGCAGAGGTAATGACTGTCCTGGTACACAATGAGTCTCTTCCCAGGACTGAGGTAATGACTGTCCTGGTGCACAATGTGTCTCTTCCCAGGACTGAGGTAATGACTGTCCTGTTACTCAATGAGTCTCTTCCCAGGGCTGGGGTAATGACTGTACTGGTACACAATGTGTCTCTTCCCAGGGCTGAGGGAATGACTGTCCTGGTACACAATTTGCCTCTTCCCAGGGCTGGGGTAATGACAGTCCTGGTACACAATGTGCCTCTTCCCAGGGCTGGGGTAATGACAGTCCTGGTACACAATGTGCCTCTTCCCAAGGCTGGGGTAATGACTGTCCTGGTACACAATGTGTCTCTTCCTAGGGCCAGGGTAATGACTCTCCTGGTATAAAATGTGGATCTTCCCAGGGCTGGGGTAATGACTGTCCTGGTACACGATGTGTCCATTCCCAGATCTGGGGAAATGACTGTCCTGGTACACAATGTGGATCTTCCCAGGGCTGCGGTAATGACTGTCCTGGTACACAATGTGTCTCTTCCCAGGGCTGGGGTAATGACAGTCCTGGTACACAATGTGCCTCTTCCCAAGGCTGGGGTAATGACTGTCCTGGTACACAATGTGTCTCTTCCTAGGGCCAGGGTAATGACTCTCCTGGTATAAAATGTGGATCTTCCCAGGGCTGGGGTAATGACTGTCCTGGTACACAATGTGTCTCTTCCTAGGGCCAGGGTAATGACTCTCCTGGTATAAAATGTGGATCTTCCCAGATCTGGGGAAATGACTGTCCTGGTACACAATGTGTCCATTCCCAGATCTGGGGAAATGACTGTCCTGGTACACAATGTGGATCTTCCCAGGGCTGCGGTAATGACTGTCCTGGTACACAATGTGGATCTTCCCAGGGCTGCGGTAATGACTGTCCTGTTACTCAATGTGTCTCGTCCCAGGGCTGGGGTAATGACTGTCCTGGTACAGAATGAGTCTCTTCCCAGGACTGAGGTAATGACTGTCCTGGTACACAGTGTGTCTCTTCCCAGGGCTGGGGTAAATGACTGTCCTGGTACACAATGTGCCTCTTCCCAGGGATGTGGTAAGGACCGTCCTGGTACACAATGTGTCTCTTCCCAGGGATGGGGTCATGACTGTCCTGGTACACAATGTGTATCTTCCCAGGGCCAGGGTAATGACTCTCCTGGTATAACATGTGGATCTTCCCTGGGCTGGGGAAATGACTGTCCTGGTACACAATGTGTGTCTTCCCAGGGCTGGAGTAATGATTGTCCTGGTACACAATGTGTCTCTTCCCAGGGCTGGGGTAATGATTGTCCTGGTACACAATGTGTGTCTTCCCAGGGCTGGGGAAATGACTGACCTGGTACACAATGTGTGTCTTCCCAGGGCTGGGGTAATGACTGTCCTGGTACACAATGTGTCTCTTCCCAGGACTGAGGTAATGATTGTACTGGTACACAATGTGTCTCTTCCCAGGGCTGGGGTAATGATTGTACTGGTACACAATGTGTCTCTTCCCAGGACTGAGGTAATGACTGTCCTGGTACACAATGTGTCTCTTCCCAGGACTGAGGTAATGATTGTCCTGGTGCACAATATGTCTCTTCCCAGGACTGAGGTAATGACTGTCCTGGTACAGATTGTGACTCTTCACAGGACTGGGGTAATGACTGTATTGGTACACAATGTGTCTCTTCACAGGACTGAGGTAATGACTGTCCTGGTACACAATGTGTCTCTTCCCAGGACTGAGGTAATGACTGTCCTGGTACACAATGTGTCTCTTCCCAGGACTGAGGTAATGACTGTCCTGGTACACAATGTGTCTCTTCCCAGGACTGAGGTAATGACTGTCCTGGTGCACAATATGTCTCTTCCCAGGACTGAGGTAATGACTGTCCTGGTACAGATTGTGACTCTTCACAGGACTGGGGTAATGACTGTATTGGTACACAATGTGTCTCTTCACAGGACTGAGGTAATGACTGTCCTGGTACACAATGTGTCTCTTCCCAGGACTGAGGTAATGACTGTCCTGGTACACAATGTGTCTCTTCCCAGGACTGAGGTAATGACTGTCCTGGTGCACAATATGTCTCTTCCCAGGACTGAGGTAATGACTGTCCTGGTACAGATTGTGACTCTTCACAGGACTGGGGTAATGACTGTATTGGCACACAATGTGTCTCTTCACAGGACTGAGGTAATGACTGTCCTGGTACACAATGTGTCTCTTCCCAGGACTGAGGTAATGACTGTCCTGGTACACAATGTGTCTCTTCCCAGGACTGAGGTAATGACTGTCCTGGTACACAATGTGTCTCTTCCCAGGACTGAGGTAATGACTGTCCTGGTGCACAATGTGTCTCTTCCCAGGACTGAGGTAATGACTGTCCTGGTACACATTGTGACTCTTCACAGGACTGGGGTAATGACTGTATTGGTACACAATGTGTCTCTTCCCAGGGCTGAGGTAATGACTGTCCTGGTACACAATGTGTCTCTTCCCAGGACTGAGGTAATGACTGTCCTGGTACACAATGTGTCTCTTCCCAGGACTGAGGTAATGACTGTCCTGGTGCACAATGTGTCTCTTCACAGGACTGGGGTAATGACTGTCCTGGTACACAATTTGTCTCTTCCCAGGGCTGAGGTAATGACTGTCCTCGTACACAATGAGTCTCTTCCCAGTACTGAGGTAATGACTGTCCTGGTACACAATGAGTCTCTTCCCAGTACTGAGGTAATGACTGTCCTGGTACACAATGAGTCTCTTCCCAGTACTGAGGTAATGACTGTCCTGTTACTCAATGTGTCTCGTCCCAGGGCTGGGGTAATGACTGTCCTGGTACACAATGTGTCTCTTCTTAGGGCAAGAGGTAATGACTGTCCTGGTACACAATGAGTCTCTTCCCAGGACTGAGGTAATGACTGTCCTGGTACACAATGTGTCTCTTCCCAGGGCTGGGGTAATGACTGTCCTGGTACACAAGTTGCCTCTTCCCAGAACTAAGGTAATGACTCTTCTGGTACACAATGTGTCTCTTCCCAGGGCTGTGGTAATGACTGTCCAGGTACACAATATGTCTCTTCCCAGAGCTGGGGAAATGACTGTCCTGGTACACAATGAGACTCTTCCCAGGACTGAGGTAATGACTGTCCTGGTGCACAATGTGTCTCTTCCCAGGACTGAGGTAATGACTGTCCTGGTACACAATGAGTCTCTTCCCAGGGCTGGGGTAATGACTGTCCTGGTACACAATGTGTCTCTTCTTAGGGCAGAGGTAATGACTGTCCTGGTACACAATGTGTCTCTTCCCAGGGCTGAGGGAATGACTGTCCTGGTACACAATGAGTCTCTTCCCAGTACTGAGGTAATGACTGTCCTGTTACTCAATGAGTCTCTTCCCAGGGCTGGGGTAATGACTGTACTGGTACACAATGTGTCTCTTCTTAGGGCAGAGGTAATGACTGTCCTGGTACACAATGTGTCTCTTCCCAGGACTGAGGTAATGACTGTCCTGTTACTCAATGAGTCTCTTCCCAGGGCTGGGGTAATGACTGTACTGGTACACAATGTGTCTCTTCTTAGGGCAGAGGTAATGACTGTCCTGGTACACAATGTGTCTCTTCCCAGGGCTGAGGGAATGACTGTCCTGGTACACAATGAGTCTCTTCCCAGTACTGAGGTAATGACTGTCCTGTTACTCAATGAGTCTCTTCCCAGGGCTGGGGTAATGACTGTACTGGTACACAATGTGTCTCTTCTTAGGGCAGAGGTAATGACTGTCCTGGTACACAATGTGTCTCTTCGGAGGACTGAGGTAATGACTGTCCTGGTACACAATGTGTCTCTTCCCAGGACTGAGGTAATGACTGTCCTGGTGCACAATGTGTCTCTTCCCAGGACTGAGGTAATGACTGTCCTGGTGCACAATGTGTCTCTTCACAGGACTGGGGTAATGACTGTCCTGGTACAGAATGTGCCTCTTCCCAGGACTGAGGTAATGACTGTCCTTGTACACAATGTGCCTCTTCCCAGGACTGAGGTAATGACTGTCCTGGTACACAATGTGCCTCTTCCCAGGACTGAGGTAATGACTGTCCTGGTACACAATGTGCCTCTTCCCAGGACTGAGGTAATGACTGTCCTGGTACACAATGTGTCTCTTCACAGGACCGAGGTAATGACTGTCCTGGTACACAATGTGCCTCTTCCCAGGACTGAGGTAATGACTGTCCTGGTGCACAATGTGTCTCTTCCCAGGGCTGAGGTAATGACTGTATTGGTACACAATGTGTCTCTTCACAGGGCTGAGGTAATGACTGTATTGGTACACAATGCGACTCTTCCCAGGGCTGAGGTAATGACTGTATTGGTACACAATGTGTCTCTTCACAGGACTGAGGTAATGACTGTCCTGGTACACAATGTGTCTCTTCCCAGGACTGAGGTAATGACTGTCCTGGTACACAATGTGCCTCTTCCCAGGACTGAGGTAATGACTGTCCTGATACACAATGTGTCTCTTCCCAGGGCTGGGGTAATGACTGTCCAGGTACACAATATGTCTCTTCCCAGGGCTGGGGTAATGACTGTCCTGATACACAATGTGTCTCTTCCCAGGGCTGAGGTAACGACTGTCCTGGTACACAATGAGTCTCTTCCCAGTACTGAGGCAATGACTGTCCTGTTACTCAATGTGTCTCATCCCAGGGCTGTGGTAATGACTGTCCAAGTACACCATAGTCTCTTCCCAGGGCTGGGGTAATGACTGTCCTGATACACAATGAGTCTCTTCCCAGTACTGAGGTAATGACTGTCCTGATACTCAATGTGTCTCTTCCCAGGGCTGGGGTAATGAATGTCCTGGTATACAATGTGTCTCTTCCCAGGGCTGGGGTAGTGACTGTCCTGGTACACAATGTGTCTCTTCCCAGGGCTGGGGTAATGAATGTCCTGGTATACAATGTGTCTCTTCCCAGGGCTGGGGTAATGACTGTCCTGGTACACAATGAGTCTCTTCCCAGGACTGAGGTAATGACTGTCCTGGTACACAATGTGTCTCTTCCCAGGGCTGAGGTAATGACTGTCCTCGTACACAATGAGTCTCTTCCCAGGACTGAGGTAATGACTGTCCTGGTACACAAGGTGTCTCTTCCCAGGGCTGGGGTAATGAATGTCCTGGTATACAATGTGTCTCTTCCCAGGGCTGGGGTAATGACTGACTGTCCTGGTACACAATGTGTCTCGTCCCAGGGCTGGGGCAATGACTGTCCTGGTGCACAATGTGTCTCTTCTTAGGGCAGAGGTAATGACTGTCCTGGTACACAATGAGTCTCTTCCCAGTACTGAGGTAATGACTGTCCTGGTACACAATGAGTCTCTTCCCAGTACTGAGGTAATGACTGTCCTGTTACTCAATGTGTCTCGTCCCAGGGCTGGGGTAATGACTGTCCTGGTACACAATGTGTCTCTTCTTAGGGCAAGAGGTAATGACTGTCCTGGTACACAATGAGTCTCTTCCCAGGACTGAGGTAATGACTGTCCTGGTACACAATGTGTCTCTTCCCAGGGCTGGGGTAATGACTGTCCTGGTACACAATTTGCCTCTTCCCAGAACTAAGGTAATGACTCTTCTGGTACACAATGTGTCTCTTCCCAGGGCTGTGGTAATGACTGTCCTGGTACACAATGTGTCTCTTCCCAGGGCTGGGGAAATGACTGTCCTGGTACACAATGTGTCTCTTCCCAGGGCTGGGGTAATGACTGTCCTGGTACACAATTTGCCTCTTCCCAGAACTAAGGTAATGACTCTTCTGGTACACAATGTGTCTCTTCCCAGGGCTGTGGTAATGACTGTCCTGGTACACAATGTGTCTCTTCCCAGGGCTGGGGAAATGACTGTCCTGGTACACAATGAGTCTCTTCCCAGGACTGAGGTAATGACTGTCCTGGTGCACAATGTGTCTCTTCCCAGGACTGAGGTAATGACTGTCCTGTTACTCAATGAGTCTCTTCCCAGGGCTGGGGTAATGACTGTACTGGTACACAATGTGTCTCTTCCCAGGACTGAGGTAATGACTGTCCTGTTACTCAATGAGTCTCTTCCCAGGACTGAGGTAATGACTGTCCTGGTGCACAATGTGTCTCTTCCCAGGACTGAGGTAATGACTGTCCTGTTACTCAATGAGTCTCTTCCCAGGGCTGGGGTAATGACTGTACTGGTACACAATGTGTCTCTTCTTAGGGCAGAGGTAATGACTGTCCTGGTACACAATGTGTCTCTTCCCAGGGCTGAGGGAATGACAGTCCTGGTACACAATGTGCCTCTTCCCAAGGCTGGGGTAATGACTGTCCTGGTACACAATGTGTCTCTTCCTAGGGCCAGGGTAATGACTCTCCTGGTATAAAATGTGGATCTTCCCAGGGCTGGGGTAATGACTGTCCTGGTACACGATGTGTCCATTCCCAGATCTGGGGTAATGACTGTCCTGGTACACAATGAGTCTCTTCCCAGGACTGAGGTAATGACTGTCCTGGTACACAATGTGTCTCTTCTTAGGGCAGAGGTAATGACAGTCCTGGTACACAATGTGTCTCTTCCCAGGACTGAGGTAATGACTGTCCTGGTACACAATGTGCCTCTTCCCAGGGCTGGGGTAATGACTGTCCTGGTACACAATGTGTCTCTTCCTAGGGCCAGGGTAATGACTCTCCTGGTATAAAATGTGGATCTTCCCTGGGCTGGGGTAATGACTGTCCTGGTACACAATGTGTCCATTCCCAGATCTGGGGTAATGACTGTCCTGGTACACAATGTGGATTTTCCCAGGGCTGCGGTAATGACTGTCCTGTTACTCAATGTGTCTCGTCCCAGGGCTGGGGTAATGACTGTCCTGGTACAGAATGAGTCTCTTCCCAGGACTGAGGTAATGACTGTCCTGGTACACAGTGTGTCTCTTCCCAGGGCTGGGGTAAATGACTGTCCTGGTACACAATGTGCCTCTTCCCAGGGATGTGGTAAGGACCGTCCTGGTACACAATGTGTCTCTTCCCAGGGATGGGGTCATGACTGTCCTGGTACACAATGTGTATCTTCCCAGGGCCAGGGTAATGACTCTCCTGGTATAAAATGTGGATCTTCCCTGGGCTGGGGTAATGACTGTCCTGGTACACAATGTGTCCAATCCCAGATCTGGGGAAATGACTGTCCTGGTACACAATGTGTCCATTCCCAGATCTGGGGTAATGACTGTCCTGGTACACAATGTGGATCTTCCCAGGGCTGCGGTAATGACTGTCCTGTTACTCAATGTGTCTCGTCCCAGGGCTGGGGTAATGACTGTCCTGGTACACAATGTGTCTCTTCTTAGGGCAGAGGTGATGACTGTCCTGGTACACAATGAGTCTCTTCCCAGGACTGAGGTAATGACTGTCCTGGTGCACAATGTGTCTCTTCCCAGGGCTGGGGTAATGATTGTCCTGGTACACAATGTGTCTCTTCCCAGGGCTGGGGTAATGATTGTCCTGGTACACAATGTGTGTCTTACCAGGGCTGGGGAAATGACTGACCTGGTACACAATGTGTGTCTTCCCAGGGCTGGAGTAATGATTGTCCTGGTACACAATGTGTGTCTTCCCAGGGCTGGGGAAATGACTGACCTGGTACACAATGTGTGTCTTCCCAGGGCTGGGGTAATGATTGTCCTGGTACACAATGTGTGTCTTCCCAGGGCTGGGGAAATGACTGACCTGGTACACAATGTGTGTCTTCCCAGGGCTGGGGTAATGATTGTCCTGGTACACAATGTGTCTCTTCCCAGGACTGAGGTAATGACTGTCCTGGTACACAATGTGTCTCTTCCCAGGGCTGGGGTAATGATTGTCCTGGTACACAATGTGTGTCTTCCCAGGGCTGGGGAAATGACTGACCTGGTACACAATGTGTGTCTTCCCAGGGCTGGGGTAATGATTGTCCTGGTACACAATGTGTCTCTTCCCAGGACTGAGGTAATGACTGTCCTGGTACACAATGTGTCTCTTCCCAGGACTGAGGTAATGATTGTCCTGGTACACAATGTGTCTCTTCCCAGGACTGAGGTAATGACTGTCCTGGTGCACAATATGTCTCTTCCCAGGACTGAGGTAATGACTGTCCTGGTACAGATTGTGACTCTTCACAGGACTGGGGTAATGACTGTATTGGTACACAATGTGTCTCTTCACAGGACTGAGGTAATGACTGTCCTGGTACACAATGTGTCTCTTCCCAGGACTGAGGTAATGACTGTCCTGGTACACAATGTGTCTCTTCCCAGGACTGAGGTAATGACTGTCCTGGTACACAATGTGTCTCTTCCCAGGACTGAGGTAATGACTGTCCTGGTGCACAATGTGTCTCTTCCCAGGACTGAGGTAATGACTGTCCTGGTACACATTGTGACTCTTCACAGGACTGGGGTAATGACTGTATTGGTACACAATGTGTCTCTTCACAGGACTGAGGTAATGACTGTCCTGGTACACAATGTGTCTCTTCCCAGGACTGAGGTAATGACTGTCCTGGTACACAATGTGTCTCTTCCCAGGACTGAGGTAATGACTGTCCTGGTGCACAATGTGTCTCTTCACAGGACTGGGGTAATGACTGTCCTGGTACACAATTTGTCTCTTCCCAGGGCTGAGGTAATGACTGTCCTCGTACACAATGAGTCTCTTCCCAGTACTGAGGTAATGACTGTCCTGGTACACAATGAGTCTCTTCCCAGTACTGAGGTAATGACTGTCCTGGTACACAATGAGTCTCTTCCCAGTATTGAGGTAATGACTGTCCTGTTACTCAATGTGTCTCGTCCCAGGGCTGGGGTAATGACTGTCCTGGTACACAATGTGTCTCTTCTTAGGGCAAGAGGTAATGACTGTCCTGGTACACAATGTGTCTCTTCTTAGGGCAAGAGGTAATGACTGTCCTGGTACACAATGAGTCTCTTCCCAGGACTGAGGTAATGACTGTCCTGGTACACAATGTGTCTCTTCCCAGGGCTGGGGTAATGACTGTCCTGGTACACAAGTTGCCTCTTCCCAGAACTAAGGTAATGACTCTTCTGGTACACAATGTGTCTCTTCCCAGGGCTGTGGTAATGACTGTCCAGGTACACAATATGTCTCTTCCCAGAGCTGGGGAAATGACTGTCCTGGTACACAATGAGACTCTTCCCAGGACTGAGGTAATGACTGTCCTGGTGCACAATGTGTCTCTTCCCAGGACTGAGGTAATGACTGTCCTGTTACTCAATGAGTCTCTTCCCAGGGCTGGGGTAATGACTGTCCTGGTACACAATGTGTCTCTTCTTAGGGCAGAGGTAATGACTGTCCTGGTACACAATGTGTCTCTTCCCAGGGCTGAGGGAATGACTGTCCTGGTACACAATGTGTCTCTTCCCAGGGCTGAGGGAATGACAGTCCTGGTACACAATGTGCCTCTTCCCAGGGCTGGGGTAATGGCTGTCCTGGTACACAATGAGTCTCTTCCCAGGGCTGGGGTAATGACTGTCCTGGTACACAATGTGTCTCTTCCTAGGGCCAGGGTAATGACTCTCCTGGTATAAAATGTGGATCTTCCCAGGACTGAGGTAATGACTGTCCTGTTACTCAATGAGTCTCTTCCCAGGGCTGGGGTAATGGCTGTCCTGGTACACAATGAGTCTCTTCCCAGGGCTGGGGTAATGACTGTCCTGGTACACAATGAGTCTCTTCCCAGTACTGAGGTAATGACTGTCCTGTTACTCAATGAGTCTCTTCCCAGGGCTGGGGTAATGACTGTACTGGTACACAATGTGTCTCTTCTTAGGGCAGAGGTAATGACTGTCCTGGTACACAATGTGTCTCTTCCCAGGACTGAGGTAATGACTGTCCTGTTACTCAATGAGTCTCTTCCCAGGGCTGGGGTAATGACTGTACTGGTACACAATGTGTCTCTTCTTAGGGCAGAGGTAATGACTGTCCTGGTACACAATGTGTCTCTTCCCAGGGCTGAGGGAATGACTGTCCTGGTACACAATGAGTCTCTTCCCAGTACTGAGGTAATGACTGTCCTGTTACTCAATGAGTCTCTTCCCAGGGCTGGGGTAATGACTGTACTGGTACACAATGTGTCTCTTCTTAGGGCAGAGGTAATGACTGTCCTGGTACACAATGTGTCTCTTCGGAGGACTGAGGTAATGACTGTCCTGGTACACAATGTGTCTCTTCCCAGGACTGAGGTAATGACTGTCCTGGTGCACAATGTGTCTCTTCCCAGGACTGAGGTAATGACTGTCCTGGTGCACAATGTGTCTCTTCACAGGACTGGGGTAATGACTGTCCTGGTACAGAATGTGCCTCTTCCCAGGACTGAGGTAATGACTGTCCTTGTACACAATGTGCCTCTTCCCAGGACTGAGGTAATGACTGTCCTGGTACACAATGTGCCTCTTCCCAGGACTGAGGTAATGACTGTCCTGGTACACAATGTGCCTCTTCCCAGGACTGAGGTAATGACTGTCCTGGTACACAATGTGTCTCTTCACAGGACCGAGGTAATGACTGTCCTGGTACACAATGTGCCTCTTCCCAGGACTGAGGTAATGACTGTCCTGGTGCACAATGTGTCTCTTCCCAGGGCTGAGGTAATGACTGTATTGGTACACAATGTGTCTCTTCACAGGGCTGAGGTAATGACTGTATTGGTACACAATGCGACTCTTCCCAGGGCTGAGGTAATGACTGTATTGGTACACAATGTGTCTCTTCACAGGACTGAGGTAATGACTGTCCTGGTACACAATGTGTCTCTTCCCAGGACTGAGGTAATGACTGTCCTGGTACACAATGTGCCTCTTCCCAGGACTGAGGTAATGACTGTCCTGATACACAATGTGTCTCTTCCCAGGGCTGGGGTAATGACTGTCCAGGTACACAATATGTCTCTTCCCAGGGCTGGGGTAATGACTGTCCTGATACACAATGTGTCTCTTCCCAGGGCTGAGGTAACGACTGTCCTGGTACACAATGAGTCTCTTCCCAGTACTGAGGCAATGACTGTCCTGTTACTCAATGTGTCTCATCCCAGGGCTGTGGTAATGACTGTCCAAGTACACCATAGTCTCTTCCCAGGGCTGGGGTAATGACTGTCCTGATACACAATGAGTCTCTTCCCAGTACTGAGGTAATGACTGTCCTGATACTCAATGTGTCTCTTCCCAGGGCTGGGGTAATGAATGTCCTGGTATACAATGTGTCTCTTCCCAGGGCTGGGGTAGTGACTGTCCTGGTACACAATGTGTCTCTTCCCAGGGCTGGGGTAATGAATGTCCTGGTATACAATGTGTCTCTTCCCAGGGCTGGGGTAATGACTGTCCTGGTACACAATGAGTCTCTTCCCAGGACTGAGGTAATGACTGTCCTGGTACACAATGTGTCTCTTCCCAGGGCTGAGGTAATGACTGTCCTCGTACACAATGAGTCTCTTCCCAGGACTGAGGTAATGACTGTCCTGGTACACAAGGTGTCTCTTCCCAGGGCTGGGGTAATGAATGTCCTGGTATACAATGTGTCTCTTCCCAGGGCTGGGGTAATGACTGACTGTCCTGGTACACAATGTGTCTCGTCCCAGGGCTGGGGCAATGACTGTCCTGGTGCACAATGTGTCTCTTCTTAGGGCAGAGGTAATGACTGTCCTGGTACACAATGAGTCTCTTCCCAGTACTGAGGTAATGACTGTCCTGGTACACAATGAGTCTCTTCCCAGTACTGAGGTAATGACTGTCCTGTTACTCAATGTGTCTCGTCCCAGGGCTGGGGTAATGACTGTCCTGGTACACAATGTGTCTCTTCTTAGGGCAAGAGGTAATGACTGTCCTGGTACACAATGAGTCTCTTCCCAGGACTGAGGTAATGACTGTCCTGGTACACAATGTGTCTCTTCCCAGGGCTGGGGTAATGACTGTCCTGGTACACAATTTGCCTCTTCCCAGAACTAAGGTAATGACTCTTCTGGTACACAATGTGTCTCTTCCCAGGGCTGTGGTAATGACTGTCCTGGTACACAATGTGTCCATTCCCAGATCTGGGGTAATGACTGTCCAGGTACACAATATGTCTCTTCCCAGGGCTGGGGAAATGACTGTCCTGGTACACAATGAGTCTCTTCCCAGGACTGAGGTAATGACTGTCCTGGTGCACAATGTGTCTCTTCCCAGGACTGAGGTAATGACTGTCCTGTTACTCAATGAGTCTCTTCCCAGGGCTGGGGTAATGACTGTACTGGTACACAATGTGTCTCTTCTTAGGGCAGAGGTAATGACTGTCCTGGTACACAATGTGTCTCTTCCCAGGGCTGAGGGAATGACAGTCCTGGTACACAATGTGCCTCTTCCCAAGGCTGGGGTAATGACTGTCCTGGTACACAATGTGTCTCTTCCTAGGGCCAGGGTAATGACTCTCCTGGTATAAAATGTGGATCTTCCCAGGGCTGGGGTAATGACTGTCCTGGTACACGATGTGTCCATTCCCAGATCTGGGGTAATGACTGTCCTGGTACACAATGAGTCTCTTCCCAGGACTGAGGTAATGACTGTCCTGGTACACAATGTGTCTCTTCTTAGGGCAGAGGTAATGACAGTCCTGGTACACAATGTGTCTCTTCCCAGGACTGAGGTAATGACTGTCCTGGTACACAATGTGCCTCTTCCCAGGGCTGGGGTAATGACTGTCCTGGTACACAATGTGTCTCTTCCTAGGGCCAGGGTAATGACTCTCCTGGTATAAAATGTGGATCTTCCCTGGGCTGGGGTAATGACTGTCCTGGTACACAATGTGTCCATTCCCAGATCTGGGGTAATGACTGTCCTGGTACACAATGTGGATTTTCCCAGGGCTGCGGTAATGACTGTCCTGTTACTCAATGTGTCTCGTCCCAGGGCTGGGGTAATGACTGTCCTGGTACAGAATGAGTCTCTTCCCAGGACTGAGGTAATGACTGTCCTGGTACACAGTGTGTCTCTTCCCAGGGCTGGGGTAAATGACTGTCCTGGTACACAATGTGCCTCTTCCCAGGGATGTGGTAAGGACCGTCCTGGTACACAATGTGTCTCTTCCCAGGGATGGGGTCATGACTGTCCTGGTACACAATGTGTATCTTCCCAGGGCCAGGGTAATGACTCTCCTGGTATAAAATGTGGATCTTCCCTGGGCTGGGGTAATGACTGTCCTGGTACACAATGTGTCCAATCCCAGATCTGGGGAAATGACTGTCCTGGTACACAATGTGTCCATTCCCAGATCTGGGGTAATGACTGTCCTGGTACACAATGTGGATCTTCCCAGGGCTGCGGTAATGACTGTCCTGTTACTCAATGTGTCTCGTCCCAGGGCTGGGGTAATGACTGTCCTGGTACACAATGTGTCTCTTCTTAGGGCAGAGGTGATGACTGTCCTGGTACACAATGAGTCTCTTCCCAGGACTGAGGTAATGACTGTCCTGGTGCACAATATGTCTCTTCCCAGGGCTGGGGTAATGATTGTCCTGGTACACAATGTGTCTCTTCCCAGGGCTGGGGTAATGATTGTCCTGGTACACAATGTGTGTCTTACCAGGGCTGGGGAAATGACTGACCTGGTACACAATGTGTGTCTTCCCAGGGCTGGAGTAATGATTGTCCTGGTACACAATGTGTGTCTTCCCAGGGCTGGGGAAATGACTGACCTGGTACACAATGTGTGTCTTCCCAGGGCTGGGGTAATGATTGTCCTGGTACACAATGTGTGTCTTCCCAGGGCTGGGGAAATGACTGACCTGGTACACAATGTGTGTCTTCCCAGGGCTGGGGTAATGATTGTCCTGGTACACAATGTGTCTCTTCCCAGGACTGAGGTAATGACTGTCCTGGTACACAATGTGTCTCTTCCCAGGGCTGGGGTAATGATTGTCCTGGTACACAATGTGTGTCTTCCCAGGGCTGGGGAAATGACTGACCTGGTACACAATGTGTGTCTTCCCAGGGCTGGGGTAATGATTGTCCTGGTACACAATGTGTCTCTTCCCAGGACTGAGGTAATGACTGTCCTGGTACACAATGTGTCTCTTCCCAGGACTGAGGTAATGATTGTCCTGGTACACAATGTGTCTCTTCCCAGGACTGAGGTAATGACTGTCCTGGTGCACAATATGTCTCTTCCCAGGACTGAGGTAATGACTGTCCTGGTACAGATTGTGACTCTTCACAGGACTGGGGTAATGACTGTATTGGTACACAATGTGTCTCTTCACAGGACTGAGGTAATGACTGTCCTGGTACACAATGTGTCTCTTCCCAGGACTGAGGTAATGACTGTCCTGGTACACAATGTGTCTCTTCCCAGGACTGAGGTAATGACTGTCCTGGTACACAATGTGTCTCTTCCCAGGACTGAGGTAATGACTGTCCTGGTGCACAATGTGTCTCTTCCCAGGACTGAGGTAATGACTGTCCTGGTACACATTGTGACTCTTCACAGGACTGGGGTAATGACTGTATTGGTACACAATGTGTCTCTTCACAGGACTGAGGTAATGACTGTCCTGGTACACAATGTGTCTCTTCCCAGGACTGAGGTAATGACTGTCCTGGTACACAATGTGTCTCTTCCCAGGACTGAGGTAATGACTGTCCTGGTGCACAATGTGTCTCTTCACAGGACTGGGGTAATGACTGTCCTGGTACACAATTTGTCTCTTCCCAGGGCTGAGGTAATGACTGTCCTCGTACACAATGAGTCTCTTCCCAGTACTGAGGTAATGACTGTCCTGGTACACAATGAGTCTCTTCCCAGTACTGAGGTAATGACTGTCCTGGTACACAATGAGTCTCTTCCCAGTATTGAGGTAATGACTGTCCTGTTACTCAATGTGTCTCGTCCCAGGGCTGGGGTAATGACTGTCCTGGTACACAATGTGTCTCTTCTTAGGGCAAGAGGTAATGACTGTCCTGGTACACAATGTGTCTCTTCTTAGGGCAAGAGGTAATGACTGTCCTGGTACACAATGAGTCTCTTCCCAGGACTGAGGTAATGACTGTCCTGGTACACAATGTGTCTCTTCCCAGGGCTGGGGTAATGACTGTCCTGGTACACAAGTTGCCTCTTCCCAGAACTAAGGTAATGACTCTTCTGGTACACAATGTGTCTCTTCCCAGGGCTGTGGTAATGACTGTCCAGGTACACAATATGTCTCTTCCCAGAGCTGGGGAAATGACTGTCCTGGTACACAATGAGACTCTTCCCAGGACTGAGGTAATGACTGTCCTGGTGCACAATGTGTCTCTTCCCAGGACTGAGGTAATGACTGTCCTGTTACTCAATGAGTCTCTTCCCAGGGCTGGGGTAATGACTGTCCTGGTACACAATGTGTCTCTTCTTAGGGCAGAGGTAATGACTGTCCTGGTACACAATGTGTCTCTTCCCAGGGCTGAGGGAATGACTGTCCTGGTACACAATGTGTCTCTTCCCAGGGCTGAGGGAATGACAGTCCTGGTACACAATGTGCCTCTTCCCAGGGCTGGGGTAATGGCTGTCCTGGTACACAATGAGTCTCTTCCCAGGGCTGGGGTAATGACTGTCCTGGTACACAATGTGTCTCTTCCTAGGGCCAGGGTAATGACTCTCCTGGTATAAAATGTGGATCTTCCCTGGGCTGGGGTAATGACTGTCCTGGTACACAATGTGTCCATTCCCAGATCTGGGGAAATGACTGTCCTGGTACACAATGTGTCCATTCCCAGATCTGGGGTAATGACTGTCCTGGTACACAATGTGGATCTTCCCAGGGCTGCGGTAATGACTGTCCTGGTACACAATGTGCCTCTTCCCAGGGCTGAGGTAATGACAGTCCTGGTACACAATGTGCCTCTTCCCAGGGCTGAGGGAATGACTGTCCTGGTACACAATGTGTCTCTTCCCAGGGCTGAGGTAATGACAGTCCTGGTACACAATGTGCCTCTTCCCAGGGCTGGGGTAATGACTGTCCTGGTACACAATGAGTCTCTTCCCAGGGCTGGGGTAATGACTGTCCTGGTACACAATGTGTCTCTTCCTAGGGCCAGGGTAATGACTCTCCTGGTATAAAATGTGGATCTTCCCTGGGCTGGGGTAATGACTGTCCTGGTACACAATGTGTCCATTCCCAGATCTGGGGAAATGACTGTCCTGGTACACAACGTGTCCATTCCCAGATCTGGGGTAATGACTGTCCTGGTACACAATGTGGATCTTCCCAGGGCTGCGGTAATGACTGTCCTGTTACTCAATGTGTCTCGTCCCAGGGCTGGGGTAATGACTGTCCTGGTACACAATTAGTCTCTTCCCAGGACTGAGGTAATGACTGTCCTGGTACACAGTGTGTCTCTTCCCAGGGCTGGGGTAAATGACTGTCCTGGTACACAATGTGCCTCTTCCCAGGGATGTGGTAAGGACCGTCCTGGTACACAATGTGTCTCTTCCCAGGGATGGGGTCATGACTGTCCTGGTACACAATGTGTATCTTCCCAGGGCCAGGGTAATGACTCTCCTGGTATAAAATGTGGATCTTCCCTGGGCTGGGGTAATGACTGTCCTGGTACACAATGTGTCCATTCCCAGATCTGGGGAAATGACTGTCCTGGTACACAATGTGTCCATTCCCAGATCTGGGGTAATGACTGTCCTGGTACACAATGTGTCTCTTCCCAGGGCTGAGGTAACGACTGTCCTGGTACACAATGAGTCTCTTCCCAGGACTGAGGGAATGACTGTCCTGGTACACAATGAGTCTCTTCCCAGGGCTGAGGTAATGACTGACTGTCCTGGTACACAATGAGTCTCTTCCCAGGGCTGAGGTAATTACTGTCCTGGTACACAATGAGTCTCTTCCCAGGACTGAGGTAATGACTGTCCTGGTACACAATGAGTCTCTTCCCAGTACTGAGGTAATGACTGTCCTGTTACTCAATGTGTCTCATCCCAGGGCTGGGGTAATGACTGTCCAGGTACACAATGAGTCTCTTCCCAGGACTGAGTTAATGACTGTCCTGGTGCACAATGTGTCTCTTCCCAGGGCTGAGGTAACGACAGTCCTGGTACACAATGAGTCTCTTCCCAGGACTGAGGTAATGACTGTCCTGGTACACAATGAGTCTCTTCCCAGTACTGAGGTAATGACTGTCCTGTTACTCAATGTGTCTCATCCCAGGGCTGGGGTAATGACTGTCCAGGTACACAATATGTCACTTCCCAGGGCTGGGGTAATGACTGTCCTGATACACAATGAGTCTCTTCCCAGTACTGAGGTAATGACTGTCCTGTTACTCAATGTGTCTCTTCCCAGGGCTGGGGTAATGACTGTCCTGGTACACAATGAGTCTCTTCCCAGGACTGAGGTAATGACTGTCCGGGTACACAATGTGTCTATTCCCAGGGCTGGGGTAATGACTGACTGTCCTGGTACACAATGTGTCTCTTCCCAGGGCTGAGGTAATGACTGTCCTGGTACACAATGAGTCTCTTCCCAGGACTGAGGTAATGACTGTCCTGGTACACAATGAGTCTCTTCCCAGTACTGAGGTAATGACTGTCCTGGTACACAATGTGTCTCTTCCCAGGGCTGATGTAATGACTCTCCTGTTACTCAATGTGTCTCGTCCCAGGGCTGGGGTAATGACTGTCCTGGTACACAATGAGTCTCTTCCCAGGACTGAGGTAATGACTGTCCTGGTACACAATGCGTCTCTTCCCAGTGCTGAGGTAATGACTGTCCTGGTACACAATGTGTCTCGTCCCAGGGCTGGGGTAATGACTGTCCTGGTAAACAATGTGTCTCTTCCCAGGACTGAGGTAATGACTGTCCTGGTACACAATGAGTCTCTTCCCAGGACTGAGGTAATGACTGTCCTGGTACACAATGTGTCTCTTCCCAGGGCTGGGGTAATGACTGTCCTGGTACACAATGTGTCTCTTCCCAGGGCTGAGGTAATGACAGTCCTGGTACACAATGTGCCTCTTCCCAGAACTGAGGTAATTAATGTCCTGGTACACAATGTGCCTCTTCCCAGGGCTGAGGTAATGAATGTCCTGGTACACAATGTGCCTCTTCCCAGAACTGAGGTAATGAATGTCCTGGAACACAATGTGTCCCTTCTCAGGGCTGGGGTAATGACTGTACTGGTACACAATGTGCCTCTTCCCAGGGATGTGGTAAGGACTGTCCTGGTACACAATGTGTCTCTTCCCAGGGATGGGGTCATGACTGTCCTGGTACACAATGTGTATCTTCCCAGGGCCAGGGTAATGACTGTCCTGGTACACAATGTGGATCTTCCCTGGGCTGCGGTAATGACTGTCCTGGTACACAATGTGTCCATTCCCAGATCTGGGGAAATGACTGTCCTGGTACACAATGTGTCCATTCCCAGATCTGGGGTAATGACTGTCCTGGTACACAATGTGGATCTTCCCTGGGCTGCGGTAATGACTGTCCTGGTACACAATGTGGATCTTCCCTGGGCTGTGGTAATGACTGTCCTGGTACACAATGTAACTCTTCCCAGGGCTGGGGTAATGACTGTCCTGGTACACAATGTGTCTCTTCCCAGGGCTGGGGTAATGATTGTCCTGGTACACAATGTGTGTCTTCCCAGGGCTGGGGTAATGACTGACCTGGTACACAATGTGTGTCTTCCCAGGGCTGGAGTAATGAATGTCCTGGTACACAATGTGTCCCTTCCCAGGGCTGGGGTAATGACTGTACTGGTACACAATGTGCCTCTTCCCAGGGATGTGGTAAGGACTGTCCTGGTACACAATGTGTCTCTTCCCAGGGATGGGGTAATGACTGTACTGGTGCACAATGTGCCTCTTCCCAGGGATGTGGTAAGGACTGTCCTGGTACACAATGTGTATCTTCCCAGGGCCAGGGTAATGACTCTCCTGGTATAAAATGTGGATCTACCCTGGGCTGCGGTAATGACTGTCCTGGTACACTATGTGTCCATTCCCAGATCTGGGGAAATGACTGTCCTGGTATACAATGTGGATCTTCCCTGGGCTGCGGTAATGTCTGTCCTGGTACACAATGTGGATCTTCCCTGGGCTGCGGTAATGACTGTCCTGGTACACAATGTGGATCTTCCCTGGGCTGTGGTAATGACTGTCCTGGTACACAATGTAACTCTTCCCAGGGCTGGGGTAATGACTGTCCTGGTACACAATGTGTCTCTTCCCAGGGCTGGGGTAATGATTGTCCTGGTACACAATGTGTGTCTTCCCAGGGCTGGGGTAATGACTGACCTGGTACACAATGTGTGTCTTCCCAGGGCTGGAGTAATGATTGTCCTGGTACACCATGTGTCTCTTCCCAGGGCTGGGTAATGACAATCCTGGCACACAATGTGACTCTTCCCAGGGCTGGGGTAATGATTGTCCTGGTACACAATGTGTGTCTTCCCAGGGCTGGGGTAATGATTGTACTGGTACACAATGTGTCTCTTCCCAGGGCTGGGGTAATGACTGTCCTGGTACACAATGTGTCTCTTCCCAGGGCTGGGGTAATGTCTGTCCTGGTACACAATGTGTCTCTTCCCAGGGCTGGGGTAATGATTGCCCTGGTACACAATGTGTCTCTTCCCAGGGCTGGGTTAATGACTGTTCTGGAACACAATGTGACTCTTCCCAGGGCTGGGGTAATGACTGTCGTGGTAGAAAATGTGTCTCTTCACAGTGCTGGGGTAATGACTGTCCTGGTACACAATGTGTCTCTTCCCAGGGCTGGGGTAATGTCTGTCCTGGTACACAAAGTGTCTCTTCCCAGGGCTGGGGTAATAATTGCCCTGGTACACAATGTGTCTCTTCCCAGGGCTGGGGTAATGACTGTCCTGGTACACAATGTGTCTCTTCCCAGGGCTGGGGTAATGACTGTCCTGGTACACACTGTGTCTCTTCCCAGGGCTGGGGTAATGATTGTCCTGGTACACAATGTGTCTCTTCCCAGGGCTGAGGTAATGAATGTCCTGGTACACAATGTGTCTCTTCCCAGGGCTGGGGTAATGATTGTCCTGGTACACAATGTGTCTCTCCCCAGGGCTGGGGTAATGACTGTCCTGGTACACAATGTGTCTCTTCCCAGGGCTGGGGTAATGATTGTCCTGGTACACAATGTGTCTCTCCCCAGGGCTGGGGTAATGACTGTCCTGGTACACAATGTGTCTCTTCCCAGGGCTGGGGTAATGATTGTCCTGGTACACAATGTGTCTCTTCCCAGGACTGGGGTAATGACTGTCCTGATACACAATGTGTCTCTTCCCAGGGCTGGGGTAATGATTGTCCTGGTACACAATGTGTCTCTTCCCAGGGCTGGGGTAATGATTGTCCTGGTACACAATGTGTCTCTTCCCAGGGCTGGGGTAATGATTGTCCTGGTACACAATGTGTCTCTTCCCAGGGCTGGGGTAATGACTGTCCTGGTACACAATGTGTCTCTTCCCAGGGCTGGGGTAATGATTGTCCTGGTACACAATGTGTCTCTTCCCAGGGCTGGGGTAATGACTGTCCTGGTACACAATGTGTCTCTTCCCAGGGCTGGGGTAATGATTGTCCTGGTACACAATGTGTCTCTTCCCAGGGCTGGGGTAATGACTGTCCTGGTACACAATGTGTCTCTTCCCAGGGCTGGGGTAATGACTGTCCTGGTACACAATGTGTCTCTTCCCAGGGCTGGGGTAATGATTATCCTGGTACACAATGTGTCTCTTCCCAGGGCTGGGGTAATGACTGTCCTGGTACACAATGTGTCACTTCCCCGGACTTGGGTAATGACTGTCCTGGTACACAATGTGTCACTTCCCCGGACTTGGGTAATGACTGACTGTCCTGGTACACAATGTGTCTCTTCCCAGTACTGGGGTAATGACTGTCTTGGTACACAATGTGCCTTCTGCACGGGCTGGTGTAATGACTGTCCTGGTATACAATTTGTCCCTTGCGAGGGCAGAGGAAATGACTGACTGTTCTGGTACACAATTGGCTATTTCCCAAGGCTGGGGATATGACTATGTTCTCGTACACAATGTGCCTCTGATATTTCCAGTGTGCTTCCATGGCAGACCGGGTCTCCATTCCACTGATTGTTTGAAATACACTGTGAGTAAGTCAATCATGGTGAATAGAACGTTCCATTGTCAAACAAATCTCTGTATTGCATAGCTTCAATATTTAATCACGTCGCACTGAGCAAAGCAGCATATGGTAACAATTTATAAAAATACTGTCCAGGTTCAATGAATTAGTACTGGTTAAATTTCTTTACAGGTGGTATTTCATTCTGTCATTACATCACTTACTACAGCAGCTCTTTCAGCAAATTTATCAATTGTGACTTACATCAATCACATTGAGGAAGTTTCTTTCAAAAATAATGATTTGGTTTTAAATCTCCGGTCATTTCATGAAGCCTGGTTTTAATCAACTTCTTTTGCATTACGATAATTTTCTTTTTGTTTTGAACACTAAGTTGCAGAAAGTTTTTAATGAAGAAAACAAGACCAGTAACATCATAATGATGAAATGGGATGTAGCGGTGTTTGGAGGAGACAGCAGGGGACACTCATTATAGTCTATGGGAGCGGAAAGAGACCGGACAGCACAGTCAATAACATTCTGCGATGCCAGGTTACCTTATACATCAGACACAAAGACTGCATCATGATCAGTCAGTTTAAAGTCAAGCCAGTAAATTCTTTTCAGTTCAGGTTCATGACGAACAGAATTGGCCGACTCAGTGATTGGTGAGGGTGGAGAGTGAGCATCATGACCCAGACACCCGCACTGGCTCCATCATTAACATCAGCAAGCTAACAGGAGAAACACAAGGGAAATTCACCCTCCGAGACGACCTGTCTAGGCACACAGTAATTTGGCAAATATAGAAAGGCAACATAAATGAAAACAAGAAATGCTGGAAATACTCAGCAGATCTGGCAGTATCTGTGGAGAGAGAAGCAATGTTAACATTTCAGGTCAGTGACCCTTCTTCAGAACTAGAAGGGCAACATCCATTTTTCATTCAACCTCAGTCAGGGCTTGATTGTCATCATCATTATATTGATCTGGAAGTAACAAACAAAATAGTCAAATACTGGAATCGTTTCAACAGGAGATGATCACAAAGATGTATAGAATGAGTTACAATTGCTGCATTTTTTTGCCTAAGCGATGAAGGTCATGTAAATATTAAAGACAAATACCAGTACTATTATCGGAACTGACCAATTCTCCCCCTCATTCTCTTTATGCTGAACCATGTGGGTATCTGTAGCAATTGTCCCGTAGGGTGGGTGAATTTTCTGTCATCAAATGCTTTCACCTTCACCCAAGAACCCAGTACGCTCAGTAACTTCCACTCCTAGACCTATTCTGCCCTCTTGCTATGTGACAAAACAGATACAAAGCATTCATTGAATATTATTGATTTATTGTCTATTAACGGCTCAGTGGTAGTACTCTGACCTCTGAATCAGAGGATTGTGGATTCAAGCTCCACTGCACAAATTTGAGCACACAATCCACACTGACACTCCCAGTACTGACAGAGTGCTGCACTTTTGGAGGTGCCATCTTTTGGATGTGACATTAAAGCAGGACCCCATCTGCCCTCTCAGCTGGACAAAAAATATCCTGTGGCCACTATTTCAAATAAGAGTAGGGGAATTCTCCCGCATGTCCTTGCCAATACTTATCACTCAATCAACATCACAGCATATAATCCGCTCATTTATTTCATTGCAGTTTGTGGGAGCTTGCTGTGCACAAATTGGCTGCCATGTTTTCTACATTTGTGAGTAACTACACTTCAAAAATATTTCATTATCTGTAAACTGCTTTAGGAGGTCCCGAGGTTGTGAAAGACGCTATATAAATGGAAGTCTTTTCTCATTATAGTCTTGCCAGCGTCCACCTTTGATAGACCCACATTCCCCTTTAAACCAAGACTGGGTAACCGGTCCTCAATTTAACCCTTTATCCCCCAGTATCATTCTGGTGAATCTGTACCAGTTTACAAGGCCAACAAAACATCCATTTACCTTTCTCTCTGCCTTCTGTCAACAACACAGCTACATTCGTTATTTAATATTACTGCCTTCATCTTTACAAGTTTCTAACACAACACCTTATCTTGGAGAATCCATGTAGAGCATCCATTACATTCCTTTGTCTACACACTCTGATATCCTCAAAAGATTAAAATAATTTGTCAAACACAACTTGCTCTTTACAAAATCCATCCTTACTATCACTGATTAATTACCCTGTGTATTTTCACCCATTTCAGTCTGTATTATGGATTCCAGTAGTTTATCCACACCCAGGTTAAAACTAATTGGCCGGTAATTTTCCACATTATCCTTTTACCACATCTTAAAAAGTGTGCAATATTAATCCAACCCTTTGCTACAAATTCTGTTCCACAGATGTTTGGAAAATTTAACGGTTACTACCTCTGTTATGTCTCTTCTACTCTGGGTTGCAAACTATTTGGCTCTGGTCACTTCGCTATTTAATTCTATTAATTAGTATCTTTTTGAATATTTACCTCCTGTTATGACTCTTACACATTCCCCTCGGGTACCCTACAGTCCCACCATCCCCCTCCTCTAAAAGCTGACATATAATGCTCAAGGATCTCAACCATTCCCTCACTTTCCTTCATCTCCAATTGGCCCTACCCCTTCTTTGACCGGTTACTAATGTGTTCAGACAAGCCTTCGTTATTTCCCTTTATGATGACCATCAGACTTCTTTCACGCTCCATTTGCACATTCTTAATCTCTTTCTTATACCTTCTATTGTTGTTTCCTTCTGCATTATCCTTATCCTGACACTTGGGAGTAACAGAAAATTTAAGCCTTCTGGTCACAGCTACAGTAAAGGTTATCGATTGATTGAATGATGGAATTCCCTATAAACGATCCCGCAAATGACAGCGACAGCATTCCCAAGAGTTGGCTCCACATGCTTAACAAAGAAACATTTCATCAAACTGCAACAGTAGGTATGGCAGGAGGAGGCTGAGACAAGAAAAGATAACAGATAAAAGCTGGCAGTGCAGCAAACAGGAAATTATAATAGGAAGAGGTACAATGGAAAACAATACAAACACTGGCAGATGGAGAGCAGCAACAGCAAGAACCTGGGAGGGTCTATGATTGGGTTACATGTGACAGTGACAGACCCAGTGCCCCAACGCCATGGCCAACCCTCCTTGTTCTCTCTCACCATTCCAGTGACACTTCGTCAGGGTCTTGCAGACATTGTTCTGAGTTCCCTGCCCCACAGCCTAACTCTTTTCAGCTGAGAATCCCTGACATCACTTATCACTCACAGCCTCCCGCCGTCCATTCGCATGTAATACATTGTTTCCTGTCCTCCTATTGGACAAACCACATGTCAATCAGATATCTGTTAACCAGTGGCTGTGAAACAAATGCTTGGGAGGGAAAATGTGATTGAATGGTGAAGCAGGTTGTGGACAAGGAAGGGTTGCAGCAGCTTGTCTCTCCCTCCGTTGAAAGTTTGTATTGAATTCTATCCTCTGTCTGTTATCAGGACTCTCTCTCCAACACCTGGGTAAGCTCTATTGTATTGTTCATGATTTCCCTTGCAAGTCACCATTCTCATCTACATTACAGATATCCAACACTGTATATCAAACAGGAGTTTCCTGAACTCCAGAGACCCCCTTCCCTCCCAGTACAGCAACTGACTGGGCGTACCAGAGCACTCATTACCTGCACTTCTCCTCCTGTTCCGTTCCCTGATTGTTTCTTTGACGATCTCAATAGCTTTGGGACATTTGAAAGCAGGAAAGAGCCAGTGACATGTGTACTGCTGGACAAATGCCCTCCAACCATGCATCTCTTTCCAAAAAACTCGAAAGCATTTTGTTTCTTCATGAAATAAATCCAGCTGTGTTATCTGCTCCTCTCTCACATCTTCAGATCTCTCGGGATTCTTGACAAGCAGAAACACGGCACAAATGTCTTCCTTTCGTGCTTTCCCCTTTTCTAAAGTGTGAATCAACAGAATAATTTCAATGCACTGTCTGCAATTTCCAGCTATCTTTATTGTAAATTAACAGATGGAGACACATTAAACTCACACATACAAGGTAGTGAAGATCACACACTGTGTTGGACAAGAGAGACCAGACTCTCATCTTTGTGGGTCATTTGGACATGTATCATGGAGCCCAATGGGCCACATAAAATTTGTAAGTGTATGGGGTTTTATAGCAGCATGGGTTTTTATATATTGTTCATGTAACTGTATTATTTGAGTGGTGTGGGTTCTTTTGGGAAGCAAGGAATTGAACTGCTGGTATGTGGAAAGCTGCATTAAGTTCAGTGTAAACAAACAATGTCACGGGATGATTAGGGACAATATGTTAGTGGAGACCAGACGCTTATAGAAACAAAGGGCAGAACATTGGAACTATCCAGGATGACTGGATAGAAATGAGAAGAGTTTAGAAGAATTAAGTCTGTCTGGGGAATGTTTAGTTCAAGACTACAAGATTGTCATAGGGTGCACTGTTAGAGGATCCCACTGTTAAAAACAGTGCAAGCCCTTAAGGTGTCTGTGTATTAACCTCACCCAGGGTAATCCAGGAGATGGCCATGATTACATGTGATGGTCTACCAACATAAACATGAATGGGTTATTGATTGTCAATTATAATATGGATAGTGAGGGTCAAAGTTAATTGCTTTTATCAAATACGATGAATGCCGTCTGGTGAGCTGAAGATCTCAAAAGAAAAGGATATGAGGTCAGAGTCTGAACCACTGGAAATACACAGCTGCACCTGTATAAAAATTCCTGAAGCCTGTCTAAAAATACTTTAGTTTCACTTGAAGGAGAAGGAGAGATCCGAGGGGTGAACATCACCTGGAGTCCGACCGTTTGGGGAAAGCAAGGATCCGTGAACAGTCATTGCTCATTGCCGATTTGTTAAGTTCTGACTGATTGGCCATACTTTGACTGTTACCTCTCTGTCTCACCAGACTGATTGAGTTCAGATAAGGCAATGAAAATAGAGGGATATATGTTTCCCTACAAATTTAAATAGACACTCCCATTCATCTGTATTTCTCTCAAATGGTTAGTAGAAGTTGCATCGATATAGTACTTTAACACAGTAAAATATTTCAAGGCACTTCACAGGTGCATCAAACAGTCACAGGAAATCTTAGGATAGCTGACTAAAAGCTTGGTGAAAGAGATTGGCTTTAAAAAGTCTGGAGGACAGAGAGTGAGATAGAGGCAGCTGGAGGTTCGGCTGCCAATGGTGGAGATAAAATCAGGGTGTGCAAGAGGACAGAATTGGTTGAGTGCAGAGATCTCAGAGTTGTAGGGCTGTAGCAGGTTCCAGTGATTGGGACAGGTGAGACCATGGAGGGATAGGAACACAAGGAAGAGAATTTTAAAAGTCGAGGTGTACCAAACCAGGATCCAATGTAGGTCAATGTGCACAGGGGTGAGTGGTGAATGGGAGTTGGTGTGCACTAGGAGCTGGGCTGCACTACTTTTAATAAGCTGAAGTTTACGGAGTGTACATCAGCCAGAAAAGCACTGAATCAAGAGGTAACAAAGGCATGGATGAGTGTTTCAGCAGATGAGACGAGACAGGGACGGAGACGGGTGATGTAACAGAGGTGGAAGTAGGAGGAGTCTTGGTGATGGAGAGGATATGGGGTCAGATGATCAGTTCAGGGTTAAATAGGAGGCTACAGTTGCTAACTGTCTTGTTCAGCATCAGATCAAATCTTGTTCAAATTGAGAACATAATGTGGAAGCAGAGGTGAGTAAACAGGTTCATGAAACTCAAAACATGTGAAACCAGTGGAAGAATAAATACAAACAAAATAGGAAACACGTTGTCGGGGCTTTAGAGGCTAAATATAGCCAGAGTATGGAGGGAGCACGTGGAGGATAGGCTGAGGTGAGAAAGCATGAACATGACAGCTTACATTTATATAGCACCTATAATGGAGTAACATGTCCCAAGATGCTTCACAGGAACAATTATCCAGTAAAATTTGACACAGAGTCACATGGAGAGATATTAGGATAGGTGACCAAAAGCACACATGAAGAGGTAGGTTTCAAGGAGGACAGAGGAGTGGAGAGACTGAGGGAGGGAATTCCAGAGTTAGGGCCCAGGCAGCTAAAGCCACTGCCACCAATGGTAGAGCAATGGAAATCAAGGAGCAGTAAGATATTTCCATTTCTCTCTCATTTCCCTTTAGCCCCTCCCCCCATCCAATTCCTGTCCACATTTCCTGTATGGCACAAGGATAAACATTACACATTCATTTTACAACAATTTCTGGCACAACCTCTCATTTACACCAAACATGAAAGTCTGTCCGGGCAGTGGGAGGGAATTCCTCTACCTTCCCCGCCTCATCACCCTCTGACTGCAGTTTGTGGTCTATTAGTCAGTGTTCCTGGGCTACTGCAGGAAATCCACTCAACACGTCACCAATTTGCTCAGTGGCTTCCACATCAGTACCTTCCACCTCAGTGGTATATGAACCCATTGTCCCCCTCCCTCGAGAGTGGCAGGGCACCCTCAGAGGTAATGCTGTCTCCACACTACAGTCTGGCTGCACTACAGTCATGGGCATTCACCTCTGTCAATTGTAAGGTTCTAGCCCCAATCCAGAGACTTGAATCTATAATCCAGGCTGACACTCCCAATGTCAGTACTGAGGAGTGCTGAACTGTTGGAGGTGTTGTCTTTCGGGTGAGATGTTAAACCGAGGGCTCCGTCTGACAACTCGGGTTGATGTAAATATCCAACCACACAAGTGGAAGAGCAGGGAAATTCTCTCCAGTGTCCTTGGGCCATTATTTATCCCTTAACCAACACCACGAGTAAATAGATAATCTGGTGAACAGTGACCACAATTAAACATGTAATTCATTGGCTGTAAAGCACTTTGGGATGTTAAATACAAGGTCTTTATAAATGAACATATTCCTGGAATGAATGAACAAATGTGCACACACACAATACACACCAGAACGACAGTCATTACCTGTGATCCATGTAAGAGCATTTCGGAGATCTTCATTTTTACGAGACACTTCGTAGACAAACAGAATACACGGAATCCCTGTCAATCTTGTACATTTGGAAATATCCAGTTTTTTCAGAATATCTTCATGTATTTTTCCTTGACCGTAACATTGCACTGGGATAAAACAGGACTTGTGCTGAATCATTTATAATCAGAGACATTGTACACAGTACATGATTTTCACAGACTGAGAGAAAGGTGATCAGTTTAATTTTCAGCAACACCATGTGACATATTGTAGTGAGGATCCATGGATTGAACTAAGCGTCTGGTAACCACCAGTATAGGTTAACAGTACAGGACTGGTACTGCCAGCAGAGCCTTGTACAGGTATGGGAGACCCCATGGGAAGGCACTTCAGCCCATCAAGCCCATGTCCAATCAAGCTCTCTGCTCTCTGCCGTTTCCCATATCCTTTTAGATACATATTACACCATTCCCCCTTTAAAATTATATTACACTCACATCCTTAGTGACCACATATGTTAAAATATCAGACAGTCACCAATAAATCTAACAGGGCATTCAGAAGAAATTTCTTCACCTAAAGATTCCCTGACCAGCAGAACCAATCTCTCAGCATCTACCCTATCAAGCCCCTTCAAAATCTTGTATGTTTCAATGAGATCGCCTCTCATTCTTCTAAATACAAGACAATATAGGCCCAATTTACTCAGCCTATCATAGAACAATCCCTTCATCTCGGGGACCAATTTAGTGAACTTTCACTGTACTGTCTCCAATGCAAGTATATTCTTTCTTAAATGTGGAAATCAAAACTGTACACAGTATTCCAGAAGTGGTCTCACCAAAACCCTATACAACTGTAGTGAGACTTCTTTACTCCTGTATTCCAATCCCCTTGTAATAAAGGCCAAAAAGCCATTTGCCTTCCTAATTGCTTACTGTATTTCCATGCTAACCTTTTGCATTCCTTATATGAGCACACTCAAGTCTCTCCAAACATCAACACATACAAGTTTCACACCTTTAAAAAATATTCTGCTTTTCTACTCTTATTTTTCACTTCCCTACATTATACTCCATCTGTCATCTTATTGTCCACTCCCTTAACCTGTCTATGTTTCTTTTCAGCCTCTGCGTTCCCTCCTCATAGCTTACCTTTCCACCTAGCTTTGCTTCATCAGCAAACTTAGATGAAGAGACAGAGAATAATGTAACTTAGTCATTGATATAGATTGTAAATAGCTGAGACCAGCACTGATCCTTGTGAAATTCCACTATTCACTGTCTGCCAACTTGAAAATGCCCCGTTTATGCCCACTTTTTGCTTTCTGTCGGTTAACCAGTCCTCTATCCAGGCTAATATATTACACCCAACTCCATTAGCCCTTAACTTGCCTGTTAACCTTTTGTGTGGCACTTTATCGAATTCCTTTTGGAAATCCAGGTATACTACATCTATTGGTTTCCCTCTATCTACCCTACCAGTTACATCCTCAAAAAACTCCAATAAAGTTGTCAAACAGGATTTCCCTTCAGTAAAGGCAGGAACCCTCAACATTTAAGTAGTATTTAGATGACCACTTGAAACGCCATAGCATACAAGGCTACGGGCCAAGTGCTGAAAAATGGGATTAGAATAGATAGGTGCTTGATGGCCGGCACAGACACGATGGGCCGAATGGCCTGTTTCTGTGCTGTATAACTTTATGACTCTAAAACCATGTTGACTTGTTCTAATCATATTGCATTTTTTCTAAGTGCATTGTTAAGACTTCCTTAATAATAGTTTCCAGCATTTTCCCAACGACTGAAGTCAAGCTAACTGGCCTGTAATTCACTGTTTTCTCTCTCCCTCCTTTCTTGAAAAGTGGTGTAACATTTGCCAACTGCCAATCTGATGGGACCATTCCCAAATCTAAGGAATTTTGGAAAATCATAGCTAGCGCATCTACTATTTCTGCAGCTATCTCTCTTAGAACCCTAGGATGTAGGTCATCTGGTCCTGGGGATTTGTCGGATTTTAGTCGCCTAAGTCTCTCCAATACTTTTGCTCTGTTGATATTATTTTCCTTAATTCCCTCACCCTTTTTAGCCCCTAGGTTACTGTCTATTTCTGGTATGAAACTTGTGTCTTCTACTGTGAAGACAGACAAAATATTTCTTCAATGCCTCTGCCATTTCTTCATTCCCCATCAAAATTTCTCCTGTCTCTGCTTCTACAGGTCCAATGTTTACTTTACCGACTCTTCCTTTTTATAGATTTATGAAAGCTGTTATAATCTGTTTTTATATTTCTGGATAGTTTACTCTCATTCTGTTTTCCCCCTTTTTATCAACTTTTACTGGCCCTTTGCTGGTTTCTAAAATGCTCCCAATCCTCAGACTTGCGACTATTTTTTGCAACATTGTAAGCTCACCCCTCAGTCTTCTAAACTCCAAAGTGTATCGGCTCAATATACTCAGCATCGCATCTTAGGACAACCCTTTTATCACAGGAACTAACATCATGAACCTTTGCTGTACCTCCTCCAGGCAAGTGTATCCTTCCTTAGATATGGAGACCAACACTGCACACGCGAATCCAGGTGTAGTCTCACCAAAACATCATACAAATTATAGCAGGACTTCCTTGTTTTTGTACTCCAAACCCCTTGGAATAAAGGCCAACCTGCCATTTGCTTTCCTAATTGCTTGCTGTACCTGTATGTTAACTTTCTCCATTCCTTATACAAGTACACCCAAGTCACTCTGAACATTTAAAAGTTTCACACCTTTTAAAAAATATTCTGCTTTTCTATTCTTACCAAATCCAATACCCTCACACTTCCTCACATTATTCTCAATCTGCCACCTTGTTGCCCATTCATTTAACCTGTCTATATCTCTTTGCAGCCTCTTTATGTCCTCCTCACAGCTTACATTCCCACCATGCTCTGGAACATCAGCAAAGTTGGAGACATTACTCTCAGACTCTTCGTCCAAGTCATTAATATAGATTGTAAATAGCGGAGGTGGAAGCATTGATCCTTGTGGCACTATGATAGTTAAGGCCTACCAATCTGAAAATACCCCCTTTATCCCCACTCTTTGTCAGCTGTCCATTAACCAATCCTCCATCCATACTAATATATTACACATGAGCCCTTATCCTGCAAAGTTACCTTTTGTGTGGCACCTGATCGAATGCCTTTTGGAAATCCAAGTACATCTACTGGCTCCCCTTTATTCCCACTAGTAACATCCTCAAAAAACTAATAAATTTGTCAAACACGATTTCCCCTTTGTAAAAGCATGCTAATTCTGTCTGATCACACGACAATTTTCTAAGTATATTGTTAATGGCTGCATTTGCTGACGACACAATCAGTAGGTGGTGCAGAACTGATAAACGCACAAACACAGCCTCATCCACTGAAACATCCCAGACAGCTGCCAGTAATAAAGATGGAGCTGACTGAAATGTCACTGTCTGCGAGGTCTCAGACAGCTGCCAGTAATAAAGATGGTGCTGACTGAAATGTCACTGTCTGCGAGGTCTCAGACAGCTGCCAGTAATAAAGATGGTGCTGACTGAAATGTCACTGTCTGCGAGGTCTCAGGCAGCTGCCAGTAATAAAGATGGTGCTGACTCAAATGTCACTGTCTGCGAGGTCTCAGGCAGCTGCCAGTAATAAAGATGGTGCTGACTGAAATGTCACCGTCTGCGAGGTCTCAGACAGCTGCCAGTAATAAAGATGGAGCTGACTGAAATGTCACTGTCTGCGAGGTCTCAGGCAGCTGCCAGTAATAAAGATGGTGCTGACTGAAATGTCACTGTCTGCAAGGTCTCAAACAGCTGCCAGTAATAAAGATGGAGCTGACTGAAATGTCACCGTCTGAGGTCTCAGACACTGCCAGTAATAAAGATGGTGCTGACTGAAATGTCACTGTCTGCGAGGTCTCAGGCAGCTGCCAGTAATAAAGATGGTGCTGACTGAAATGTCACTGTCTGAGGTCTCAGACAGCTGCCAGTAATAAAGATGGTGCTGACTGAAATGTCACTGTCTGCGAGGTCTCAGACAGCTGCCAGTAATAAAGATGGAGCTGACTGAAATGTCACCGTCTGCGAGGTCTCAGACAGCTGCCAGTAATCAAGATGGTGCTGACTGAAATGTCACTGTCTACGAGGTCTCAAACAGCTGCCAGTAATAAAGATGGTGCTGACTGAAACATCACTGTCTCAGGTCTCAGACAGCTGCCAGTAATAAAGATGGAGCTGACTGAAATGTCACCGTCTGCAAGGTCTCAGACAGCTGCCAGTAATAAAGATGGAGCTGACTGAAATGTCACTGTCTGAGGTCTCAGGCACTGCCAGTAATAAAGATGGTGCTGACTGAAACGTCACTGTCTCAGGTCTCAGACAGCTGCCAGTAATAAAGATGGTGCTGACTGAAATGTCACTGTCTGCAGGGTCTCAGACAGCTGCCAGTAATAAAGATGGTGCTGACTGAAACGTCACTGTCTCAGGTCTCAGACAGCTGACAGTAATAAAGATGGTGCTGACTGAAATGTCACTGTCTGCAAGGTCTCAGACAGCTGCCAGTAATAAAGATGGAGCTGACTGAAATGTCACTGTCTGAGGTCTCAGGCACTGCCAGTAATAAAGATGGTGCAGACTGAAATGTCACCGTCTGCAAGGTCTCAGACAGCTGCCAGTAATAAAGATGGTGCTGACTGAAATGTCACTGTCTGCGAGGTCTCAGACAGCTGCCAGTAATAAAGATGGCGCTGACTGAAATGTCACTGTCTGCAAGGTCTCAGACAGCTGCCAGTAATACAGATGGTGCTGACTGAAATGTCACTGTCTGCAAGGTCTCAGACAGCTGCCAGTAATAAAGATGGAGCTGACTGAAATGTCACTGTCTACGAGGTCTCAAACAGCTGCCAGTAATAAAGATGGAGCTGACTGAAATGTCACTGTCTGCAGGGTCTCAGACAGCTGCCAGAAATAAAGATGGTGCTGACTGAAACGTCACTGTCTCAGGTCTCAGACAGCTGCCAGTAATAAAGATGGTGCTGACTGAACTGTCACAGACAGCTGCCAGTAATAAAGATGGAGCTGACTGAAATGTCACTGTCTGCAAGGTCTCAGACAGCTGCCAGTAATAAAGATGGAGCTGACTGAAATGTCACTGTCTGCGAGGTCTCAGACAGCTGCCAGTAATAAAGATGGAGCTGACTGAAATGTCACTGTCTGCAAGGTCTCAGACAGCTGCCAGTAATAAAGATGGAGCTGACTGAAATGTCACTGTCTGCAAGGTCTCAGACAGCTGCCAGTAATAAAGATGGAGCTGACTGAAATGTCACTGTCTGCGAGGTCTCAGACAGCTGCCAGTAATAAAGATGGAGCTGACTGAAATGTCACCGTCTGAGGTCTCAGGCACTGCCAGTAATAAAGATGGTGCTGACTGAAATGTCACCGTCTGAGGTCTCAGGCACTGACAGTAATAAAGATGGAGCTGACTGAAATGTCACTGTCTGCAAGGTCTCAGACAGCTGCCAGTAATAAAGATGGAGCTGACTGAAATGTCACTGTCTGCGAGGTCTCAGGCAGCTGCCAGTAATAAAGATGGTGCTGACTGAAATGTCACTGTCTGCGAGGTCTCAGACAGCTGCCAGTAATAAAGATGGAGCTGACTGAAATGTCACTGTCTGCGAGGTCTCAGACAGCTGCCAGTAATAAAGATGGAGCTGACTGAAATGTCACTGTCTGCAAGGTCTCAGACAGCTGCCAGTAATAAAGATGGAGCTGACTGAAATGTCACTGTCTGCAAGGTCTCAGACAGCTGCCAGTAATAAAGATGGAGCTGACTGAAATGTCACTGTCTGCGAGGTCTCAGACAGCTGCCAGTAATAAAGATGGTGCTGACTGAAACGTCACTGTCTCAGGTCTCAGACAGCTGCCAGTAATAAAGATGGAGCTGACTGAAATGTCACTGTCTGCGAGGTCTCAGACAGCTGCCAGTAATAAAGATGGTGCTGACTGAAATGTCACCGTCTGCAGGGTCTCAGACAGCTGCCAGTAATAAAGATGGTGCTGACTGAAATGTCACTGTCTGCAAGGTCTCAGACAGCTGCCAGTAATAAAGATGGAGCTGACTGAAATGTCACTGTCTGCAAGGTCTCAGACAGCTGCCAGTAATAAAGATGGAGCTGACTGAAATGTCACTGTCTGCGAGGTCTCAGACAGCTGCCAGTAATAAAGATGGAGCTGACTGAAATGTCACTGTCTGCGAGGTCTCAGACAGCTGCCAGTAATAAAGATGGAGCTGACTGAAATGTCACTGTCTGCGAGGTCTCAGGCACTGCCAGTAATAAAGATGGTGCTGACTGAAATGTCACTGTCTACGAGGTCTCAAACAGCTGCCAGTAAAAAAGATGGTGCTGACTGAAATGTCACTGTCTGCAAGGTCTCAAACAGCTGCCAGTAATAAAGATGGTGCTGACTGAAATGTCACTGTCTACGAGGTCTCAAACAGCTGCCAGTAATAAAGATGGTGCTGACTGAAATGTCACCGTCTGCAAGGTCTCAGACAGCTGCCAGTAATAAAGATGGAGCAGACTGAAATGTCACTGTCTCCGAGGTCTCAGACAGCTGCCAGTAATAAAGATGGAGCTGACTGAAATGTCACTGTCTACGAGGTCTCAGACAGCTGCCAGTAATAAAGATGGTGCTGACTGAAATGTCACTGTCTGCAAGGTCTCAGACAGCTGCCAGTAATAAAGATGGAGCAGACTGAAATGTCACTGTCTGCAAGGTCTCAGACAGCTGCCAGTAATAAAAATGGAGCAGACTGAAATGTCACTGTCTGCAGGGTCTCAGGCAGCTGCCAGTAATAAAGATGGTGCTGACTGAAATGTCACTGTCTGCAAGGCCTCAGACAGCTGCCAGTAATAAAGATGGTGCTGACTGAACTGTCACAGACAGCTGCCAGTAATAAAGATGGTGCAGACTGAAATGTCACTGTCTGCAAGGTCTCAGACAGCTGCCAGTAATAAAGATGGAGCAGACTGAAATGTCACTGTCTGCAAGGTCTCAGACAGCTGCCAGTAACAAAAATGGAGCAGACTGAAATGTCACTGTCTGCAGGGTCTCAGGCAGCTGCCAGTAATAAAGATGGTGCTGACTGAAATGTCACTGTCTGAGGTCTCAGACAGCTGCCAGTAATAAAGATGGTGCTGACTGAAACATCACTGTCTGCAAGGTCTCAGACAGCTGCCAGTAATAAAGATGGAGCTGACTGAAATGTCACTGTCTGCAGGGTCTCAGACAGCTGCCAGTAATAAAGATGGTGCTGACTGAAACGTCACTGTCTCAGGTCTCAGACAGCTGCCAGTAATAAAGATGGTGCTGACTGAACTGTCACAGACAGCTGCCAGTAATAAAGATGGAGCTGACTGAAATGTCACTGTCTGCGAGGTCTCAGACAGCTGCCAGTAATAAAGATGGAGCTGACTGAAATGTCACTGTCTGCAAGGTCTCAGACAGCTGCCAGTAATAAAGATGGAGCTGACTGAAATGTCACCGTCTGAGGTCACAGGCACTGCCAGTAATAAAGATGGTGCTGACTGAAATGTCACCGTCTGAGGTCTCAGGCACTGACAGTAATAAAGATGGAGCTGACTGAAATGTCACTGTCTGCAAGGTCTCAGACAGCTGCCAGTAATAAAGATGGAGCTGACTGAAATGTCACTGTCTGCGAGGTCTCAGACAGCTGCCAGTAATAAAGATGGAGCTGACTGAAATGTCACCGTCTGAGGTCTCAGGCACTGCCAGTAATAAAGATGGTGCTGACTGAAATGTCACCGTCTGAGGTCTCAGGCACTGACAGTAATAAAGATGGAGCTGACTGAAATGTCACTGTCTGCAAGGTCTCAGACAGCTGCCAGTAATAAAGATGGAGCTGACTGAAATGTCACTGTCTGCGAGGTCTCAGGCAGCTGCCAGTAATAAAGATGGTGCTGACTGAAATGTCACTGTCTGCGAGGTCTCAGACAGCTGCCAGTAATAAAGATGGAGCTGACTGAAATGTCACTGTCTGCGAGGTCTCAGACAGCTGCCAGTAATAAAGATGGAGCTGACTGAAATGTCACTGTCTGCAAGGTCTCAGACAGCTGCCAGTAATAAAGATGGAGCTGACTGAAATGTCACTGTCTGCAAGGTCTCAGACAGCTGCCAGTAATAAAGATGGAGCTGACTGAAATGTCACTGTCTGCGAGGTCTCAGACAGCTGCCAGTAATAAAGATGGTGCTGACTGAAACGTCACTGTCTCAGGTCTCAGACAGCTGCCAGTAATAAAGATGGAGCTGACTGAAATGTCACTGTCTGCGAGGTCTCAGACAGCTGCCAGTAATAAAGATGGTGCTGACTGAAATGTCACCGTCTGCAGGGTCTCAGACAGCTGCCAGTAATAAAGATGGTGCTGACTGAAATGTCACTGTCTGCAAGGTCTCAGACAGCTGCCAGTAATAAAGATGGAGCTGACTGAAATGTCACTGTCTGCAAGGTCTCAGACAGCTGCCAGTAATAAAGATGGAGCTGACTGAAATGTCACTGTCTGCGAGGTCTCAGACAGCTGCCAGTAATAAAGATGGAGCTGACTGAAATGTCACTGTCTGCGAGGTCTCAGACAGCTGCCAGTAATAAAGATGGAGCTGACTGAAATGTCACTGTCTGCGAGGTCTCAGGCACTGCCAGTAATAAAGATGGTGCTGACTGAAATGTCACTGTCTACGAGGTCTCAAACAGCTGCCAGTAAAAAAGATGGTGCTGACTGAAATGTCACTGTCTGCAAGGTCTCAAACAGCTGCCAGTAATAAAGATGGTGCTGACTGAAATGTCACTGTCTACGAGGTCTCAAACAGCTGCCAGTAATAAAGATGGTGCTGACTGAAATGTCACCGTCTGCAAGGTCTCAGACAGCTGCCAGTAATAAAGATGGAGCAGACTGAAATGTCACTGTCTCCGAGGTCTCAGACAGCTGCCAGTAATAAAGATGGAGCTGACTGAAATGTCACTGTCTACGAGGTCTCAGACAGCTGCCAGTAATAAAGATGGTGCTGACTGAAATGTCACTGTCTGCAAGGTCTCAGACAGCTGCCAGTAATAAAGATGGAGCAGACTGAAATGTCACTGTCTGCAAGGTCTCAGACAGCTGCCAGTAATAAAAATGGAGCAGACTGAAATGTCACTGTCTGCAGGGTCTCAGGCAGCTGCCAGTAATAAAGATGGTGCTGACTGAAATGTCACTGTCTGCAAGGCCTCAGACAGCTGCCAGTAATAAAGATGGTGCTGACTGAACTGTCACAGACAGCTGCCAGTAATAAAGATGGTGCAGACTGAAATGTCACTGTCTGCAAGGTCTCAGACAGCTGCCAGTAATAAAGATGGAGCAGACTGAAATGTCACTGTCTGCAAGGTCTCAGACAGCTGCCAGTAACAAAAATGGAGCAGACTGAAATGTCACTGTCTGCAGGGTCTCAGGCAGCTGCCAGTAATAAAGATGGTGCTGACTGAAATGTCACTGTCTGAGGTCTCAGACAGCTGCCAGTAATAAAGATGGAGCTGACTGAAATGTCACTGTCTGCAGGGTCTCAGACAGCTGCCAGTAATAAAGATGGTGCTGACTGAAACGTCACTGTCTCAGGTCTCAGACAGCTGCCAGTAATAAAGATGGTGCTGACTGAACTGTCACAGACAGCTGCCAGTAATAAAGATGGAGCTGACTGAAATGTCACTGTCTGCAAGGTCTCAGACAGCTGCCAGTAATAAAGATGGAGCTGACTGAAATGTCACTGTCTGCGAGGTCTCAGACAGCTGCCAGTAATAAAGATGGAGCTGACTGAAATGTCACTGTCTGCAAGGTCTCAGACAGCTGCCAGTAATAAAGATGGAGCTGACTGAAATGTCACCGTCTGAGGTCTCAGGCACTGCCAGTAATAAAGATGGTGCTGACTGAAATGTCACCGTCTGAGGTCTCAGGCACTGACAGTAATAAAGATGGAGCTGACTGAAATGTCACTGTCTGCAAGGTCTCAGACAGCTGCCAGTAATAAAGATGGAGCTGACTGAAATGTCACTGTCTGCGAGGTCTCAGACAGCTGCCAGTAATAAAGATGGAGCTGACTGAAATGTCACCGTCTGAGGTCTCAGGCACTGCCAGTAATAAAGATGGTGCTGACTGAAATGTCACCGTCTGAGGTCTCAGGCACTGACAGTAATAAAGATGGAGCTGACTGAAATGTCACTGTCTGCAAGGTCTCAGACAGCTGCCAGTAATAAAGATGGAGCTGACTGAAATGTCACTGTCTGCGAGGTCTCAGGCAGCTGCCAGTAATAAAGATGGTGCTGACTGAAATGTCACTGTCTGCGAGGTCTCAGACAGCTGCCAGTAATAAAGATGGAGCTGACTGAAATGTCACTGTCTGCGAGGTCTCAGACAGCTGCCAGTAATAAAGATGGAGCTGACTGAAATGTCACTGTCTGCAAGGTCTCAGACAGCTGCCAGTAATAAAGATGGAGCTGACTGAAATGTCACTGTCTGCAAGGTCTCAGACAGCTGCCAGTAATAAAGATGGAGCTGACTGAAATGTCACTGTCTGCGAGGTCTCAGACAGCTGCCAGTAATAAAGATGGTGCTGACTGAAACGTCACTGTCTCAGGTCTCAGACAGCTGCCAGTAATAAAGATGGTGCTGACTGAAATGTCACCGTCTGCAAGGTCTCAGACAGCTGCCAGTAATAAAGATGGAGCAGACTGAAATGTCACTGTCTGCGAGGTCTCAGACAGCTGCCAGTAATAAAGATGGTGCTGACTGAAATGTCACTGCGAGGTCTCAGACAGCTGCCAGTAATAAAGATGGAGCTGACTGAAATGTCACTGTCTGCAAGGTCTCAGACAGCTGCCAGTAATAAAGATGGAGCTGACTGAAATGTCACTGTCTGCAAGGTCTCAGACAGCTGCCAGTAATAAAGATGGAGCTGACTGAAATGTCACTGTCTGCGAGGTCTCAGACAGCTGCCAGTAATAAAGATGGTGCTGACTGAAATGTCACCGTCTGCAGGGTCTCAGACAGCTGCCAGTAATAAAGATGGTGCTGACTGAAATGTCACTGTCTGCAAGGTCTCAGACAGCTGCCAGTAATAAAGATGGAGCTGACTGAAATGTCACTGTCTGCAAGGTCTCAGACAGCTGCCAGTAATAAAGATGGAGCTGACTGAAATGTCACTGTCTGCGAGGTCTCAGACAGCTGCCAGTAATAAAGATGGAGCTGACTGAAATGTCACTGTCTGCGAGGTCTCAGACAGCTGCCAGTAATAAAGATGGAGCTGACTGAAATGTCACTGTCTGCGAGGTCTCAGGCACTGCCAGTAATAAAGATGGTGCTGACTGAAATGTCACTGTCTACGAGGTCTCAAACAGCTGCCAGTAAAAAAGATGGTGCTGACTGAAATGTCACTGTCTGCAAGGTCTCAAACAGCTGCCAGTAATAAAGATGGTGCTGACTGAAATGTCACTGTCTACGAGGTCTCAAACAGCTGCCAGTAATAAAGATGGTGCTGACTGAAATGTCACCGTCTGCAAGGTCTCAGACAGCTGCCAGTAATAAAGATGGAGCAGACTGAAATGTCACTGTCTCCGAGGTCTCAGACAGCTGCCAGTAATAAAGATGGAGCTGACTGAAATGTCACTGTCTACGAGGTCTCAGACAGCTGCCAGTAATAAAGATGGTGCTGACTGAAATGTCACTCTCTGCAAGGTCTCAGACAGCTGCCAGTAATAAAGATGGAGCAGACTGAAATGTCACTGTCTGCAAGGTCTCAGACAGCTGCCAGTAATAAAAATGGAGCAGACTGAAATGTCACTGTCTGCAGGGTCTCAGGCAGCTGCCAGTAATAAAGATGGTGCTGACTGAAATGTCACTGTCTGCAAGGCCTCAGACAGCTGCCAGTAATAAAGATGGTGCTGACTGAACTGTCACAGACAGCTGCCAGTAATAAAGATGGTGCAGACTGAAATGTCACTGTCTGCAAGGTCTCAGACAGCTGCCAGTAATAAAGATGGAGCAGACTGAAATGTCACTGTCTGCAAGGCCTCAGACAGCTGCCAGTAATAAAGATGGTGCTGACTGAACTGTCACAGACAGCTGCCAGTAATAAAGATGGTGCTGACTGAAATGTCACTGTCTGAGGTCTCAGACAGCTGCCAGTAATAAAGATGGTGCTGACTGAAACATCACTGTCTGCAAGGTCTCAGACAGCTGCCAGTAATAAAGATGGTGCTGACTGAGACATCACTGTCTGCAAGGTCTCAGACAGCTGCCAGTAATAAAGATGGTGCTGACTGAAATGTCACTGTCTGCAAGGCCTCAGACAGCTGCCAGTAATAAAGATGGTGCTGACTGAACTGTCACAGACAGCTGCCAGTAATAAAGATGGTGCTGACTGAAATGTCACTGTCTGCAAGGTCTCAGACAGCTGCCAGTAATAAAGATGCTGCTGACTGAATTGTCACTGTCTGAGGTCTCAGACAGCTGCCAGTAATAAAGATGGCACTGACTGAAATGTCACTGTCTGCAAGGTCTCAGACAGCTGCCAGTAATAAAGACGGTGCTGACTGAGACATCACTGTCTGCAAGGTCTCAGTCAGCTGCCAGTAATAAAGATGCTGCTGACTGAAACGTCACTGTCTGCAAGGTCTCCGACAGCTGCCAGTAATAAAGATGCTGCTGACTGAAACGTCACTGTCTGCAAGGTCTCAGACAGCTGCCAGTAATAAAGATGCTGCTGACTGAAACGTCACTGTCTGCAAGGTCTCAGACAGCTGCCAGTAATAAAGATGGCGCTGACTGAAATGTCACTGTCTGCAAGGCCTCAGACAGCTGCCAGTAATAAAGATGGTGCTGACTGAACTGTCACAGACAGCTGCCAGTAATAAAGATGGCGCTGACTGAAATGTCACTGTCTACGAGGTCTCAAACAGCTGCCAGTAATAAAGATGGCGCTGACTGAAATGTCACAGTCTATGAGGTCTCAAACAGCTGCCAGTAATAAAGATGGTGCTGACTGAAATGTCACTGTCTACGAGGTCTCAGACAGCTGCCAGTAATAAAGATGGCGCTGACTGAAATGTCACTGTCTACGAGGTCTCAAACAGCTGCCAGTAATAAAGATGGAGCAGACTGAAATGTCACTGTCTACGAGGTCTCAGACAGGTGCCAGTAATAAAGATGGTGCTGACTGAAATGTCTCTGTCTGCGAGGTCTCAAACAGCTGCCAGTAATAAAGATGGAGCAGACTGAAATGTCACTGTCTACGAGGTCTCAAACAGCTGCCAGTAATAAAGATGGTGCTGACTGAAATGTCTCTGTCTGCGAGGTCTCAAACAGCTGCCAGTAATAAAGATGGAGCTGACTGAAATGTCACTGTCTACGAGGTCTCAGACAGCTGCCAGTAATAAAGATGGAGCTGACTGAAATGTCACTGTCTCAGGTATCAGACAGCTGCCAGTAATAAAGATGGAGCTGACTGAAATGTCACTGTCTCAGGTATCAGACAGCTGCCAGTAATAAAGATGGCGCTGACTGAAATGTCACTGTCTACGAGGTCTCAGACAGCTGCCAGTAATAAAGATGGAGCAAACTGAAATGTCACTGTCTACGAGGTCTCAGACAGCTGCCAGTAATAAAGATGGTGCTGACTGAAATGTCACTGTCTACGAGGTCTTGGGCAGCTGCCAGTAATAAAGATGGTGCTGACTGAAATGTCACTGTCTCAGGTCTCAGACAGCTGCCAGTAATAAAGATGGTGCTGACTGAAATGTCACCGTCTGCAAGGTCTCAGACAGCTGCCAGTAATAAAGATGGAGCAGACTGAAATGTCACTGTCTGCGAGGTCTCAGACAGCTGCCAGTAATAAAGATGGAGCTGACTGAAATGTCACTGTCTGCGAGGTCTCAGACAGCTGCCAATAATAAAGATGGAGCTGACTGAAATGTCACTGTCTGCGAGGTCTCAGACAGCTGCCAGTAATAAAGATGGTGCTGACTGAAATGTCACCGTCTGCAGGGTCTCAGACAGCTGCCAGTAATAAAGATGGTGCTGACTGAAATGTCACTGTCTGCAAGGTCTCAGACAGCTGCCAGTAATAAAGATGGAGCTGACTGAAATGTCACTGTCTGCAAGGTCTCAGACAGCTGCCAGTAATAAAGATGGAGCTGACTGAAATGTCACTGTCTGCGAGGTCTCAGACAGCTGCCAGTAATAAAGATGGAGCTGACTGAAATGTCACTGTCTGCGAGGTCTCAGACAGCTGCCAGTAATAAAGATGGAGCTGACTGAAATGTCACTGTCTGCGAGGTCTCAGGCACTGCCAGTAATAAAGATGGTGCTGACTGAAATGTCACTGTCTACGAGGTCTCAAACAGCTGCCAGTAAAAAAGATGGTGCTGACTGAAATGTCACTGTCTGCAAGGTCTCAAACAGCTGCCAGTAATAAAGATGGTGCTGACTGAAATGTCACTGTCTACGAGGTCTCAAACAGCTGCCAGTAATAAAGATGGTGCTGACTGAAATGTCACCGTCTGCAAGGTCTCAGACAGCTGCCAGTAATAAAGATGGAGCAGACTGAAATGTCACTGTCTCCGAGGTCTCAGACAGCTGCCAGTAATAAAGATGGAGCTGACTGAAATGTCACTGTCTACGAGGTCTCAGACAGCTGCCAGTAATAAAGATGGTGCTGACTGAAATGTCACTGTCTGCAAGGTCTCAGACAGCTGCCAGTAATAAAGATGGAGCAGACTGAAATGTCACTGTCTGCAAGGTCTCAGACAGCTGCCAGTAATAAAAATGGAGCAGACTGAAATGTCACTGTCTGCAGGGTCTCAGGCAGCTGCCAGTAATAAAGATGGTGCTGACTGAAATGTCACTGTCTGCAAGGCCTCAGACAGCTGCCAGTAATAAAGATGGTGCTGACTGAACTGTCACAGACAGCTGCCAGTAATAAAGATGGTGCAGACTGAAATGTCACTGTCTGCAAGGTCTCAGACAGCTGCCAGTAATAAAGATGGAGCAGACTGAAATGTCACTGTCTGCAAGGTCTCAGACAGCTGCCAGTAACAAAAATGGAGCAGACTGAAATGTCACTGTCTGCAGGGTCTCAGGCAGCTGCCAGTAATAAAGATGGTGCTGACTGAAATGTCACTGTCTGCAAGGCCTCAGACAGCTGCCAGTAATAAAGATGGTGCTGACTGAACTGTCACAGACAGCTGCCAGTAATAAAGATGGTGCTGACTGAAATGTCACTGTCTGAGGTCTCAGACAGCTGCCAGTAATAAAGATGGTGCTGACTGAGACATCACTGTCTGCAAGGTCTCAGACAGCTGCCAGTAATAAAGATGGTGCTGACTGAAATGTCACTGTCTGCAAGGCCTCAGACAGCTGCCAGTAATAAAGATGGTGCTGACTGAACTGTCACAGACAGCTGCCAGTAATAAAGATGGTGCTGACTGAAATGTCACTGTCTGCAAGGTCTCAGACAGCTGCCAGTAATAAAGATGCTGCTGACTGAATTGTCACTGTCTGAGGTCTCAGACAGCTGCCAGTAATAAAGATGGCACTGACTGAAATGTCACTGTCTGCAAGGTCTCAGACAGCTGCCAGTAATAAAGACGGTGCTGACTGAGACATCACTGTCTGCAAGGTCTCAGTCAGCTTCCAGTAATAAAGATGCTGCTGACTGAAACGTCACTGTCTGCAAGGTCTCCGACAGCTGCCAGTAATAAAGATGCTGCTGACTGAAACGTCACTGTCTGCAAGGTCTCAGACAGCTGCCAGTAATAAAGATGCTGCTGACTGAAACGTCACTGTCTGCAAGGTCTCAGACAGCTGCCAGTAATAAAGATGGCGCTGACTGAAATGTCACTGTCTGCAAGGCCTCAGACAGCTGCCAGTAATAAAGATGGTGCTGACTGAACTGTCACAGACAGCTGCCAGTAATAAAGATGGCGCTGACTGAAATGTCACTGTCTACGAGGTCTCAAACAGCTGCCAGTAATAAAGATGGCGCTGACTGAAATGTCACAGTCTATGAGGTCTCAAACAGCTGCCAGTAATAAAGATGGTGCTGACTGAAATGTCACTGTCTACGAGGTCTCAGACAGCTGCCAGTAATAAAGATGGCGCTGACTGAAATGTCACTGTCTACGAGGTCTCAAACAGCTGCCAGTAATAAAGATGGAGCAGACTGAAATGTCACTGTCTACGAGGTCTCAGACAGGTGCCAGTAATAAAGATGGTGCTGACTGAAATGTCTCTGTCTGCGAGGTCTCAAACAGCTGCCAGTAATAAAGATGGAGCAGACTGAAATGTCACTGTCTACGAGGTCTCAAACAGCTGCCAGTAATAAAGATGGTGCTGACTGAAATGTCTCTGTCTGCGAGGTCTCAAACAGCTGCCAGTAATAAAGATGGAGCTGACTGAAATGTCACTGTCTACGAGGTCTCAGACAGCTGCCAGTAATAAAGATGGAGCTGACTGAAATGTCACTGTCTCAGGTATCAGACAGCTGCCAGTAATAAAGATGGAGCTGACTGAAATGTCACTGTCTCAGGTATCAGACAGCTGCCAGTAATAAAGATGGCGCTGACTGAAATGTCACTGTCTACGAGGTCTCAGACAGCTGCCAGTAATAAAGATGGAGCAAACTGAAATGTCACTGTCTACGAGGTCTCAGACAGCTGCCAGTAATAAAGATGGTGCTGACTGAAATGTCACTGTCTACGAGGTCTTGGGCAGCTGCCAGTAATAAAGATGGTGCTGACTGAAACGTCACTGTCTCAGGTCTCAGACAGCTGCCAGTAATAAAGATGGTGCTGACTGAAATGTCACCGTCTGCAAGGTCTCAGACAGCTGCCAGTAATAAAGATGGAGCAGACTGAAATGTCACTGTCTGCGAGGTCTCAGACAGCTGCCAGTAATAAAGATGGAGCTGACTGAAATGTCACTGTCTGCGAGGTCTCAGACAGCTGCCAATAATAAAGATGGAGCTGACTGAAATGTCACTGTCTGCGAGGTCTCAGACAGCTGCCAGTAATAAAGATGGTGCTGACTGAAATGTCACCGTCTGCAGGGTCTCAGACAGCTGCCAGTAATAAAGATGGTGCTGACTGAAATGTCACTGTCTGCAAGGTCTCAGACAGCTGCCAGTAATAAAGATGGAGCTGACTGAAATGTCACTGTCTGCAAGGTCTCAGACAGCTGCCAGTAATAAAGATGGAGCTGACTGAAATGTCACTGTCTGCGAGGTCTCAGACAGCTGCCAGTAATAAAGATGGAGCTGACTGAAATGTCACTGTCTGCGAGGTCTCAGACAGCTGCCAGTAATAAAGATGGAGCTGACTGAAATGGCACTGTCTGCGAGGTCTCAGGCACTGCCAGTAATAAAGATGGTGCTGACTGAAATGTCACTGTCTACGAGGTCTCAAACAGCTGCCAGTAATAAAGATGGTGCTGACTGAAATGTCACTGTCTACGAGGTCTCAAACAGCTGCCAGTAATAAAGATGGTGCTGACTGAAATGTCACCGTCTGCAAGGTCTCAGACAGCTGCCAGTAATAAAGATGGAGCAGACTGAAATGTCACTGTCTCCGAGGTCTCAGACAGCTGCCAGTAATAAAGATGGAGCTGACTGAAATGTCACTGTCTACGAGGTCTCAGACAGCTGCCAGTAATAAAGATGGTGCTGACTGAAATGTCACTGTCTGCAAGGTCTCAGACAGCTGCCAGTAATAAAGATGGAGCAGACTGAAATGTCACTGTCTTCAAGGTCTCAGACAGCTGCCAGTAATAAAAATGGAGCAGACTGAAATGTCACTGTCTGCAGGGTCTCAGGCAGCTGCCAGTAATAAAGATGGTGCTGACTGAAATGTCACTGTCTGCAAGGCCTCAGACAGCTGCCAGTAATAAAGATGGTGCTGACTGAACTGTCACAGACAGCTGCCAGTAATAAAGATGGTGCAGACTGAAATGTCACTGTCTGCAAGGTCTCAGACAGCTGCCAGTAACAAAAATGGAGCAGACTGAAATGTCACTGTCTGCAGGGTCTCAGGCAGCTGCCAGTAATAAAGATGGTGCTGACTGAAATGTCACTGTCTGCAAGGCCTCAGACAGCTGCCAGTAATAAAGATGGTGCTGACAGAACTGTCACAGATAGCTGCCAGTAATAAAGATGGTGCTGACTGAAATGTCACTGTCTGAGGTCTCAGACAGCTGCCAGTAATAAAGATGGTGCTGACTGAAACATCACTGTCTGCAAGGTCTCAGACAGCTGCCAGTAATAAAGATGGTGCTGACTGAGACATCACTGTCTGCAAGGTCTCAGACAGCTGCCAGTAATAAAGATGGTGCTGACTGAAATGTCACTGTCTGCAAGGCCTCAGACAGCTGCCAGTAATAAAGATGGTGCTGACTGAACTGTCACAGACAGCTGCCAGTAATAAAGATGGTGCTGACTGAAATGTCACTGTCTGAGGTCTCAGACAGCTGCCAGTAATAAAGATGCTGCTGACTGAATTGTCACTGTCTGAGGTCTCAGACAGCTGCCAGTAATAAAGATGGCACTGACTGAAATGTCACTGTCTGCAAGGTCTCAGACAGCTGCCAGTAATAAAGATGGTGCTGACTGAGACATCACTGTCTGCAAGGTCTCAGTCAGCTGCCAGTAATAAAGATGCTGCTGACTGAAATGTCACTGTCTGCAAGGTCTCCGACAGCTGCCAGTAATAAAGATGCTGCTGACTGAAACGTCACTGTCTGCAAGGTCTCAGACAGCTGCCAGTAATAAAGATGCTGCTGACTGAAACGTCACTGTCTGCAAGGTCTCAGACAGCTGCCAGTAATAAAGATGGCGCTGACTGAAATGTCACTGTCTGCAAGGCCTCAGACAGCTGCCAGTAATAAAGATGGTGCTGACTGAACTGTCACAGACAGCTGCCAGTAATAAAGATGGCGCTGACTGAAATGTCACTGTCTACGAGGTCTCAAACAGCTGCCAGTAATAAAGATGGCGCTGACTGAAATGTCACTGTCTACGAGGTCTCAGACAGCTGCCAGCAATAAAGATGGAGCTGACTGAAATGTCACTGTCTACGAGGTCTCAGACAGCTGCCAGTAATAAAGATGGAGCTGACTGAAATGTCACTGTCTCAGGTATCAGACAGCTGCCAGTAATAAAGATGGAGCTGACTGAAATGTCACTGTCTCAGGTATCAGACAGCTGCCAGTAATAAAGATGGCGCTGACTGAAATGTCACTGTCTACGAGGTCTCAGACAGCTGCCAGTAATAAAGATGGAGCAAACTGAAATGTCACTGTCTACGAGGTCTCAGACAGCTGCCAGTAATAAAGATGGTGCTGACTGAAATGTCACTGTCTACGAGGTCTTGGGCAGCTGCCAGTAATAAAGATGGTGCTGACTGAAACGTCACTGTCTCAGGTCTCAGACAGCTGCCAGTAATAAAGATGGAGCAGACTGAAATGTCACTGTCTGCGAGGTCTCAGACAGCTGCCAGTAATAAAGATGGAGCTGACTGAAATGTCACTGTCTGCGAGGTCTCAGACAGCTGCCAGTAATAAAGATGGAGCTGATTGAAATGTCACTGTCTGCAAGGTCTCAGACAGCTGCCAGTAATAAAGATGGAGCTGACTGAAATGTCACTGTCTGCAAGGTCTCAGACAGCTGCCAGTAATAAAGATGGAGCTGACTGAAATGTCACTGTCTGCGAGGTCTCAGACAGCTGCCAGTAATAAAGATGGTGCTGACTGAAATGTCTCTGTCTGCGAGGTCTCAAACAGCTGCCAGTAATAAAGATGGAGCAGACTGAAATGTCACTGTCTACGAGGTCTCAGACAGCTGCCAGTAATAAAGATGGTGCTGACTGAAATGTCTCTGTCTGCGAGGTCTCAAACAGCTGCCAGTAATAAAGATGGAGCAGACTGAAATGTCACTGTCTACGAGGTCTCAAACAGCTGCCAGTAATAAAGATGGTGCTGACTGAAATGTCTCTGTCTGCGAGGTCTCAAACAGCTGCCAGTAATAAAGATGGAGCTGACTGAAATGTCACTGTCTACGAGGTCTCAGACAGCTGCCAGTAATAAAGATGGAGCTGACTGAAATGTCACTGTCTCAGGTATCAGACAGCTGCCAGTAATAAAGATGGAGCTGACTGAAATGTCACTGTCTCAGGTATCAGACAGCTGCCAGTAATAAAGATGGCGCTGACTGAAATGTCACTGTCTACGAGGTCTCAGACAGCTGCCAGTAATAAAGATGGAGCAAACTGAAATGTCACTGTCTACGAGGTCTCAGACAGCTGCCAGTAATAAAGATGGCGCTGACTGAAATGTCACTGTCTACGAGGTCTTGGGCAGCTGCCAGTAATAAAGATGGTGCTGACTGAAACGTCACTGTCTCAGGTCTCAGACAGCTGCCAGTAATAAAGATGGTGCTGACTGAAATGTCACCGTCTGCAAGGTCTCAGACAGCTGCCAGTAATAAAGATGGAGCAGACTGAAATGTCACTGTCTGCGAGGTCTCAGACAGCTGCCAGTAATAAAGATGGAGCTGACTGAAATGTCACTGTCTGCGAGGTCTCAGACAGCTGCCAGTAATAAAGATGGAGCTGACTGAAATGTCACTGTCTGCGAGGTCTCAGACAGCTGCCAGTAATAAAGATGGAGCTGACTGAAATGTCACTGTCTGCAAGGTCTCAGACAGCTGCCAGTAATAAAGATGGAGCTGACTGAAATGTCACTGTCTGCGAGGTCTCAGACAGCTGCCAGTAATAAAGATGGTGCTGACTGAAATGTCACCGTCTGCAGGGTCTCAGACAGCTGCCAGTAATAAAGATGGTGCTGACTGAAATGTCACTGTCTGCAAGGTCTCAGACAGCTGCCAGTAATAAAGATGGAGCTGACTGAAATGTCACTGTCTGCAAGGTCTCAGACAGCTGCCAGTAATAAAGATGGAGCTGACTGAAATGTCACTGTCTGCGAGGTCTCAGACAGCTGCCAGTAATAAAGATGGAGCTGACTGAAATGTCACTGTCTGCAAGGTCTCAGACAGCTGCCAGTAATAAAGATGGAGCTGACTGAAATGTCACTGTCTGCGAGGTCTCAGGCACTGCCAGTAATAAAGATGGTGCTGACTGAAATGTCACTGTCTACGAGGTCTCAAACAGCTGCCAGTAATAAAGATGGTGCTGACTGAAATGTCACTGTCTGCAAGGTCTCAAACAGCTGCCAGTAATAAAGATGGTGCTGACTGAAATGTCACCGTCTGCAGGGCCTCAGACAGCTGCCAGTAATAAAGATGGTGCTGACTGAAATGTCACCGTCTGCAGGGTCTCAGACAGCTGCCAGTAATAAAGATGGTGCTGACTGAAATGTCACTGTCTACGAGGTCTCAGACAGCTGCCAGTAATAAAGATGGTGCTGACTGAAATGTCACCGTCTGCAAGGTCTGACAGCTGCCAGTAATAAAGATGGAGCAGACTGAAATGTCACTGTCTCCGAGGTCTCAGACAGCTGCCAGTAATAAAGATGGAGCTGACTGAAATGTCACTGTCTACGAGGTCTCAGACAGCTGCCAGTAATAAAGATGGTGCTGACTGAAATGTCACTGTCTGCAAGGTCTCAGACAGCTGCCAGTAATAAAGATGGAGCAGACTGAAATGTCACTGTCTGCAAGGTCTCAGACAGCTGCCAGTAATAAAAATGGAGCTGACTGAAATGTCACTGTCTGCAGGGTCTCAGGCAGCTGCCAGTAATAAAGATGGTGCTGACTGAAATGTCACTGTCTGCAAGGTCTCAAACAGCTGCCAGTAATAAAGATGGTGCTGACTGAAATGTCACCGTCTGCAGGGCCTCAGACAGCTGCCAGTAATAAAGATGGTGCTGACTGAAATGTCACCGTCTGCAGGGTCTCAGACAGCTGCCAGTAATAAAGATGGTGCTGACTGAAATGTCACTGTCTACGAGGTCTCAGACAGCTGCCAGTAATAAAGATGGTGCTGACTGAAATGTCACCGTCTGCAAGGTCTCAGACAGCTGCCAGTAATAAAGATGGAGCAGACTGAAATGTCACTGTCTCCGAGGTCTCAGACAGCTGCCAGTAATAAAGATGGAGCTGACTGAAATGTCACTGTCTACGAGGTCTCAGACAGCTGCCAGTAATAAAGATGGTGCTGACTGAAATGTCACTGTCTGCAAGGTCTCAGACAGCTGCCAGTAATAAAGATGGAGCAGACTGAAATGTCACTGTCTGCAAGGTCTCAGACAGCTGCCAGTAATAAAAATGGAGCAGACTGAAATGTCACTGTCTGCAGGGTCTCAGGCAGCTGCCAGTAATAAAGATGGTGCTGACTGAAATGTCACTGTCTGCAAGGCCTCAGACAGCTGCCAGTAATAAAGATGGTGCTGACTGAACTGTCACAGACAGTTGCCAGTAATAAAGATGGTGCAGACTGAAATGTCACTGTCTGCAAGGTCTCAGACAGCTGCCAGTAATAAAGATGGAGCAGACTGAAATGTCACTGTCTGCAAGGTCTCAGACAGCTGCCAGTAATAAAAATGGAGCAGACTGAAATGTCACTGTCTGCAGGGTCTCAGGCAGCTGCCAGTAATAAAGATGGTGCTGACTGAAATGTCACTGTCTGCAAGGCCTCAGACAGCTGCCAGTAATAAAGATGGTGCTGACTGAACTGTCACAGACAGCTGCCAGTAATAAAGATGGTGCTGACTGAAATGTCACTGTCTGAGGTCTCAGACAGCTGCCAGTAATAAAGATGGTGCTGACTGAAACATCACTGTCTGCAAGCTCTCAGACAGCTGCCAGTAATAAAGATGGTGCTGACTGAGACATCACTGTCTGCAAGGTCTCAGACAGCTGCCAGTAATAAAGATGGTGCTGACTGAAATGTCACTGTCTGCAAGGCCTCAGACAGCTGCCAGTAATAAAGATGGTGCTGACTGAACTGTCACAGACAGCTGCCAGTAATAAAGATGGTGCTGACTGAAATGTCACTGTCTGAGGTCTCAGACAGCTGCCAGTAATAAAGACGTTGCTGACTGAATTGTCACTGTCTGAGGTCTCAGACAGCTGCCAGTAATAAAGATGGCACTGACTGAAATGTCACTGTCTGCAAGGTCTCAGACAGCTGCCAGTAATAAAGATGGTGCTGACTGAGACATCACTGTCTGCAAGGTCTCAGACAGCTGCCAGTAATAAAGATGCTGCTGACTGAAATGTCACTGTCTGCAAGGTCTCCGACAGCTGCCAGTAATAAAGATGCTGCTGACTGAAACGTCACTGTCTGCAAGGTCTCAGACAGCTGCCAGTAATAAAGATGCTGCTGACTGAAACGTCACTGTCTGCAAGGTCTCAGACAGCTGCCAGTAATAAAGATGGTGCTGACTGAAATGTCACTGTCTGCAAGGCCTCAGACAGCTGCCAGTAATAAAGATGGTGCTGACTGAACTGTCACAGACAGCTGCCAGTAATAAAGATGGTGCTGACTGAAATGTCACAGACAGCTGCCAGTAAAAAGGATGGCGCTGACTGAAATGTCACTGTCTGCAAGGTCTCAGACAGCTGCCAGTAATAAAGATGGTGCTGACTGAAATGTCACTGTCTACGAGGTCTCAAACAGCTGCCAGTAATAAAGATGGCGCTGACTGAAATGTCACTGTCTGCAAGGCCACAGACAGCTGCCAGTAATAAAGATGGCGCTGACTGAAATGTCACTGTCTACGAGGTCTCAAACAGCTGCCAGTAATAAAGATGGCGCTGACTGAAATGTCACAGTCTATGAGGTCTCAAACAGCTGCCAGTAATAAAGATGGTGCTGACTGAAATGTCACTGTCTACGAGGTCTCAGACAGCTGCCAGTAATAAAGATGGCGCTGATTGAAATGCCTCTGTCTACGAGGTCTCAAACAGCTGCCAGTAATAAAGATGGTGCTGACTGAAATGTCTCTGTCTGCGAGGTCTCAAACAGCTGCCAGTAATAAAGATGGAGCAGACTGAAATGTCTCTGTCTACGAGGTCTCAGACAGCTGCCAGTAATAAAGATGGAGCAGACTGAAATGTCTCTGTCTACGAGGTCTCAGACAGCTGCCAGTAATAAAGATGGTGCTGACTGTAATGTCACTGTCTACGAGGTCTCAGACAGCTGCCAGTAATAAAGATGGAGCTGACTGAAATGTCACTGTCTCAGGTATCAGACAGCTGCCAGTAATAAAGATGGAGCTGACTGAAATGTCACTGTCTCAGGTATCTGACAGCTGCCAGTAATAAAGATGGCGCTGACTGAAATGTCACTGTCTACGAGGTCTCAGACAGCTGCCAGTAATAAAGATGGAGCAAACTGAAATGTCACTGTCTACGAGGTCTCAGACAGCTGCCAGTATTAAAGATGGTGCTGACTGAAATGTCATTGTCTGCAAGGTCTCAGACAGCTGCCAGTAATAAAGATGGAGCAGACTGAAATGTCACTGTCTGCAAGGTCTCAGACAGCTGCCAGTAATAAAAATGGAGCAGACTGAAATGTCACTGTCTGCAGGGTCTCAGGCAGCTGCCAGTAATAAAGATGGTGCTGACTGAAATGTCACTGTCTGCAAGGCCTCAGACAGCTGCCAGTAATAAAGATGGTGCTGACTGAACTGTCACAGACAGTTGCCAGTAATAAAGATGGTGCAGACTGAAATGTCACTGTCTGCAAGGTCTCAGACAGCTGCCAGTAATAAAGATGGAGCAGACTGAAATGTCACTGTCTGCAAGGTCTCAGACAGCTGCCAGTAATAAAAATGGAGCAGACTGAAATGTCACTGTCTGCAGGGTCTCAGGCAGCTGCCAGTAATAAAGATGGTGCTGACTGAAATGTCACTGTCTGCAAGGCCTCAGACAGCTGCCAGTAATAAAGATGGTGCTGACTGAACTGTCACAGACAGCTGCCAGTAATAAAGATGGTGCTGACTGAAATGTCACTGTCTGAGGTCTCAGACAGCTGCCAGTAATAAAGATGGTGCTGACTGAAACATCACTGTCTGCAAGCTCTCAGACAGCTGCCAGTAATAAAGATGGTGCTGACTGAGACATCACTGTCTGCAAGGTCTCAGACAGCTGCCAGTAATAAAGATGGTGCTGACTGAAATGTCACTGTCTGCAAGGCCTCAGACAGCTGCCAGTAATAAAGATGGTGCTGACTGAAATGTCACTGTCTGAGGTCTCAGACAGCTGCCAGTAATAAAGACGTTGCTGACTGAATTGTCACTGTCTGAGGTCTCAGACAGCTGCCAGTAATAAAGATGGCACTGACTGAAATGTCACTGTCTGCAAGGTCTCAGACAGCTGCCAGTAATAAAGATGGTGCTGACTGAGACATCACTGTCTGCAAGGTCTCAGACAGCTGCCAGTAATAAAGATGCTGCTGACTGAAACGTCACTGTCTGCAAGGTCTCCGACAGCTGCCAGTAATAAAGATGCTGCTGACTGAAACGTCACTGTCTGCAAGGTCTCAGACAGCTGCCAGTAATAAAGATGCTGCTGACTGAAACGTCACTGTCTGCAAGGTCTCAGACAGCTGCCAGTAATAAAGATGGTGCTGACTGAAATGTCACTGTCTGCAAGGCCTCAGACAGCTGCCAGTAATAAAGATGGTGCTGACTGAACTGTCACAGACAGCTGCCAGTAATAAAGATGGTGCTGACTGAAATGTCACAGACAGCTGCCAGTAAAAAAGATGGCGCTGACTGAAATGTCACTGTCTGCAAGGCCTCAGACAGCTGCCAGTAATAAAGATGGTGCTGACTGAAATGTCACTGTCTCCGAGGTCTCAAACAGCTGCCAGTAATAAAGATGGCGCTGACTGAAATGTCACTGTCTGAAAGGCCACAGACAGCTGCCAGTAATAAAGATGGCGCTGACTGAAATGTCACTGTCTACGAGGTCTCAAACAGCTGCCAGTAATAAAGATGGCGCTGACTGAAATGTCACAGTCTATGAGGTCTCAAACAGCTGCCAGTAATAAAGATGGTGCTGACTGAAATGTCACTGTCTACGAGGTCTCAGACAGCTGCCAGTAATAAAGATGGCGCTGACTGAAATGCCTCTGTCTACGAGGTCTCAAACAGCTGCCAGTAATAAAGATGGTGCTGACTGAAATGTCTCTGTCTGCGAGGTCTCAAACAGCTGCCAGTAATAAAGATGGAGCAGACTGAAATGTCTCTGTCTACGAGGTCTCAGACAGCTGCCAGTAATAAAGATGGAGCAGACTGAAATGTCTCTGTCTACGAGGTCTCAGACAGCTGCCAGTAATAAAGATGGTGCTGACTGAAATGTCACTGTCTACGAGGTCTCAGACAGCTGCCAGTAATAAAGATGGAGCTGACTGAAATGTCACTGTCGACGAGGTCTTGGGCAGCTGCCAGTAATAAAGATGGAGCTGACTGAAATGTCACTGTCTCAGGTATCTGACAGCTGCCAGTAATAAAGATGGCGCTGACTGAAATGTCACTGTCTACGAGGTCTCAGACAGCTGCCAGTAATAAAGATGGAGCAAACTGAAATGTCACTGTCTACGAGGTCTCAGACAGCTGCCAGTAATAAAGATGGTGCTGACTGAAATGTCACTGTCTACGAGGTCTTGGGCAGCTGCCAGTAATAAAGATGACGCTGACTGAAATGTCACTGTCTGGAAGGTCTCAGACAGCTGCCAGTAATAAAGATGGTGCTGACTCAAATGTCACTGTCTGAGGTCTCAGACAGTTGCCAGTAATAAAGATGGTGCTGACTGAAATGTCACTGTCTGAGGTCTCAGACAGCTGCCAGTAATAAAGACGGTGCTGACTGAAATGTCACTGTCTACGAGGTCTCAGACAGCTGCCAGTAATAAAGATGGTGCTGACTGAAACATCACTGTCTGCAAGGTCTCAGACTGCTGCCAGTAATAAAGATGGTACTGACTGAAATGTCACTGTCTACGAGGTCTCAGACAGCTGCCAGTAATAAAGGTGGTGCTGACTGAAACGTCACTGTCTCAGGTCTAAGACAGCTGCCAGTAATAAAGATGGAGCAGACTGAAATGTCACTGTCTGCGAGGTCTCAGACATCTGCCAGTAATAAAGATGGTGCAGACTGAAATGTCACTGTCTACGAGGTCTCAGACAGCTGCCAGTAATAAAGATGGAGCTGACTGAAATGTCACTGTCTACGAGGTCTCAGACAGCTGCCAGTAATAAAGATGGTGCTGACTGAAATGTCACTGTCTGCGAGGTCTCAGACAGCTGCCAGTAATACAGATGGTGCTGACTGAAATGTCACTGTCTGCGAGGTCTCAGACAGCTGCCAGTAATAAAGATGGTGCTGACTGAAATGTCACTGTCTGAGGTCTCAGACAGCTGCCAGTAATAAAGATGGTGCTGACTGAAATGTCACTGTCTGCGAGGTCTCAGACAGCTGCCAGTAATAAAGATGGTGCTGACTGAAATGTCACTGTCTCAGGTATCAGACAGCTGCCAGTAATAAAGATGGTGCTGACTGAAATGTCACTGTCTGCAAGGCCTCAGACAGCTGCCAGTAATAAAGATGGTGCTGACTGAACTGTCACAGACAGCTGCCAGTAATAAAGATGGTGCTGACTGAAATGTCACAGACAGCTGCCAGTAAAAAAGATGGCGCTGACTGAAATGTCACTGTCTGCAAGGCCTCAGACAGCTGCCAGTAATAAAGATGGTGCTGACTGAAATGTCACTGTCTACGAGGTCTCAAACAGCTGCCAGTAATAAAGATGGCGCTGACTGAAATGTCACTGTCTGCAAGGCCACAGACAGCTGCCAGTAATAAAGATGGCGCTGACTGAAATGTCACTGTCTACGAGGTCTCAAACAGCTGCCAGTAATAAAGATGGCGCTGACTGAAATGTCACAGTCTATGAGGTCTCAAACAGCTGCCAGTAATAAAGATGGTGCTGACTGAAATGTCACTGTCTACGAGGTCTCAGACAGCTGCCAGTAATAAAGATGGCGCTGACTGAAATGTCTCTGCCTACGAGGTCTCAAACAGCTGCCAGTAATAAAGATGGTGCTGACTGAAATGTCTCTGTCTGCGAGGTCTCAAACAGCTGCCAGTAATAAAGATGGAGCAGACTGAAATGTCTCTGTCTACGAGGTCTCAGACAGCTGCCAGTAATAAAGATGGAGCAGACTGAAATGTCTCTGTCTACGAGGTCTCAGACAGCTGCCAGTAATAAAGATGGTGCTGACTGAAATGTCACTGTCTCAGGTATCAGACAGCTGCCAGTAATAAAGATGGAGCTGACTGAAATGTCACTGTCTCAGGTATCAGACAGCTGCCAGTAATAAAGATGGAGCTGACTGAAATGTCACTGTCTCAGGTATCAGACAGCTGCCAGTAATAAAGATGGCGCTGACTGAAATGTCACTGTCTACGAGGTCTCAGACAGCTGCCAGTAATAAAGATGGAGCAAACTGAAATGTCACTGTCTACGAGGTCTCAGACAGCTGCCAGTAATAAAGATGGTGCTGACTGAAATGTCACTGTCTACGAGGTCTTGGGCAGCTGCCAGTCATAAAGATGACGCTGACTGAAATGTCACTGTCTGGAAGGTCTCAGACAGCTGCCAGTAATAAAGATGGTGCTGACTGAAATGTCACTGTCTGCAAGGTCTCAGACAGTTGCCAGTAATAAAGATGGTACTGACTGAAATGTCACTGTCTGAGGTCTCAGACAGTTGCCAGTAATAAAGATGGTGCTGACTGAAATGTCACTGTCTGAGGTCTCAGACAGCTGCCAGTAATAAAGATGGAGCTGACTGAAATGTCACTGTCTCAGGTATCAGACAGCTGCCAGTAATAAAGATGGCGCTGACTGAAATGTCACTGTCTACGAGGTCTCAGACAGCTGCCAGTAATAAAGATGGAGCAGACTGAAATGTCACTGTCTACGAGGTCTCAGACAGCTGCCAGTAATAAAGATGGTGCTGACTGAAATGTCACTGTCTGCAAGGTCTCAGACAGCTGCCAGTAATAAAGATGGTGCTGACTGAAATGTCACTGTCTGAGGTCTCAGACAGTTGCCAGTAATAAAGATGGTGCTGACTGAAATGTCACTGTCTGAGGTCTCAGACAGCTGCCAGTAATAAAGACGGTGCTGACTGAAATGTCACTGTCTACGAGGTCTCAGACAGCTGCCAGTAATAAAGATGGTGCTGACTGAAACATCACTGTCTGCAAGGTCTCAGACAGCTGCCAGTAATAAAGATGGTACTGACTGAAATGTCACTGTCTACGAGGTCTCAGACAGCTGCCAGTAATAAAGGTGGTGCTGACTGAAACGTCACTGTCTCAGGTCTCAGACAGCTGCCAGTAATAAAGATGGAGCAGACTGAAATGTCACTGTCTGCGAGGTCTCAGACATCTGCCAGTAATAAAGATGGTGCAGACTGAAATGTCACTGTCTACGAGGTCTCAGACAGCTGCCAGTAATAAAGATGGAGCTGACTGAAATGTCACTGTCTACGAGGTCTCAGACAGCTGCCAGTAATAAAGGTGGTGCTGACTGAAATGTCACTGTCTGCGAGGTCTCAGACAGCTGCCAGTAATACAGATGGTGCTGACTGAAATGTCACTGTCTGCGAGGTCTCAGACAGCTGCCAGTAATACAGATGGTGCTGACTGAAATGTCACTGTCTGCGAGGTCTCAGACAGCTGCCAGTAATAAAGATGGTGCTGACTGAAATGTCACTGTCTGAGGTCTCAGACAGCTGCCAGTAATAAAGATGGTGCTGACTGAAATGTCACTGTCTGCGAGGTCTCAGACAGCTGCCAGTAATAAAGATGGTGCTGACTGAAATGTCACTGTCTCAGGTATCAGACAGCTGCCAGTAATAAAGATGGTGCTGACTGAAATGTCACTGTCTGCGAGGTCTCAGACAGCTGCCAGTAATAAAGATGGTGCTGACTGAAATGTCACTGTCTGAGGTCTCAGACAGCTGCCAGTAATAAAGATGGAGCTGACTGAAATGTCACTGTCTCAGGTATCAGACAGCTGCCAGTAATAAAGATGGCGCTGACTGAAATGTCACTGTCTACGAGGTCTCAGACAGCTGCCAGTAATAAAGATGGAGCAGACTGAAATGTCACAGTCTACGAGGTCTCAGACAGCTGCCAGGAATAAAGATGGTGCTGACTGAAATGTCACTGTCTACGAGGTCTTGGGCAGCTGCCAGTAATAAAGATGACGCTGACTGAAATGTCACTGTCTGGAAGGTCTCAGACAGCTGCCAGTAATAAAGATGGTGCTGACTGAAATGTCACTGTCAGCAAGGTCTCAGACAGCTGCCAGTAATAAAGATGGTGCTGACTGAAATGTCACTGTCTGAGGTCTCAGACAGCTGCCAGTAATAAAGATGGAGCTGACTGAAATGTCACTGTCTCAGGGATCAGACAGCTGCCAGTAATAAAGATGGCGCTGACTGAAATGTCACTGTCTACGAGGTCTCAGACAGCTGCCAGTAATAAAGATGGAGCAGACTGAAATGTCACTGTCTACGAGGTCTCAGACAGCTGCCAGTAATAAAGATGGTGCTGACTGAAATGTCACTGTCTGCAAGGTCTCAGACAGCTGCCAGTAATAAAGATGGTGCTGACTGAAATGTCACTGTCTGAGGTCTCAGACAGTTGCCAGTAATAAAGATGGTGCTGACTGAAATGTCACTGTCTGAGGTCTCAGACTGCTGCCAGTAATAAAGACGGTGCTGACTGAAATGTCACTGTCTGAGGTCTCAGACAGCTGCCAGTAATAAAGACGGTCCTGACTGAAATGTCACTGTCTACGAGGTCTCAGACAGCTGCCAGTAATAAAGATGGTACTGACTGAAACATCACTGTCTGCAAGGTCTCAGACAGCTGCCAGTAATAAAGATGGTACTGACTGAAATGTCACTGTCTACGAGGTCTCAGACAGCTGCCAGTAATAAAGGTGGTGCTGACTGAAACGTCACTGTCTCAGGTCTCAGACAGCTGCCAGTAATAAAGATGGAGCAGACTGAAATGTCACTGTCTGCGAGGTCTCAGACATCTGCCAGTAATAAAGATGGTGCAGACTGAAATGTCACTGTCTACGAGGTCTCAGACAGCTGCCAGTAATAAAGATGGAGCTGACTGAAATGTCACTGTCTACGAGGTCTCAGACAGCTGCCAGTAATAAAGATGGTGCTGACTGAAATGTCACTGTCTGCGAGGTCTCAGACAGCTGCCAGTAATACAGATGGTGCTGACTGAAATGTCACTGTCTGCGAGGTCTCAGACAGCTGCCAGTAATACAGATGGTGCTGACTGAAATGTCACTGTCTGCGAGGTCTCAGACAGCTGCCAGTAATAAAGATGGTGCTGACTGAAATGTCACTGTCTGAGGTCTCAGACAGCTGCCAGTAATAAAGATGGTGCTGACTGAAATGTCACTGTCTGCGAGGTCTCAGACAGCTGCCAGTAATAAAGATGGTGCTGACTGAAATGTCACTGTCTCAGGTATCAGACAGCTGCCAGTAATAAAGATGGTGCTGATTGAAATGTCACTGTCTGCGAGGTTTCAGACCGCTGCCAGTAATAAAGATGGTGCTGACTGAAATGTCACTGTCTGAGGTCTCAGACAGCTGCCAGTAATAAAGATGGAGCTGACTGAAATGTCACTGTCTCAGGTATCAGACAGCTGCCAGTAATAAAGATGGCGCTGACTGAAATGTCACTGTCTACGAGGTCTCAGACAGCTGCCAGTAATAAAGATGGAGCAGACTGAAATGTCACAGTCTACGAGGTCTCAGACAGCTGCCAGTAATAAAGATGGTGCTGACTGAAATGTCACTGTCTACGAGGTCTTGGGCAGCTGCCAGTAATAAAGATGACGCTGACTGAAATGTCACTGTCTGGAAGGTCTCAGACAGCTGCCAGTAATAAAGATGGTGCTGACTGAAATGTCACTGTCTGCAAGGTCTCAGACAGCTGCCAGTAATAAAGATGGTGCTGACTGAAATGTCACTGTCTGAGGTCTCAGACAGTTGCCAGTAATAAAGATGGTGCTGACTGAAATGTCACTGTCTCAGGTATCAGACAGCTGCCAGTAATAAAGATGGTGCTGACTGAAATGTCACTGTCTACGACGTCTCAGACAGCTGCCAGGAATAAAGATGGAGCAGACTGAAATGTCACTGTCTACGAGGTCTCAGACAGCTGCCAGTAATAAAGATGGTGCTGACTGAAATGTCACTGTCTGCAAGGTCTCAGACAGCTGCCAGTAATAAAGATGGTGCTGACTGAAATGTCACTGTCTGAGGTCTCAGACAGCTGCCAGTAATAAAGACGGTGCTGACTGAAATGTCACTGTCTACGAGGTCTCAGACAGCTGCCAGTAATAAAGATGGTGCTGACTGAAATGTCACTGTCTGCAAGGTCTCAGACAGCTGCCAGTAATAAAGATGGTACTGACTGAAATGTCACTGTCTACGAGGTCTCAGACAGCTGCCAGTAATAAAGGTGGCGATGACTGAAACGTCACTGTCTCAGGTCTCAGACAGCTGCCAGTAATAAAGATGGAGCAGACTGAAATGTCACTGTCTGCGAGGTCTCAGACAGCTGCCAGTAATAAAGATGGTGCAGACTGAAATGTCACTGTCTACGAGGTCTCAGACAGCTGCCAGTAATAAAGATGGAGCTGACTGAAATGTCACTGTCTGCAAGGTCTCAGACAGCTGCCAGTAATAAAGATGGTGCTGACTGAAATGTCACTGTCTGCGAGGTCTCAGACAGCTGCCAGTAATAAAGATGGTGCAGACTGTAATGTCACTGTCTACGAGGTCTCAGACAGCTGCCAGTAATAAAGATGGTGCTGACTGAAATGTCACTGTCTGCGAGGTCTCAGACAGCTGCCAGTAATACAGATGGTGCTGACTGAAATGTCACTGTCTGCGAGGTCTCAGACAGCTGCCAGTAATAAAGATGGTGCTGACTGAAATGTCACTGTCTGAGGTCTCAGACAGGTGCCAGTAATAAAGATGGAGCTGACTGAAATGTCACTGTCTCAGGTATCAGACAGCTGCCAGTAATAAAGATGGAGCTGACTGAAATGTCACTGTCTACGAGGTCTCAGACAGCTGCCAGTAATAAAGATGGAGCAGACTGAAATGTCACAGTCTACGAGGTCTCAGACAGCTGCCAGTAATAAAGATGGTGCTGACTGAAATGTCACTGTCTGCGAGGTCTCAGACAGCTGCCAGTAATAAAGATGGAGCTGACTGAAATGTCACTGTCTACGAGGTCTCAGACAGCTGCCAGTAATAAAGATGGTGCTGACTGAAATGTCACTGTCTACGAGGTCTCAGACAGCTGCCAGTAATAAAGATGGTGCTGACTGAAATGTCACTGTCTGCGAGGTCTCAGACAGCTGCCAGTAATAAAGATGGAGCTGACTGAAATGTCACTGTCTACGAGGTCTCAGACAGCTGCCAGTAATAAAGATGGTGCTGACTGAGGCATCACTGTCTGCAAGGTCTCAGACAGCTGCCAGTAATAAAGATGCTGCTGACTGAAACGTCACTGTCTGCAAGGTCTCAGACAGCTGCCAGTAATAAAGATGCTGCTGACTGAAACGTCACTGTCTGCAAGGTCTCAGACAGCTGCCAGTAATAAAGATGCTGCTGACTGAAACGTCACTGTCTGCAAGGTCTCAGACAGCTGCCAGTAATAAAGATGGTGCTGACTGAAATGTCACTGTCTGCAAGGCCTCAGACAGCTGCCAGTAATAAAGATGGTGCTGACTGAACTGTCACAGACAGCTGCCAGTAATAAAGATGGTGCTGACTGAAATGTCACAGACAGCTGCCAGTAATAAAGATGGCGCTGACTGAAATGTCACTGTCTGCAAGGTCTCAGACAGCTGCCAGTAATAAAGATGGTGCTGACTGAAATGTCACTGTCTGCAAGGCCTCAGACAGCTGCCAGTAATAAAGATGGTGCTGACTGAACTGTCACAGACAGCTGCCAGTAATAAAGATGGAGCTGACTGAAATGTCACTGTCTACGAGGTCTCAAACAGCTGCCAGTAATAAAGATGGCGCTGACTGAAATGTCACAGTCTACGAGGTCTCAAACAGCTGCCAGTAATAAAGATGGTGCTGACTGAAATGTCACTGTCTACGAGATCTCAGACAGCTGCCAGTAATAAAGATGGCGCTGACTGAAATGTCACTGTCTACGAGGTCTCAGACAGCTGCCAGTAATAAAGATGGCGCTGACTGAAATGTCTCTGTCTACGAGGTCTCAAACAGCTGCCAGTAATAAAGATGGCGCTGACTGAAATGTCTCTGTCTACGAGGTCTCAAACAGCTGCCAGTACTAAAGATGGTGCTGACTGAAATGTCTCTGTCTACGAGGTCTCAAACAGCTGCCAGTAATAAAGATGGTGCTGACTGAAATGTCTCTGTCTGCGAGGTCTCAAACAGCTGCCAGTAATAAAGATGGAGCAGACTGAAATGTCACTGTCTACGAGGTCTCAGCCAGCTGCCAGTAATAAAGATGGTGCTGACTGAAATGTCTCTGTCTGCGAGGTCTCAAACAGCTGCCAGTAATAAAGATGGAGCAGACTGAAATGTCTCTGTCTGCGAGGTCTCAAACAGCTGCCAGTAATAAAGATGGTGCTGACTGAAATGTCACTGTCTGCAAGGCCTCAGACAGCTGCCAGTAATAAAGATGGTGCTGACTGAACTGTCACAGACAGCTGCCAGTAATAAAGATGGTGCTGACTGAAATGTCACAGACAGCTGCCAGTAATAAAGATGGTGCTGACTGAAATGTCACTGTCTGCAAGACCTCAGACAGCTGCCAGTAATAAAGATGGTGCTGACTGAACTGTCACAGACAGCTGCCAGTAATAAAGATGGCGCTGACTGAAATGCCACTGTCTACGAGGTCTCAAACAGCTGCCAGTAATAAAGATGGCGCTGACTGAAATGTCACAGTCTACGAGGTCTCAAACAGCTGCCAGTAATAAAGATGGTGCTGACTGAAATGTCACTGTCTACGAGGTCTCAGACAGCTGCCAGTAATAAAGATGGCGCTGACTGAAATGTCACTGTCTACGAGGTCTCAGACAGCTGCCAGTAATAAAGATGGCGCTGACTGAAATGTCTCTGTCTACGAGGTCTCAAACAGCTGCCAGTAATAAAGATGGTGCTGACTGAAATGTCTCTGTCTACGAGGTCTCAAACAGCTGCCAGTAATAAAGATGGTGCTGACTGAAATGTGTCTGTCTGCGAGGTCTCAAACAGTTGCCAGTAATAAAGATGCTGCTGACTGAAACGTCACTGTCTGCAAGGTCTCAGACAGCTGCCAGTAATAAAGATGCTGCTGACTGAAACGTCACTGTCTGCAAGGTCTCAGACAGCTGCCAGTAATAAAGATGCTGCTGACTGAAACGTCACTGTCTGCAAGGTCTCAGACAGCTGCCAGTAATAAAGATGGTGCTGACTGAAATGTCACTGTCTGCAAGGCCTCAGACAGCTGCCAGTAATAAAGATGGTGCTGACTGAACTGTCACAGACAGCTGCCAGTAATAAAGATGGTGCTGACTGAAATGTCACAGACAGCTGCCAGTAATAAAGATGGTGCTGACTGAAATGTCACTGTCTGCAAGGCCTCAGACAGCTGCCAGTAATAAAGATGGTGCTGACTGAACTGTCACAGACAGCTGCCAGTAATAAAGATGGAGCTGACTGAAATGTCACTGTCTACGAGGTCTCAAACAGCTGCCAGTAATAAAGATGGCGCTGACTGAAATGTCACAGTCTACGAGGTCTCAAACAGCTGCCAGTAATAAAGATGGTGCTGACTGAAATGTCACTGTCTACGAGATCTCAGACAGCTGCCAGTAATAAAGATGGCGCTGACTGAAATGTCACTGTCTACGAGGTCTCAGACAGCTGCCAGTAATAAAGATGGCGCTGACTGAAATGTCTCTGTCTACGAGGTCTCAAACAGCTGCCAGTAATAAAGATGGCGCTGACTGAAATGTCTCTGTCTACGAGGTCTCAAACAGCTGCCAGTACTAAAGATGGTGCTGACTGAAATGTCTCTGTCTACGAGGTCTCAAACAGCTGCCAGTAATAAAGATGGTGCTGACTGAAATGTCTCTGTCTGCGAGGTCTCAAACAGCTGCCAGTAATAAAGATGGAGCAGACTGAAATGTCACTGTCTACGAGGTCTCAGACAGCTGCCAGTAATAAAGATGGTGCTGACTGAAATGTCTCTGTCTGCGAGGTCTCAAACAGCTGCCAGTAATAAAGATGGAGCAGACTGAAATGTCTCTGTCTGCGAGGTCTCAAACAGCTGCCAGTAATAAAGATGGTGCTGACTGAAATGTCACTGTCTGCAAGGCCTCAGACAGCTGCCAGTAATAAAGATGGTGCTGACTGAACTGTCACAGACAGCTGCCAGTAATAAAGATGGTGCTGACTGAAATGTCACAGACAGCTGCCAGAAATAAAGATGGTGCTGACTGAAATGTCACTGTCTGCAAGACCTCAGACAGCTGCCAGTAATAAAGATGGTGCTGACTGAACTGTCACAGACAGCTGCCAGTAATAAAGATGGCGCTGACTGAAATGCCACTGTCTACGAGGTCTCAAACAGCTGCCAGTAATAAAGATGGCGCTGACTGAAATGTCACAGTCTACGAGGTCTCAAACAGCTGCCAGTAATAAAGATGGTGCTGACTGAAATGTCACTGTCTACGAGGTCTCAGACAGCTGCCAGTAATAAAGATGGCGCTGACTGAAATGTCACTGTCTACGAGGTCTCAGACAGCTGCCAGTAATAAAGATGGCGCTGACTGAAATGTCTCTGTCTACGAGGTCTCAAACAGCTGCCAGTAATAAAGATGGTGCTGACTGAAATGTCTCTGTCTACGAGGTCTCAAACAGCTGCCAGTAATAAAGATGGTGCTGACTGAAATGTTTCTGTCTGCGAGGTCTCAAACAGTTGCCAGTAATAAAGATGGAGCAGACTGAAATGTCACTGTCTACGAGGTCTCAGACAGCTGCCAGTAATAAAGATGGTGCTGACTGAAATGTCTCTGTCTGCGAGGTCTCAAACAGCTGCCAGTAATAAAGATGGAGCAGACTGAAATGTCACTGTCTACGAGGTCTCAAACAGCTGCCAGTAATAAAGATGGTGCTGACTGAAATGTCTCTGTCTGCGAGGTCTCAAACAGCTGCCAGTAATAAAGATGGAGCTGACTGAAATGTCACTGTCTACGAGGTCTCAGACAGCTGCCAGTAATAAAGATGGAGCTGACTGAAATGTCACTGTCTCAGGTATCAGACAGCTGCCAGTAATAAAGATGGAGCTGACTGAAATGTCACTGTCTCAGGTATCAGACAGCTGCCAGTAATAAAGATGGCGCTGACTGAAATGTCACTGTCTACGAGGTCTCAGACAGCTGCCAGTAATAAAGATGGAGCAAACTGAAATGTCACTGACTACGAGGTCTCAGACAGCTGCCAGTAATAAAGATGGTGCTGACTGAAATGTCACTGTCTACGAGGTCTTGGGCAGCTGCCAGTAATAAAGATGACGCTGACTGAAATGTCACTGTCTGCAAGGTCTCAGACAGCTGCCAGTAATAAAGATGGTGCTGACTGAAATGTCACTGTCTGCAAGGTCTCAGACAGCTGCCAGTAATAAAGATGGTGCTGACTGAAATGTCACTGTCTGAGGTCTCAGACAGTTGCCAGTAATAAAGATGGTGCTGACTGAAATGTCACTGTCTGAGGTCTCAGACAGTTGCCAGTAATAAAGATGGTGCTGACTGAAATGTCACTGTCTCAGGTATCAGACAGCTGCCAGTAATAAAGATGGTGCTGACTGAAATGTCACTGTCTGAGGTCTCAGACAGCTGCCAGTAATAAAGATGGAGCTGACTGAAATGTCACTGTCTCAGGTATCAGACAGCTGCCAGTAATAAAGATGGCGCTGACTGAAATGTCACTGTCTACGAGGTCTCAGACAGCTGCCAGTAATAAAGATGGAGCAGACTGAAATGTCACTGTCTACGAGGTCTCAGACAGCTGCCAGTAATAAAGATGGTGCTGACTGAAATGTCACTGTCTACGAGGTCTTGGGCAGCTGCCAGTAATAAAGATGACGCTGACTGAAATGTCACTGTCTGCAAGGTCTCAGACAGCTGCCAGTAATAAAGATGGTGCTGACTGAAATGTCACTGTCTGCAAGGTCTCAGACAGTTGCCAGTAATAAAGATGGTGCTGACTGAAATGTCACTGTCTGAGGTCTCAGACAGCTGCCAGTAATAAAGACGGTGCTAACTGAAATGTCACTGTCTACGAGAACTCAGACAGCTGACAGTAATAAACATGGTGCTGACTGAAACATCACTGTCTGCAAGGTCTCAGACAGCTGCCAGTAATAAAGATGGTACTGACTGAAATGTCACTGTCTACGAGGTCTCAGACAGCTGCCAGTAATAAAGGTGGTGCTGACTGAAACGTCACTGTCTCAGGTCTCAGACAGCTGCCAGTAATAAAGATGGAGCAGACTGAAATGTCACTGTCTGCGAGGTCTCAGACAGCTGCCAGTAATAAAGATGGTGCAGACTGAAATGTCACTGTCTACGAGGTCTCAGACAGCTGCCAGTAATAAAGATGGAGCTGACTGAAATGTCACTGTCTGCAAGGTCTCAGACAGCTGCCAGTAATAAAGATGGTGCTGACTGAAATGTCACTGTCTGCGAGGTCTCAGACAGCTGCCAGTAATAAAGATGGTGCAGACTGAAATGTCACTGTCTACGAGGTCTCAGACAGCTGCGAGTAATAAAGATGGTGCTGACTGAAATGTCACTGTCTGCGAGGTCTCAGACAGCTGCCAGTAATACAGATGGTGCTGACTGAAATGTCACTGTCTGCGAGGTCTCAGACAGCTGCCAGTAATAAAGATGGTGCTGACTGAAATGTCACTGTCTGAGGTCTCAGACAGCTGCCAGTAATAAAGATGGTGCTGACTGAAATGTCACTGTCTGCGAGGTCTCAGACAGCTGCCAGTAATAAAGATGGTGCTGACTGAAATGTCACTGTCTCAGGTATCAGACAGCTGCCAGTAATAAAGATGGTGCTGACTGAAATGTCACTGTCTGCGAGGTCTCAGACAGCTGCCAGTAATAAAGATGGTGCTGACTGAAATGTCACTGTCTGAGGTCTCAGACAGCTGCCAGTAATAAAGATGGAGCTGACTGAAATGTCACTGTCTCAGGTATCAGACAGCTGCCAGTAATAAAGATGGCGCTGACTGAAATGTCACTGTCTACGAGGTCTCAGACAGCTGCCAGTAATAAAGATGGAGCAGACTGAAATGTCACTGTCTGCGAGGTCTCAGACAGCTGCCAGTAATAAAGATGGTGCTGACTGAAATGTCACTGTCTGCGAGGTCTCAGGCACTGCCAGTAATAAAGATGGTGCTGACTGAAATGTCACTGTCTGCGAGGTCTCAGACAGCTGCCAGTAATAAACATGGTGCTGACTGAAATGTCACTGTCTACGAGGTCTCAGACAGCTGCCAGTAATACAGATGGTGCTGACTGAAATGTTACTGTCTGCGAGGTCTCAGACAGCTGCCAGTAATAAAGATAGTGCTGACTGAAATGTCACTGTCTACGAGGTCTCAGACAGCTGCCAGTAATAAAGATGGTGCTGACTGAAATGTCACTGAATGAGGTCTCAGACAGCTGCCAGTAATAAAGATGGTGCTGACTGAAATGTCACTGTCTACGAGGTCTCAGACAGCTGCAAGTAATAAAGATGGTGCTGACTGAAATGTCACTGTCTGCGAGGTCTCAGACAGCTGCCAGTAATACAGATGGTGCTGACTGAAATGTCACTGTCTGCGAGGTCTCAGACAGCTGCCAGTAATAAAGATGGTGCTGACTGAAATGTCACTGTCTGCGAGATCTCAGACAGCTGCCAGTAATAAAGATGGTGCTGACTGAAATGTCACTGTCTACGAGGTCTCAGACAGCTGCCAGTAATAAAGATGGTGCTGACTGAAATGTCACTGTCTGAGGTCTCAGACAGCTGCCAGTAATAAAGATGGTGCTGACTGAAATGTCACTGTCTGCGAGGTCTCAGACAGCTGCCAGTAATAAAGATGGTGCTGACTGAAATGTCACTGTCTGCGAGGTCTCAGACAGCTGCCAGTAATAAAGATGGTGCTGACTGAAATGTCACTGTCTGAGGTCTCAGACAGCTGCCAGTAATAAAGATGGAGCTGACTGAAATGTCACTGTCTCAGGTATCAGACAGCTGCCAGTAATAAAGATGGCGCTGACTGAAATGTGACTGTCTACGAGGTCTCAGACAGCTGCCAGTAATAAAGATGGAGCAGACTGAAATGTCACAGTCTGCGAGGTCTCAGACAGCTGCCAGTAATAAAGATGGTGCTGACTGAAATGTCACTGTCTGCGAGGTCTCAGACAGCTGCCAGTAATAAAGATGGAGCTGACTGAAATGTCACTGTCTACGAGGTCTCAGACAGCTGCCAGTAATAAAGATGGAGCTGATTGAAATGTCACTGTCTGCGAGGTCTCAGACAGCTGCCAGTAATAAAGATGGTGCTGACTGAAATGTCACTGAATGAGGTCTCAGACAGCTGCCAGTAATAAAGATGGTGCTGACTGAAATGTCACTGAATGAGGTCTCAGACAGCTGCCAGTATTAAAGATGGAGCTGACTGAAATGTCACTGAATGAGGTCACAGACAGCTGCCAGTAATAAAGATGGTGCTGACTGAAATGTCACTGAATGAGGTCTCAGACATCTGCCAGTAATAAAGATGGTGCTGACTGAAATGTCACTGTCTCCAAGGTCTCAGACAGCTGCCAGTAATAAAGATGGTGCTGACTGAAATGTCACTGAATGAGGTCTCAAACAGCTGCCAGTAATAAAGATGGTGCTGACTGAAATGTCACTAAATGAGGTCTCAGACAGCTGCCAGTAATAAAGATGGTGCTGACTGAAATGTCACTGAATGAGGTCTCAGACAGCTGCCAGTAATAAAGATGGTGCTGACTGAAATGTCACTGTCTACGAGGTCTCAGACAGCTGCCAGTAATAAAGATGGTGCTGACTGAAATGTCACTGTCTCAGGTCTCAGACAGCTGCCAGTAATAAAGATGGTGCTGACTGAAATGTCACTGTCTCAGGTCTCAGACAGCTGCCAGTAATAAAGATGGTGCTGACTGAAATGTCACTGTCTACGAGGTCTCAGACAGCTGCCAGTAATACAGATGGTGCTGACTGAAATGTCACTGTCTGCGAGGTCTCAGGCACTGCCAGTAATAAAGATGGTGCTGACTGAAATGTCACTGTCTGCGAGGTCTCAGACAGCTGCCAGTAATAAAGATGGTGCTGACTGAAATGTCACTGTCTACGAGGTCTCAGACAGCTGCCAGTAATACAGATGGTGCTGACTGAAATGTTACTGTCTGCGAGGTCTCAGACAGCTGCCAGTAATAAAGATAGTGCTGACTGAAATGTCACTGTCTACGAGGTCTCAGACAGCTGCCAGTAATAAAGATGGTGCTGACTGAAATGTCACTGAATGAGGTCTCAGACAGCTGCCAGTAATAAAGATGGTGCTGACTGAAATGTCACTGTCTACGAGGTCTCAGACAGCTGCCAGTAATAAAGATGGTGCTGACTGAAATGTCACTGTCTACGAGGTCTCAGACAGCTGTCAGTATTAAAGATGGAGCTGATTGAAATGTCACTGTCTACGAGGTCTCAGACAGCTGCCAGTATTAAAGATGGTGTTGTCTGAAATGTCACTGTCTGTGACGTCACAGGCAGCTGCCAGTAATAAAGATGGCGCTGCTCAATTTGACACAAGAGATCAATTAAACTCAAACCCCCTCATAGGCTGCGATCGCCACCTCCATCCCACCCTCAATAGTTCCCTACTCCCTCACACCATGGCACCTTCTCTTCACCGCTCCCTCCAGTGATTGTCGATTCACCATTCGTTCCCTGCCTCACCACGTCCACTCCCCGGCCGCTTGCTCATCGCCTCACTGCCTGGAGAAGCAACGGGGCTGTGATGGGTGCAAGTGGGAAGTGAGCGAGTGTCTGAGAGTGGAACGAGCGGCGGGAGCAGGAGGCGCGGTGGTGGGGGAAAAGTGCCGTAATCTGCAGGACTACGGACCAAATGCTGGAACATGGGATTAGAATAGGTGGATTGTTTTTCGGCCAGCACAGAGACGATGGGCCAAGTGGCCTCTTTCTGTGCCTTAACTTTCTATGATTCTATATTTGTTCAATGTCTCTGACATTTCCTCATTCCCCATGATAATTTCTCCGGTCTCTGCCTTTCAGGGAGCAATGTTTACTTCAGCTCCTCTCCTTTTTCTATACTTGTAAAAGCTCTTACAATCTGTTTATATTCCCGACTAGCTGACTCTTCTTTTTTTATCTTTATCATCAGCTCTTTGGTCACCCTTTGCTGCTTTCTAAAACTCTCCCGATCCTCAGGCTTACTACCGTTCTTTAGAATGTTATAAACCTCTTGTTTTAATCAAATACTATCCACAACTTCCTAGTCAGACATGGATGGATCTCTCACTGAGTTTTTGTTTTTTTTAATGGAACACATTTTTGTTGAAGATTTTGAATTGTTTCTTTAAATGTTCTTCAATTTATTTACCACCATACCTTTAAGTCTATGAATCCAATCAACCTTAGCCAGCTCTCCCTCATACTTCTGTAATGTGACTTGTTTGAGTTCAAGATTCTTGTTTTGTTCTCAGTCCATCGCTCTCAAACTTTAATATGGAATTCAAATGTATTGTGATCACATTTTCAAGGAAATTACTATGAGATTACAAATTAACTCTGACTCATTACACAATACTAGATCTAAATAGCTTTGTCCCTCGTTCGATCCCCAACCTAGCTCTAGGAAGCTGTCGCAGAAGCTTTCTACAAAGTCATCCTCCACATTATCTTTGCCAGTTTGATTTGTCCAGTCTATGTGACAATTAAGGTCTTCCACAATTATGGCAATGACTTTGTTACAAGCTCCAATTATTACTTGCTTAATGCTCTGTATCACCCCTGTTAGTGGACCAAGAAGTACTCCCATCATGTTTTCTGACTCTTGTTCATCCTTATCGCCACTCACTGATTCTACTCCCTGATCTTCTGAGCCAAACTCTTTCTTTCTATTGTCCTGATGACATCCTTTACGCTCAGGGCTACTCCTCCTCCTTTGTCATTTTGTCCATCATTTTGAAATGTTGCATGCCCAGAATATTTATTTCACAATCCGAGTTACCTTGTAACCATGTCTCTGTAATCTCTCTCTATTTCTGCTGCTTGTTTTTCTATCTTGTTAAAAATGCTTTATATATTTAGATAAAGAGCCTTTTCATTTTTTGGACTATTATTTTTTGCATGACCTCCCTCGCTGATGCACTACTACCATTAAACTCTCTAGCTATTGTTATGAGTGCTTCCTTTTTTTTTGTTAAATATTTGAGAATTTGTGTTCAAACGGAAAAGGAGTCTATAAACGTTGTATACAGAGGTCACCAGAAGGTTTCCTGGACTTGTCTTGTAAATAAGGCACCTGTTTGCAGATAATTACCCAGTTTGTTTTTATGTGACTTGGGAACGATGTTTACGGAGAAGTGACAGGTCAATATTTATAAAGGTCAGGAGGCTTGATTCTTGTGACATTGTTTGGAGTGAGTTGGAGTGTGAACTGTTTGGAAGACAGTTAATTTTTGCCTGCCAAGGAAACCCAGTTCATCTCTTGGTCTCTCTTCGGAAGAAACCCTGCATATCGAATGAGTGGGAACTAAAACCCCTGTTGCTGCATTCCTGCTGTAAGGCCTACCCAAACTGATCATCAACATCGCCTGGAAAGAACTGTTGTAGGAAGATCCCAGTAACAGCTACTATACACATTTGGGACATCAAAACAAAACAAGGGACATCTTTCCATATCTTCTCTTTTTTTTATTTAAGAATGAGCAATTATTCAGCCCAAGTGTCTTTTTGTCTTTTTTTTGTAACAGAGCTCTAAAGCAAAAATCCCTTTTATTTTTCCGGTCAACCGGTTTTTGTGTCTGTGTCTGTGTGGGCCCAAGGTAGAAAGGGAACTTTAATATTTCAATCTGTGTGTTTCTGCTTTACTTCATTACTGGTTAAGACTTTCATAATAAACGGATAATTTTATTGGTTTATTAGAGAAACCAGGTTGGTGTGTTTTATTCTGGGAGAAAATTGAGTATATAATTGACTATCGGTAAGTGGGAAAATTTAAATATATGTTGTGACCTGTGGAGAAGTGGGACTAGAATAAACAATGCACTCCTCCCACCTCAGTCATTACATATAACTGGGGGCTCTTTGCGTGATAAACCTAATGCTGACGATGTACAATTGTAAGTGGGGTAATAATAATTGAAAAAGAAAATAACAAACAGGTTTCTTGTGCAATAGAATAAAGTTTACCCTACTGGAATCACTTTATCAGTTGTTGTGACTTTTTTGGGGACAGAGGATGTATCTGAGTGATTTGAGGAACTTCACCAAGGTCAAGCTTACAGCATTGGCAGTAAAATTGGGGTTAGAGTTAAAACCAGGAGCTCAGAAACCAGACATAATTGAAGTAATAACACAGCATTTACAATTGGAAGAAAAACAAAGCAAACCAGGGGGTAGTGAAGTTAAATTAGCTGAGGCAGCTTGAACTTGACAAAGAAAAATAAAAAAAAAGAATGAAAAAATCTTGAACTTGGAAGAGAATGGACAATGAAAAACGTGAACTTGAGGAAAAGGAAAGGGAAAGGAAAAGAATTTGAATTTAAAAAAAGATGGAACTAAGACAAAGAGTGGTCTTGACTCCAGTGAAAGTTTTGCTGAGGAAAGATCTGACTCTAGCTCAGGACCCAGCAGAGAGCTGTTTAAATTTGTGCAAGCCCTCCCTAAGTTTGAGGAAAGGGACGTAGTGCATTTTTCATTTCTTTTGAAAAGATAGCCAGAGAGATGCAGTGGCCAAAGGAAAGTTGGACGCTGCTTATGCAAAGCAGGTTGAAGGGCAGAGCTCATGAAGTTTATGCCATACTTTCTGAAGAGGCTTCTGCAGATTATGAGAAGGCAAGAAAGGCTATTCTCACTGTGTAGAAGTTAGTCCCTGAAGCTTACAGGCAGAAATTTTGGACCTCCGGACACTGTCTGGGCAGATTTATATAAAATTTGAGAGGGTAGAGCAAATTAAGTCCGTCACCCCCACGAACCCGAGAAGGATAGAAGGTTGGAGGGTGAAAGGAAGGCAAGTAGCCGGGACAACCTATAAAATTCTAACAGGACTAGACAGGCTAGATGTAGTGAGGATGTTCCCGATGGCTGGAGAGTCCAGAACCAGGGGTCACAGTCTCAGGATACGGGGTATATCATTTGGAGGCGAGATGAGGAGAAATTTCTTCACTCAGAGGATGGTGAACCTGTGGAATTCTCTACCGCAGAAGGCAGTGGAGGCCAAATCATTAAATAAATTCAAGAGGAAGTTAGATATATTTCTTAATGCCAAAGAGATCAAGGGATATGGGGAGAAAGCGGGAACAGGGTACTGAATTAGACGATCAGCCATGATATTTTTTGAATGGCAGAGGAGGACCAAAGGGCCGAATGGCCTACTCCTGCTCTATTTTCTATGTTTCTATGACAAAAAGAGACAGCTGGGAATGTCCCGGGACCTACTCCTCGGGCCAGAAATGAAGAAGCTGAGGGTGGAAGTGAGGTCCTCAAGCCGAAACGTTACCACTGTCATAAGGTGAGACATCTTCAGGTAGAATGTTGGAAGTTGCGGGATAAACCCATGGTACTTATTGGGGCACTCAAGGCCAATGCAGAGAAAGGGGCCCTGACCGAGAATATTACAGATCAGGCTGTAGCTCTGACTGCAGCTGTAACACCAAATACAACACCCAATCTGAGTGCAGGGGTCATGAATAAGATACCTGAGAGTTCTAGGGAATTCTTGTCAAAAGGAAAAGTAACTCCTTATCTCTCAAGTGAGGCAGGTAAACCTACTTCGGGATACAGGAGCAACCCAAACTCTTTTGCTGGAGAAAGGTATAACCTCCATGGTTTGTCAGTAGACAGAATTGACCTACTCCTGGGGAATGATGTGGCTGTAGCGAAAGTAGTAGCTTCTCCAGTAGTCACGGAAAAGCCAAGTGAAGTTAAAGAGACAGAACAGTTGCAGGAAAAGGTTCCAGGAATTTTTCTTCATGTATAGTAACTCGAGAAATGGCTAAACAAGTTCCATCGGCACCACAGACAGACAGCCAAATATCAGAATTTTTTTTTTTTAGGGATTTGGATAATCTGAAGGAAATGTTGAATAAACTTTCTCTGATCAAGGCTCAGTAAGCTGATCCAGAGTTAAATAAAGTGGCACAATCAGCTCTAACAGAAGCTGAGACAATAAGAGTTCCAGAAGGCTATTATATTAAAAATGGGATTCTGATGAGGAAGTGGAGACCTCCTCACAGACCTGTGGACGAAGAATGGACGGTAGTTCGTCAGATTGTGGTACCATCAAAATATCGCCAGGAACTATTAAGGATAGTGCATCAAATTCCTATAACGGTACATGGAGGGATCTGGAAGACCACATCACATATAAGTCAACCTTATTACTGGCCAGGTCTTTCCAAGGACATGGTGCAGTTTTGTAAAACATGACATATGTGCTAGATTGTGGGAAAACCACAACCTGCCATAAAACCAGCACCTCTAATTCCCAGTTACTGGGGAACCATTTAGTAGGGTGTTGGTAGATTGTGTAGGACCTTTACCGAAAACAAAATCGGGACACCAATACATACTCACTATCATGGATATGGCTACTCGGTTCCCAGAGGCTATTCTCTTGAGAACAATTTCTGCTCAGGTAGTGGTAGAGAAGTTAACCCAGTTCTTCACTAGATATGGATTACCGATTGCGATTCAGAGAGATCAAGGTATCAATTTTATGTCGAAAATGTTTCAAGAGGAAATGGATAAGTGGGGTATAACACAGTTAAAGTCTTCAGCATACCACCCACAGACACAAGGAGCTTTAGAAAGGTACTATCATACCCTCAAAACAATGATCAGGGCATACTGTCATAAATATCCCCATGATTGGGATAAAGGGCTAGAATTTCTTTGTTTGCCACTAAGGCTTCACCGAATTGAGTCTACGGGTTTTAGTCCTTTGGAATTAGTTTACAGACATGAGATGAGGTCCTCTAAAACTAATGAAAGAAAGGTTTTTAGAACAGAAGGATGAATCTTCTGTGTTAGATTATGTATCCATGTTCCAAGAACGGCTCACGAGAGATTGCAAAGTGGCTCAAGAACACCTTAAATATGCCCAAACAACTATGAAGTAATGGGTAGATAAACATGCAAAGACCCGAACATTTCAACCAGGGGATGAAGTGTTAATATTACTACCTTTACAGGGTGAACCATGGAAAGCACGATTCAGCGCTGGAAAAAGAATTGGCTGTGTCATATCAATATGTTAAAACAATATAATTGCCAGAAGGAGGATAAGCAAGCTCAGGTATGTCAGGTAGTAGGGACAGTGAAGGATGAAAGGGATAGTGAGGATGAGGCAGAAGGAGGCCTAGACAATTTGCAAATTGAAACTCCTACTATCCAGTTAGCTAACACTGAATTGCTAGGGAGATTGGACACCATGCTTTCATATTTAAATGCAGAAGAATGAGAAGACCTAACAAGGCTACTCACAGCATTTAAAAGAGTCGGTTGGGATAAGCCAGGATGTACAACCTTAGCCACACATAACGTGGATATCGGGGAATCCATTCCGATAAAACAGCATCCTGTCCAGAGAAACAGTTTTAGTTTAGTTTAGAGATACAGCACTGAAACAGGCCCTTCGGCCCACCGAGTCTGTGCCGACCATCAACCACCCATTTTATACTAATCCTACACTAATCCCATATTCCTACCACATCCCCACCTGTCCCGATATTTCCCTACCACCTACCTATACTAGGGGCAATTTATAATGGCCAATTTACCTATCAACCTGCAAGTCTTTGGCATGTGGGAGGAAACCAGAGCACCCGGAGAAAACCCACGCAGACACAGGGAGAATTTGCAAACTCCACATAGGCAGTACCCAGAATTGAACCCGGGTCGCTGGAGCTGTGAGGTTGCGGTGCTAACCACTGCGCCACTGTGCCGCCCAGGTAAAAGCAGAAATACAATGCAACGTGGTGGAAGGTTATCGGGAGTAGGTGGAAAGGTGAAGTAATTAGTTCAGCAATGAACTTATTGAATAACGGAGCAGGCTCGAGGGGTCGAGTGGCCTACTCCTGCTTCTAATTTGAATGTAATACATGTTGGAAAGCCCCCTAAATGAACCCAGTCAAAGCAGCTGAAGTGCACCAACTGTCTAACAGTTTAAGTAGACTCTGCATAGACTACAGAAAAGTTAATGCAGTAACAAAGACAGACTCCTCCCCAATTCCTCGCTTGGAAGATAGAGTGGGCAGTGCCATGTTTCTTACAAAGATAGATTTGTTCAAGGGATACTGGCAAGTTCCCTTAATACTTTGAGCTCAAGAAATATCGGCCTTTGTCAAACCAGACAGACTTTTCCAATGCTAAGTGATGCCATTTGGGCTAGAAAATGCCCCAGCAACTTTTCAGAGTCAATGAACCAAGTGGTAGCCAGTGTTCCTAACTCTGTAGTTTACCTGACGATGTGCTGATATACAGTGACACTTGCAAGGATCACTTGAAACAACTAGAAGCTCTGTTTAAAAAATTACAATCAGCTGATTTAGTGATAAACCTTGCCAAAAGTGAATTCACAAAAGCAGAGTAACCTCCCTCAAGCATATAGTAGGGCAAGGACAAGTATTGCCAAGAACAGCGAAAGTACAAGCATGGTGGAGTTCCCTACCCCTCAGACTAAATGAGAAATTATGAGGTATTTGGGGATGTGTGGTTGTACCAAATTTTAGTATCACAGCTAAAGAAAACTAAGACAGTGTGGTCAGGGAAGTGCCAAACATCTTTTGAGCGGCTGAAAGCCATTTTGACTAATGAACCAGTGTTGACTGCTCCAAATTTCATTAAGCCCTTCAAGGTAGCGATTGATGTTAGTGACCTAGGGGTCGGTGCAGTCCTGTTACAAGACGATGAATCAGGCATAGAAAAGCCAGTGGGATACTTTTCCAAAGAGCTAAATCAACACTAAAAAAGATATTCAACAGTGGAAAAGGAAATTCTCGGTTTATTATTGGCTTTTAAATATTTTAAAGTTTATGTCCGCTATGACTACAGAGAGACACTGGTATATCCTGATCATAACCCCTGAGCATTTGCGGAAAAATTTAAAAATCAGAATGCCAGACTATTCCGATGGAGTTTACAGTTACAACCTTATCACTTAAAGATTATCCAAAGTTCGAGCAAAATAATGTAATTGCAGACGCTTCATCAAGAATCTCACTTGTTTTTGAGTTATCTAAATGCAAAGATGGCACAGAGCAGAACTGTATTAACTACAGGTAACGAATGAATATAAGTATGAAAATGTGTTTTAAAAATGTTTTCGTCTTCTGTTTTTTTACGCTTGGTAATAAACACATTTAAAAATGCTGTTTGATTTCTCCAACGGCAGAGTTGTTATGAGTGCTTCCTTTTTTTTGTTAAATTTTTGAGAATGTGTTCAAACTGAAAAGGAGTCCATGGATATTATGAACAGAGATCACCAGGAGCTTTCCTGGACTTGGCTTGTAAACAAGCCCTTACTGGAAAGCACCTGTTTGCAGGTAATTATCCAGCTTTTTTTTTTGACTTGGAGAAGATGCTTACCGAGAAGTGACAGGTCATGATTTATAGGAGTCAGGCGGTTTGATTCTTGTGACATTGTTTTGGAGTGAGTTGGAGTGTGAACTGTTTGGAAGACAGTTGGTTTTTGCCTGCCAAGGAAACCCAGTTCATCTCTTTGTCTCTCTTCGGAAGAAACCCTGCATATCAAATATGTGGGAACTGAAACCCCTGTTGCTACATTTCTGCTGTAAGGCTTATCTGAAGCCTCTGTAGATGCATTTATTGGAAAGCCTACCCAAACTGATCATCAACATTGCCCGGAAAGAACTCTTCATGGAAGATCACAGTCTACATGCATTTGGGTCGCCAAACCAAAACAATGGACATCTTTTCGTATCTTTTTTTTTCTTCAAGAATGAGCAAGTATTCAGCCTAAGTGTTTTTGTTATCTTTTTTTGTAACAAAGCTCTAAAACAAAAATCTCTTTTATTTTTCTGGCTATCCGGTATATGTGTATATCTATGCATGTGCATATGTGTGTGTGTATGTGTGAGGGGCTAAGGTAAAAAAGGGAACTTTTATATTTCAATCTGTGTATTTATGCTTTACTTCATTACTGGTTAAGGCTTTCATATTAACCTGATAATGTTGTTGTTTATTAAAGAAACCTGGTTGGTGCGTTTCAATCTGGGAGAAATAGAATATATGATTGACTGTATCAGTAAGTTGTAAAATTTAAATACATGTGACATGTGGAGAAGTGGGACGAGAACACACAGTGAACTCCTCCCGCCTCAGTCGTAACACCTCTTCTATCCCACTTAAGCTAGTCTTTACCCAAATAACTGGACTGCTCTATTGCTTTGACTTCTCTCTTTTCAATTTCTAAATCTCCATTCACCTGATGCCCTCCCGCCCCCTTTTAATATAAAGACCTATCCATATCCCTTTTGTACAATTTGTCAGGACAATGATCTCAGCCTGATTGAAGTGGTTAAATTTGTGTGTTCCAGTGAAGCCAGCCTCAATTCCTTGAACTCTTTCTGGAAAACGATAAACTTTCATCCGCTGTCTCCTCAATCCAGGTGAGGGAGGGAGCTGGAAACAGGAATCGGGATGGTTTCCTGATCCCAAACTCACCCCAGAGGAAAAGAGTCACTCTTTGGGATTTTGATGGAGGTTTCCCCTTAGTTTTTTAAATTTGTTCAAGGGATGTGGGCATCGCTGGCCAGGCAAGCATTTATTGCCCATCCCTAATTGCCCTTGAGAAGGTGGTGGTGAGCTGCCTTCTTGAACCACTGCAGTCCATGTGGGGTAGGTACACCCACAGTGCTGTTAGGAAGGGAGTTCCAGGATTTTGATCCAGCGACAGTGAAGGAACGGCGATATAGTTCCAAGTCGGGATGGTTTGTGGCTTGGAGGGGGACTTGCAGGTGGTGGTGTTCCCATGAATCTGCTGCCCTTGTCTTTCGAGGTGGTAGAGGTCGCGGGTTTGGAAGGTGCTGTCGAAGGTGCCTTGGTGCATTGCTGCAGTGTATCTTGTAGATGGTACACACTGCTGCTACTGTGCGTCGGTGGTAGAGGGAGTGAATGTTGAAGGTGGTGGATGGGGTGTCAATCAAGCGGGCTGCTTTGTCCTGGATGGTGTCGAGCTTCGAGTGTTGTTGGAGCTGCACCCATCCAGGCAAGTGGAGAATATTCCATCACACTCATGACTTGTGCCTTGTAGATGGTGGACAGGCTTTGGGGAGTCAGGAGGTGAGTTACTCACTGCAGGATTCCTAGCCTCTGACCTGCTCTTGTAGCCACGGTATTTATATGGCTACTCCAGTTCAGTTTCTGGTCAAAGAAAACCCCCAGGATGTTGATAGTGGGGGATTCAGCGATGGTAATGCCATTGAATGTCAAGGGGAGATGCTTAGATTCTCTTTTGTTTGAGATGGTCGTTGTCAGGTACTTGTGTGGCGCGAATGTTACTTGCCACTCGTTAGCCCAAGCCTGGATATTGTCCAGGTCTTGCTTCATTTCTACATGGACTGCTTCAGTATCCAAGGAGTCGCGAATGGTGCTGAACATTGTGCAATCAGAGAACATCCCCATTTCTGACCTGAAGATGGAGGGAAGGTCATTGATGAAGCAGCTGAAGATGGTTGGGCCTAGGACACTATCCTGAGGAACTCCTGCAGTGATGTCCTGGGACTGAGATAATTGACCTCAAACAACCACAACCATCTTTTGTTGCACTAGGTAAGACTCCAACCAGTAGAGAATTTTCCCCGATTCCATTGACTCTAGTTTTGCTAGGACTCCTTGATGCCATACTCAGTCAAATGCTGCCTTGATGTCAAAGGCATCTCAGATGGAGTTCAGCTCTTTTGTCCATGTTTGAACCAAGGCTGTAGTGACGTCAGGAGTTGAGTGGCCCTGGCGGAACCCAAACTGACCATCACTGAGTAGGTTATTGCTCAGCAAGTTCCACTTGATGGTACTGTCGACGACCCCTTCCATCACTTTACTGATGATTGTGTGTAGACTAATGGAGTGGTAATTGGCCATTGTGTACAAGACATCCCTGGGCAATTTTCCACATTGCTGGGCAGATGCCAGTGTTGTAGCTGTACTGGAACAGCTTGGCTAGGGGCACGGCAACTTCTGGAGCACAGGTCTTCAGTACTATTGCTGGAATATTGTCAGGACCCATAGCTTTTGCAGTAACCAGTGCCTTCAGTCATTTGATTTCATGTGGAATGAATGGATTGGCTGAAGTCTGGCATCCGTGATGCTGGGGACCTCAGGAGGAGGCCGAAGTAGATCATCCACTGGCCACTTCTGGCTGCAGATGCAAATGCTTCAGCCTCGTCTTCTGCTGGGCTCCTCCATCATTGAGGATGGGAATATTTGGATGATATGAGGGTGACGAACAGGCTCTCCAAGCTGGAGGGCCAATCAGAGGCCTTCCAGTTTGAGAGGAGCAGCAGGTTGTCATGGCAGATTAAGTAACACTGAGGGTGTTTCAATATGAAGTGTCTTCTCACCAACTTCTTCCAAAGTTTAAATAAAAACAGAAAGAGCAGCCAGGCCAGCACTATGGGGGAGGAATCCCTCTACAGAGCAGCATTTTGCTGCAGCCACACCCAGGCAGACAGAGAGGACTTAGTTCAGTTACTCTTGGAGATCGTGTTCATTGCCCTTATATCACCCAAATATCCCCATACTCAATGAGGGGGGAGCTCAGCACATCAGAGCAGAAGACAAGGCTGAAGCATTTGATCCATCTTCAGCCAGAAGTGGCGAGTGGATGATCCATCTCCGCCTCCTCCAGAAGTCCCCAACATTAAGTATTCAGCCAATTCAATTCACTTCACATGATATGAAGAAATTACTAAAGGCACTGGATACTGTAAAAGCTATGGGCCCTGACAATATTCCGGCAATAGTACTGAAGACCTGTGCTCCAGAACTTGCCGCGCCCCCAGCCAAGCTGTTCCAGTACAGCGACAACACTGGCATCTACCCGGCAATGTGGAAAATTGCCCAGGTATGTCCTGTACATAAAAAGCAGGACAAATTGGGGCGGCACAGTGGCGCAGTGATTAGCATCGCAGCCTCACAGCTCCAGCGACCCGGGTTCAATTCTGGGTACTGCCTGTGTGGAGTTTGCAAGTTCTCCCTGTGTCTGCGTGGGTTTCCTCCGGGTGCTTCGGTTTCCTCCCACATGCCAAAGACTTGCAGGTTGATAGGTAAATTGACCATTATAAATTGCCCCTAGTATAGGTAGGTGGTAGGGAAATATAGGGACAGGTGGGGATGTGGTAGGAATATGGAATTAGTGTAGGATTAGTATAAATGGGTGGTTGATGGTCGGCACAGACTCGGTGGGCCGAAGGGCCTGTTTCAGTGCTGTATCTCTAAAACTAAAGTCCAACCCGACCAATTACCGCCCTGTCAGTCTACTCTGAACCAGTCAAGTGATGGAAGGTGTCATCAACAATGCTATCAAGTGGCACTTACTTAGCAAGAACCTGCTCAGTGACGCTCAGTTTGGGTTCCGCCAGGGCCACTCAGCTCCTGACCTCATTACAGCCTTGGTTCAAACATAGACAAAGGAGCTGAACTCAAGAGGTGAGGGGAGAGTGACTGCCCTTGACATCAAGGCAGCATTTGACCGAGTATGGCATGGAAGAGCCCTCGTGAAACTGAAGTCAAAGGGAATCAGGAGGAAAACTCTGCTGGTTGGAATGGTACCTAGCGCAAAGGAAGATGGCTGTGGTTGTTGGAGGTCAATCATCTGAGCTCCAGGACATCACTGCAGGAGTTCCTCAGGGTAGTGTCCTAGGCCCAACCATCTTCAGCTGCTTCATCAATGACCTTCCCTCCATCATAAGGTCAGATGTGGGGGTGTTCACTGATGATTGCACAATATTCAGCACCATTCGTAATTCCTCGGATACTGAAGCAGCCTGTGTAGACATGCAGCAAGACCTAGATAATATCCAGGCTTGGGCTGATAAGTGACAAGTAACATTCGCGCCACACAAATGCCAGGCAATGACCATCTCCAACAAGAGAGAATCTAACCATCTCCCCTTAACATTCAATGGCATTACAATCACTGAATCCCCCACTAGCAACATCCTGGGGGTTACCATTGACCAGGAACTGACCGGAGCAGTCATTTAAATACTGATAAATAAAAATAAGAGGTCAGAGGCAAGGAATCCTGCAGCAAGTATCTCACCTCCCGACTCCCCAAAGCCTGTCCACCATCTACAAGGCACAAGTCAGGAGTGTGATGGAATACTCTCCACTTGCCTGGATGGGTGCAGCTCCAACATCACCCAAGAAGCTCGACACCATCCAGGACAAAGCAGCCCGCTTGATTGGCACCCCATCCACACACATTCACTCCCTTCACCACCGATGCACAGTAGCAGCAGTGTGTACCATCTGCAAGATGCAACTCACCAAGGCTCCTTCGACAGCACCTTCCAAACCCACAACCTCTACCAACTAGAAGGACAAGGCAGCAGATTCATAGGAACACCACCACCTGCAAGTTCCCCTCCAAGTCACACACCATCCTGACTTGGAACTATATCACCGTTCCTTCACTGTCACTGAGTCAAAATCCTGGAACTCCCTTCCTAACAGCACTGTGGGTGTACCTACCCCACATGGACTGCAGCGGTTCAAGAAGGCAGCTCACCACCACCTTCTCGAGGGCAATTCAGGATGGGCAATAAATGCTGGCCTAGCCAGCGACACCCACATCCCACGAACCTAAAAAATAAAATTGCTCCTAACTGTATACCATTGTGTCGCTACTGCTGGTGGTTCTGTCCTGGTGGTGCAACAGGATATTCACAGGAATAGTGATGGTGGAGTCTGGGACATTGGCTTTCAGGTATGATTTGGTGAGTATTATTATGTCAGGCTGTTGATTGTGGGAAAGCTCTCCCACAGATCCCTGGATATTAATGTGGAAGCATTTGCAGAGTCCATTGGGCAGGGTGTGCCTTTATCATTTCTGGCGCCTCGGCCGATTGGTCTGTCCAGTTTTATTTCCTGAATCTTCTGTAGTGCTGCTATAACCGAGTGGCTTGCTAGACCATTTCAGAGAACAGTTAAGAGTAAAGCACATTGGCTGTAGGTCTTCAGTCATATGTAGGCCAGACCGGGTAAGGACAACAGATTTCCTTCCCTAAAGAACATTAATGAACCAGGGCATTTTGTGTCCCAGGGCAGTCATTACCTTTGCCTGTCCTCTTGCTCCTTTGCTCTGTCATCTGTGATGCTGGAGACTGCATCAGTAGGCCGAGATGGATCAGCTACTCAGCGTTTCTGGCTGAAAATGGGTGCACATGCTTCAGCCTTGTCTTTTGTCCTGATGTGTTGGACTCCTCCTTCATTAAGGATGGGGATGTTTATGGAGCCTCTTCCTCCAGTTAGTTGTTTAATTTTCCACCACTGTTCATGACTGCATATGGCAGAACCTTTAGGATTATTAAATATCTAATCCTACTAAAGAACTCTTGTAGTGTAATATAGTTGAAAAATAGGGCAAAATATAAAGGATGGCAAACTGCAACAAGCCCACTGCAGCTGGAGCTAAAAGTCCAGTGTGCCAGCTGCATTTTGTTACCGAGGCCACAGCAGGAGAGAGTGGTCACATGGTATAATGTTTCGATCTGACTATGTGTAAAACTGGCAAAAACTGGCTGAAAGCAGTTTTGAGATTCTCCAGCAAGGTGTCCTGCTGAAAAGAGCTGTCTATTCTCTCAGCAGAAATTCTACAAGGAGCTACAGGCCAAGTTAATTGCCTATGGAGAAAAAAATGCCTTTTTTTTTTTAAAGAGACCATTGTGTATTGCTGACAGTAGCAAAACTCCTTTTCTTTAGTTCTGAGCCAGGAAGTATTTGCATCATGCTCTGCACTCCTTTGGACCCCACTAGGAAGGCTGAGAGGGGAGTTTTAACGCTTGGGCAACTCACAACCTCTATACATTCGCCCAGGCATGCGCCATGGAGAGGTCACTCCATCATCGTCTCACAGCGACCAAATCAACACGGAAGGCAGCAGTAACGGGTTATAAGTCCAGCTTAATTGGCGTAGAGATTGGGCGCCACAGGCTGCCTTTGTCGGTGGGAGAGGTCATCGCACCTCACTGGACAGCTACCGCCCGCCTCAAACTGGGCAGCCCCCGGGTCAGAAAGCTTCTGTCCCGCCACAGCCCACCTGCTTCAATGGGTGCTTGGAGCTCAGGGTCATTGCCCGACAAGTGGACTGTAACACCGCACCAAACAGCACGACAAAAAACGGAAAGACGGTACCAGCCATTTGTTTTGCAAGCTGGAACATCAGAACTGTGTGTCCTGGCCTGTCGGAAGACCTTACACAAATCAACGATTCTTGGAAGACCACCATCATTAACAACGAGCTCAGTGGACTCAGTGTAGACATTGCAGCACTCCAGGAGACACGCCTCCCTGCGAGTGGATCTGTAAGAGAGCAAGACTACACCTTCTGGCAGGGTAGGGATCCTGAAGAACCAAGACAGCATGGAGTGGATGTCGCCATCAGAAACACTTTGCTCAGCATGATAGAGCCACCTTCAAATGGCTCGGAACACAGACTGTCCATCCGACTGTTCACCGCCTCTGGTCCAGTACACCTACTCAGCATCTATGCTCCAACACTCTGCTCCCCACCTGAAGTTAAAGACCAGTTCTACGAGGAACTCCATAATATCATTAGTAGCATCCCCAATACCGAACACCTATTCCTGCTGGGGAACTTTAATGCCAGGGTTGGGGCCGACCATGACTCATGGCCTTCCTGCCTTGGGCGCTATGGCATTGGAAGGATGAATGAGAATGGACAGAGACTGCTTGAGTTGTGTACCTATCGCAACCTCTGCATCACCAACTCGTTCTTTCATACTAAACCCTGTCACCAGGTTTCTTGGAGGCACCCAAGATCACGTCGTTGGCACCAGCAGGACCTCATCGTCACAAGGCGAGCCTCTTTAAATAGCGTTCAAATCACACGCAGCTTCCACAGTGCGGACTGCGACACTGACCACTCCCTGGTGTGCAGCAAGGTTAGACTCAAACCAAAGAAGCTGCATCACTCCAAGCAGAAGGGCCACCCGCGCATCAACACTAGCAAAGTCTCTTATCCACAGCTGTTAACATAAGTTTCTAAATTCACTTGAAAAAGCCCTCCAAAACACTCCTACAGGGGATGCAGAGACTAAGTGGGCCCACATCAGAGATGCCATCTATGACTCAGCAATGACCACCTATGGCAAATGTGAGAAGCAGAATGCAGACTGGTTTCAATCTCACTTCGAAGAGCTGGAACCTGTCATAGCCGCTAAGCACATTGCACTGCTGAACTACAAGAAAACCCCCAGTGAGTTAACATCCGTAGTACTTAAAGTAGTCAGAAGAGCTGCACAAAGAACAGCCAGGTGCTGTGCAAATGACTACTGGCAACACCTATGCAGTCGTATTCAGCTGGCCTCCGACACCGGAAACATCAGAACAATGTATGATGGCATTAAGAGAGCTTTTGGGCCAACCATCATGACGATCGCCCCCCCAAGTCTAAATCAGGGGACACAATCAATGACCAACACCACCAAATGGACCGCTGGGTGGAGTACTACCTAGAACTGTACTCCAGGGAAAATGTTGTCACTGAGACCGCCCTCAATGCAGCCCAGTCTCTGCCAGTCATGGATGAGCTGGACGTACAGCCAACAAAATCGGAACTCAGTGATGCCATTGGTTCTCTAGCCAGCGGAAAAGCCCCTGGGAAGGACGGCATTACCCCTGAAATCATGAAGAGTGCCAAGCCTGCTATACTTTCAGCACTGCACGAACTGCTTTGCCTGTGCTGGGACAAGGGAGCAGTATCACAGGGCATGCACGATGCCAATATCATCACCCTCTATAAGAACAAGGGTGACCGCGGTGACTGCAACAACTACCGAGGAATCTTCCTGCTCAGCATAGTGGGGGAAGTCTTTGCTTGAGTCGCTTTAAACAGACTCCAGAAGGTGGCTGAGCGCATCTATCCTGAGGCACAGTGTGGCTTTCGAGCAAAGAGATCGACCATTGACATGCTGTTCTCCCTTCGACAGCTACAGGAGAAATGCCGTGAACAACAGATGCCCCTCTACGTTGCTTTCATTGATCTCACCAAAGCCTTTGACCTTGTCAGCAGACGTGGTCTCTTCAGACTACTAGAAAAGATCGGATGCCCACCAAAGCTACTAAGTATCATCACCTCATTCCATGACAATATGAAAGGCACAATTCAACATAGCGACGCCTCATCAGACCCCTTTCCTATCCTGAGTGGCGTGAAACAGGGCTGTGTTCTCGCACCTACACTGTTTGGGATCTTCTTCTCCCTGCTGCTCTCACATGCGTTCAAGTCTTCAGAAGAACGAATTTTCCTCCACACAAGATCAGGTGGCAGGTTGTTCAACCTTTCCCGTCTTAGAGCGAAGACCAAAGTACGGAAGGTCCTCATCAGGGAACTCCTCTTTGCTGACGATGCTGCATTAACATCTCACACTGAAGAGTGTCTGCAGAGACTCATCGAGAGGATTGTGGCTGCATGCAACGAATTTGGCCTAACCATCAGCCTCAAGAAAATGAACATCATGGGGCAGGACGTCAGAAATGCTCCATCCATCAATATCGGCGACCACGCTCTGGAAGTGGTTCAATAGTTCACCTACTTCGGCTCAACTATCACCAGTAGCCTGTCTCTCGATGCAGAAATCAACAAGCGCATGGGTAAGGCTTCCACTGCTATATCCAGACTGGCCAAGAGAGTGTGGGAAAATGGCGCACTGACACGGAACACAAAAGTCCGAGTGTATCAAGCCTGTGTCCTCAATACCTTGCTCTATGGTAGCGAGGCCTGGACAACGTATGTCAGCCAACAGTGACGTCTCAATCCATTCCATCTTCGCTGCCTCCGGAGAATCCTTGGCATCGGGTGGCAGGACCGTATCTCCAATGCAGAAGTCCTCAAGGCGGCCAACATCCCCAGCATATACACTCTACTGAGCTAGCGGCGCTTGAGATGGCTTGGCCATGTGAGCCGCATGGAAGATGGCAGGATCCCCAAGGACACATTGTACAGCGAGCTCGCCACTGGTATCAGACCCACCGGCCATCCATGTCTCCGCTTTAAAGACGTCTGCAAACACGACATTAAGTCCTGTGACATCGACCACATGTTGTGGGAGTCAGTTGCCAGTGATCGCCAGAGCTGGCGGGCAACCATAAAGGCGGGGCTAAAGTGTGGCGAGTCTAAGAGTCTTAGCAGTTGGCAGGAAAAAAGACAGAAGCGCAAGGGGAGAGCCAACTGTGTAACAGCCCCGACAACCAATTTTATCTGCAGCACCTGTGGAAGAGCCTGTCACTCTAGAATTGGCCTTTATAGCCACTCCAGGCGCTGCTCCACAAACCACTGACCACCTCCAGGTGCTTACCTATTGTCTCTCGAGACACGGAGGCCAAAGAAAGAAGAAGAAGATTTGCTTCAAGATTGAATCTCTCTTGTGTTTGTTGGAACTTGAAGTAAAGTTTCGACTGAGAAACTGTCCATTTTAAAATTCAAATTGACGTTTTGGCTGTACTCATCATTGAAAGAACTGTTTGATGCCTGCGACAGCCGAAGTGTTTTGAATGCCTATCTACTGAAGAGACTATTTCATCAAATCAGCGTGGAGACTTCGAGTAGTATTTGATTATTTTCACACTAGAATACCTCACCCATTAGGAAAGTAACCCACAAAGATTTATTTATTCTTAACAGCTGTTTTTTTTTTAAATAATTTTTTTGAAGAAACTGGTTAACTGTGATTTTTGAGTGTGTGAATGGGGGAAGTTAACTTAAAAGAAGAAGTGATAAGGTCTTTAGACATAGGTTTATCTTAATAGTATTTTAGATTTGTTTAATTGATAGTTAATTTGTTGTCTAAAATACCTGGTTTGGTCTGTTTTATTCTGGAGGTTACCAGAGTGTTTAATTTGGCTGTTTTTCGGTTGGTTGGGAAAACTTTAATAATATGCTGTGATCTGTGGACTGATGCACTTTTCTGTCCAGGCTTGATACGGATCGTAGAACCCACATTAAACTGTAAAGTGCCTCCCAAGTTTATTGCTTTAGTTTATATAAAACTTAATAAACTTGTTCTGACTTTTATACAATAAGTAGATTCACAACTGAACTTGTCACATCTGATCCTGTTGCTAGTAAGGAGTTAAAATCCTCAGATTGACTCCTGATTACAGATACACAGTTTCAATCTGATCTGTTGGTTGCGAGATCGCTTAGCTCTGTCTATTTCATGCTGCCTACGCAGTTTGGCATTCAAGTAGTCCTGGGTTGTAGCTTCACCAGGTTGTCACCTTATTTGAGGTATGCCTGATGCTGCTCCTGGTCTGCCCTCCTGCACTCTTCATTGAACCAGGGTTTATCCCCTAGCTTGATGATAATGGTAGAGTGGGGGATTTGCCGGGCCATGAGGTTACAGGTTGTCGTGAAATACAATTCTGCTGCTGATGATGGCCCACAGTGCCTCATGGATGCCCAGTTTTGAGTCGCTACATTTGTTTGAAATCTACCTCATTTAGCACAGTGATATTGCCACACAACATGGTGGAGGGTATCCTCAATGTGAAGATGGGACTTTGCCTCCACAAGGAGGTCACTCCTACAAATCCTGTCATGGACAGATGCATCTGTGACAGGCAGATTGGTGAGGGAGAGGTGCAGTAGGTTTCTCCCTCGTTGGTTCACTCACACCTGCCGTTGACCGAGTCTGGTAGAAATGTCCTTCAGCACTCCGCCAGCTCGGTCAGTAGTAGTGCTACCGAGCCACTCTTGGTGATGGACAGTGAAGTCCCCCACTCAGAGTACATTCTGTGCCCTTGCCACCCTCAGTGCTTCTTCCAAGTGGTGTTCAACATGTAGAATTACTAATTCATTATCTAAGGAAGAGCAGTAATCAGCAGGAAATTTCCTTGCCCATGTATAACCTGATGGCATGAGTCTTCCTGGGGTCTGGAGTCAACATTGAGGACTCCCAAGGCCATTCCATCATGACTGCACATCACTGTCCTGCCAGTGGGACAGGACTTATCCAGGGATGCTGATGGAGGACTCTGGGGCATTGGCTGTAAGGTATGATTCGGTGAGTAAGTTTACACCAGATTATTGCTTGACCAGTCTGTTAGACAGCTCTCCCAATTTTGACACAAGTCCCCAGATGTTAGTGAGGAGGACTTGGTGAGTCTGTCTTTATTGGCCAATGAGTGAGAAACAAACAGTCGGAAAGGGTGATGAGGGAGGGGATTGGGCAGAGGTCACCTTTCCCTGGATATTGCTTTAGAGGGAATTCTATCCCATGCCTTGTATCAGCACTCCTTCTTCAAAAGCTGAGTGAGTACTTGTTCTCTGGTGTTGTTTGTGATTTCCCTCCCGAGACACTGAGCCCATTAGAGATCTCCACATAATAGCAAACGGCCTCATGGCCGAGAGAGTTTCCTGCATTTCCAGAACCTTCCTTCCCTCCCGGCCTCGTAAGTGACTGATTGGATAGACAGTACTCACATGTCCCCAACTTTCACCTGAAGCTGCTGTTGGGTGTGGAAACATTGACTGAACAGGATTCCCAACCCTGGGAAGAGACACATTGTGTACCAGGACAGTCATTAACCCAGCCCTGGGAAGAGACACATTGTATACCAGGACAGTCATTACCCCAGCCCTGGGAAGAGACACATTGTGTACCAGGACAGTCATTAACCCAGCCCTGGGAAGAGACACATTGTGTACCAGGACAGTCATTAACCCAGCCCTGGGAAGAGACACATTGTGTACCAGGACAGTCATTAACCCAGCCCTGGGAAGAGACACATTGTGTACCAGGACAGTCAGTCACTACCCCAGTCCTGGGAAAAGACACATTGTGGACCAGGACAGTCACTACCCCAGTCCTGGGAAGAGGGACATTGTGCACCAGGACAGTCATGACCCCAGCCCTGGGAAGAGACACATTGTGTACCAGGACAGTCAGTCACTACCCCAGTCCTGGGAAAAGACACATTGTGGACCAGGACAGTCACTAACCCAGTCCTGGGAAGAGGGACATTGTGCACCAGGACAGTCATTACCCCAGCCCTGGGAAGAGACACATTGTGTACCAGGACAGTCATTAACCCAGCCCTGGGAAGAGACACATTGTATACCAGGACAGTCATTACCCCAGCCCTGGGAAGAGACACATTGTGTACCAGGACAGTCATTAACCCAGCCCTGGGAAGAGACTCATTGTGGACCAGGACAGTCATCAACCCAGCCCTGGGAAGAGACACATTGTGTACCAGGACAGTCATTAACCCAGCCCTGGGAAGAGACACATTGTGTACCAGGACAGTCAGTCACTACCCCAGTCCTGGGAAAAGACACATTGTGGACCAGGACAGTCACTACCCCAGTCCTGGGAAGAGGGACATTGTGCACCAGGACAGTCATGACCCCAGCCCTGGGAAGAGACACATTGTGTACCAGGACAGTCATTAACCCAGCCCTGGGAAGAGACACATTGTGTACCAGGACAGTCAGTCACTACCCCAGTCCTGGGAAAAGACACATTGTGGACCAGGACAGTCACTACCCCAGTCCTGGGAAGAGGCACATTGTGGACCAGGACAGTCACTACCCCAGTCCTGGGAAGAGGCACATTGTGGACCAGGACAGTCACTACCCCAGTCCTGGGAAGAGACACATTGTGTACCAGGACAGTCAGTCATTACCCCAGCCCTGGGAAGAGACACATTGTGGACCAGGACAGTCACTACCCCAGTCCTGGGAAGAGGCACATTGTGGACCAGGACAGTCACTACCCCAGTCCTGGGAAGAGGCACATTGTGGACCAGGACAGTCACTACCCCAGTCCTGGGAAGAGACACATTGTGTACCAGGACAGTCATTACCCCAGTCCTGGGAAGAGACACATTGTGTATCAGGACAGTCAGTCATTACCCCAGCCCTGGGAAGAGGCACTTTGCGGACCAGGACAATCATTACCCCAGCCCTGGGAAGAGACACATTGTGTACCACGACAGTCATTACCCCAGCCCCGGGAAGAGACACATTGTGGACCAGGACAGTCATTACCCCAGCCCTGGGAAGAGACACATTGTGTACCACGACAGTCATTACCCCAGTCCTGGGAAGAGGCACATTGTGGACCAGGACAATCAATACCCCAGCCCCGGGAAGAGACACATTGTGGACCAGGACAGTCATTACCCCAGCCCCGGGAAGAGACACATTGTGTACCAGGACAGTCACTACCCCAGCCCTGGGAAGAGACACATTGTGTACCAGGACAGTCATTACCCCAGCCCTGGGAAGAGACACATTGTGGACCAGGACAGTCACTACCAAAGTCCTGGGAAGAGGCACATTGTGGACCAGGACAGTCACTACCCCAGTCCTGGGAAGAGACACATTGTGTACCAGGACAGTCAGTCATTACCCCAGCCCTGGGAAGAGGCACATTGTGCACCAGTACAGTCACTACTCCAGTCCTGGTAAGAGACACATTGTGTACCAGGACAGTCATTACCCCAGCCCAGGGTAGAGACAGATTGTGTACCAGAACAGTCATTACCATCACCATGAGTGGTTCGGTAGCACCACAACTGACCGAGCTGGCCGAGTCCTAAAGGACATAACTGCTAGACTGGGTCTGCGGTAGGTGGTGGGGGAACCAACACGAGGGAAGAACATACTCGACCTTGTCCTCACCAAACTGCCTACCGCGGATGCATCTGTCCATGACTGTATTGGTAGGAGTGACCACCGCACAGTCCTTGTGGAGACGAAGTCCCGCCTTCACATTGAGGATACCGTCCATCGTGTTGTGTGGCACTATCACCGTGCTGAATGGGATAGATTTCAAACGGATCTAGCAATGCAAAACTGGGCATCCATGAGGCGCTGTGGGCCATCAGCAGCAGCAGAATTGTACTCAACCACAATCTGTAACCTCATGGCCCGGCATATTCCCCACTCTACCATTACCATCAAGCCAGGAGACCAACCCTGGTTCAATGAAGAGTGCAGGAGGGCATGCCAGGAGCAGCACCAGGCATACCTCAAAATGAGGTGTCAACCTGGTGAAGCTACAACACAGGACTACTTGCATGCCAAACTGCGTAAGCAGCATGCGATGGACAGAGCTAAGCGATCCCATACCAACAGATCAGATCTAAGCTCTGCAGTCGTGCCACATCCAGCCGTGAATGGTGGTGGACAATTAAACAACTAAGTGGAGGAGGTGGCTCCACAAATATCCCCATCCTCAATGATGGGGGAGCCCAGCACATCAGTGCGAAAGATAAGTCTGAAGCATTTGCAACAATCTTCATCCAGAAGTGCCGTCCTGATGATCCATCTCGGCCTCCTCCTGAAGTCCCCAGAATCACAGATGCCAAACTTCAGCCAATTCCATTCACTCCACGTGATATCAAGAAATGACTGAAGGCACTGGATACTGCAAAAGCTCTGACAATATTCCGGCAATAGTACTGAAGACCTGTGCTCCAGAACTTGCCGCGCCCCTAGCCAAGCTGTTCCAGTACAGCTACAACACTGGCATCTACCCCGCAATGTGGAAAATTGCCCAGGTATGTCCTGGACACAAAAAGCAGGACAAATCCAACCCGGCCAACTACCACCCCATCAGCCTACTCTCAATCATCAGTAAAGTAATGGAAGGTGTCATCAACAGTGCCATCAAGCGGCACTTGCTTAGCAACAACCTGCTCAGTGACGCTCAGTTTGGGTTCCGTCAAGGCCACTCAGCTCCTGACCTCATTACAGCATTGGTTCAAACATGGACAAAAGAGCTGAACTCAAGAGGTGAGGTGAGAGTGACTGCCCTTGACATCAAGGCAGCATTTGACCGAGTATGGCATCAAGGAGCCCTCGCAAAACTAAGGTCAATGGGAATCAGGGGGAAAACCCTCCGCTGGCTGGAGTCATACCTAGCGCAAAGGAAGTTGGTTGTAGTTGTTGGAGGTCAAATCATCTGAGCTCCAGGACATCACTGCAGGAGTACCTCAGGGTAGTGTCCTAGGCCCAACCATCTTCAGCTGCTTCATCAATGACCTTCCTTCAATCATAAAGTCAGAAGTGGGGATGTTCGCTGATGATTACACAATGTTCAGCACCATTCGCAACTCCTCAGATACTGAAGCAGTCTGTGTAGAAATGCAGCAAGACCTGGACAATATCCAGGCTTGGGCTGATAAGTGGCGAGTAACATTCGCGCCACACAAGTGCCAGGCAATGACCATCTCCAACAAAAGAGAATCTAACCATCTCCCCTTGACATTCAACGGCATTACCATCGCTGAATCCCCCACTATCAACATCCTAGGGGCTACCATTGACCGAAAACTGAACTGGAATAGCCATATAAATACTGTGGCTACAAGAGCAGGTCAGAGGCGAGGAATCCTGAGGCGAGTAACTCACCTCCTGACTCCCCAAAGCCTGTCCACAATCTACAAGTCAGGAGTGTGATGGAATACTCTCCACTTGCCTGGATGGGTGCAGCTCCAACAACACTCAAGAAGCTCGACACCATCCAGGACAAAGCGGCCCGCTTGATTGGCACCCCATCGACAAACATTCACTCCCTCCACCACCGACGCACAGTGGCTGCAGTGTGTACCATCTACAAGATGCACTGCAGCAATGCACCAAAGCTCCTTCGACAGCACCTTCCAAACCCGCGACCTCTACCAACTAGAAGGACAAGGGCAGCAAATACATGGGAACACCACCACCTGCAAGTTCCCCTCCAAGTCACACACCACCCTGACTTGGAACGAAATCGACGTTCCTTCACTGTCGCTGGGTCAAAAACCTGGAACTCCCTTCCTAACAGCACTGTGGGTGTACCTACCCCACATGGACTGCAGCAATTCAAGAAGGCAGCTCACCACCACCTTCTCAAGGGCAATTAGGGATGGGCAATAAATGCTGGCCTGGCCAGCGACGCCCACATCCCGTGAATGAATTTTAAAAAAAGCCCTGGGAAGAGACACAATGTGCACCAGGACAGTCAGTCATTACCCCAGCCCTGGGAAGAGACACATTGTGCACCAGGACAGTCACTACCCCAGTCCTGGGAAGAGGCACATTGTGGACCAGGACAGTCACTACCCCAGCCCTGGGAAGAGACACATTGTGTACCAGGACAGTCATTACCCCAGCCCTGGGAAGAGACACATTGTGGACCAGGACAGTCACTACCCCAGTCCTGGGAAGAGGCACATTGTGGACCAGGACAGTCACTACCCCAGTCCTGGGAAGAGACACATTGTGTACCAGGACATTAAGTCATTACCCCTGCCCTGGGAAGAGGCACATTGTGTACCAGGACAGTCAGTCATTACCCCAGCCCAGGGTAGAGACAGATTGTGTACCAGAACAGTCATTACCATCACCATGAGTGGTTCAGTAGCACCACAACTGACCGAGCTGGCCGAGTCCTAAAGGACATAACTGCTAGACTGGGTCTGCGGTAGGTGGTGGGGGAACCAACACGAGGGAAGAACATACTCGACCTCGTCCTCACCAAACTGCCTGCCGCGGATGCATCTGTCCATGACTGTATTGGTAGGAGTGACCACCGCACAGTCCTTGTGGAGACGAAGTCCCGCCTTCACATTGAGGATACCGTCCATCGTGTTGTGTGGCACTATCACCGTGCTGAATGGGATAGATTTCAAACGGATCTAGCAATGCAAAACTGGGCATCCATGAGGCGCTGTGGGCCATCAGCAGCAGCAGAATTGTACTCAACCACAATCTGTAACCTCATGGCCCGGCATATTCCCCACTCTACCATTACCATCAAGCCAGGAGACCAACCCTGGTTCAATGAAGAGTGCAGGAGGGCATGCCAGGAGCAGCACCAGGCATACCTCAAAATGAGGTGTCAACCTGGTGAAGCTACAACACAGGACTACTTGCATGCCAAACTGCGTAAGCAGCATGCGGTAGACAGAGCTAAGCGATCCCATAACCAACGGATCACATCTAAGCTCTGCAGTCGTGCCACATCCAGCCGTGAATGGTGGTGGACAATTAAACAACTAAGTGGAGGAGGTGGCTCCACAAATATCCCCATCCTCAATGATGGGGGAGCCCAGCACATCAGTGCGAAAGATAAGTCTGAAGCATTTGCAACAATCTTCATCCAGAAGTGCCGTCCTGATGATCCATCTCGGCCTCCTCCTGAAGTCCCCAGAATCACAGATGCCAAACTTCAGCCAATTCCATTCACTCCACGTGATATCAAGAAATGACTGAAGGCACTGGATACTGCAAAAGCTCTGACAATATTCCGGCAATAGTACTGAAGACCTGTGCTCCAGAACTTGCCGCGCCCCTAGCCAAGCTGTTCCAGTACAGCTACAACACTGGCATCTACCCCGCAATGTGGAAAATTGCCCAGGTATGTCCTGGACACAAAAAGCAGGACAAATCCAACCCGGCCAACTACCGCCCCATTAGCCTACTCTCAATCATCAGTAAAGTAATGGAAGGTGTCATCAACAGTGCCATCAAGCGGCACTTGCTTAGCAACAACCTGCTCAGTGACGCTCAGTTTGGGTTCCGTCAAGGCCACTCAGCTCCTGACCTCATTACAGCATTGGTTCAAACATGGACAAAAGAGCTGAACTCAAGAGGTGAGGTGAGAGTGACTGCCCTTGACATCAAGGCAGCATTTGACCGAGTATGGCATCAAGGAGCCCTCGCAAAACTAAGGTCAATGGGAATCAGGGGGAAAACCCTCCGCTGGCTGGAGTCATACCTAGCGCAAAGGAAGTTGGTTGTAGTTGTTGGAGGTCAAATCATCTGAGCTCCAGGACATCACTGCAGGAGTACCTCAGGGTAGTGTCCTCGGCCCAACCATCTTCAGCGCTTCATCAATGACCTTCCTTCAATCATAAAGTCAGAAGTGGGGATGTTCGCTGATGATTACACAATGTTCAGCACCATTCGCAACTCCTCAGATAACTGAAGCAGTCTGTGTAGAAATGCAGCAAGACCTGGACAATATCCAGGCTTGGGCTGATAAGTGGCAAGTAACATTCGCGCCACACAAGTGCCAGGCAATGACCATCTCCAACAAAAGAGAATCTAACCATCTCCCCTTGACATTCAACGGCATTACCATCGCTGAATCCCCCCACTATCAACATTCCTAGGGAGCTACCATTGACCGAAAACTGAACTGGAATAGCCATATAAATACTGTGGCTACAAGAGCAGGTCAGAGGCGAGGAATCCTGAGGCGAGTAACTCACACCTCCTGACTCCCCAAAGCCTGTCCACAATCTACAAGGCACAAGTCAGGAGTGTGATGGAATAATACTCTCCACTTGCCTGGATGGGTGCAGCTCCAACAACACTCAAGAAGCTCGACACCATCCAGGACAAAGCGGCCCGCTTGAAGGGCACCCCATCGACAAACATTCACTCCCCTCCACCACCGACGCACAGTGGCTGCAGTGTGTACCATCTACAAGATGCACTGCAGCAATGCACCAAAGCTCCTTCGACAGCACCTTCCAAACCCGCGACCTCTACCAACTAGAAGGACAAGGGCAACAAATACATGGGAACACCACCACCTGCAAGTTCCACTGGGATGGGAGAATGAGAGAAACAGGTCAGAACACACGTCCAAAATCACTCCCAATGGTCACAATTACACAGGGGTCCATCCCACCCCCTGTCCCATTGGACAAATCATAGGTCGAGCCTCACTCCCATTGGTCACATTATTGAAGGTCCTTCCCACCCCCTCTCCCATTGAACAATTCACAGGGTCAAGGTAAACTCCCATTGGTCACATTACACAGGGGTCCATCCCACACCCTCTCACATTCGACAATACACAGGTCAAATCTCACTCCCATTGGTCACATTGCACAGGGTCCAGCCCACCCCCCTTGCCCCTTGGACAAATTATAAGTCAAGACTCACTCCCCAATGGGTCACGTTACACAGGGTCCAGCCCACACACCCTGTCCCATTGGACAATACACAGGTCAAGACTCACTCCCAATGGTCATATTACAAAGGGTCCAGCCCACACCCTGTCCCATTGGACAATACACAGGGTCAAGACTCACTTCCCAATGGTCACGTTACACAGGGTCCAGCCCACACCCCTGTCCCATTGGACAATACACAGGTCAAGACTCACTCCCAATGGTCACGTTACACAGGGTCCAGCCCACACCCTGTCCCATTGGACAATACACAGGTCAAGACTCACTCCCCAATGGTCATATTACAAAGGGTCCAGCCCACACCCTGTCCCATTGGAGAATACACAGGACAAGACTCACTCCCCCATTGGTCACATTACAAAGGGGTCCAGCCCACACCCTGTCCCATCGGAGAATACGCAGGTTTAAGACTCACTCCCATTGGTCACATTACAAAGGGTCCAGCCCACACCCTGTCACATTGGAAAATACACAGGACAAGACACACTCCCATTGGTCACATTACAAAGGGTCCAGCCCACACCCTGTCCCATTGGAGAATACACAGGTTTAAGACTCACTCCCAATGGTCACATTACAAAGGGTCCAGCCCACACACTGTCACATTGGAGAATACACAGGTTAAGACTCACTCCCATTGGTCACATTACAAAGGGTCCAGCCCACACCCTGTCCCATTGGAGAATACACAGGTTTAAGACTCACTCCCATTGGTCACATTACAAAGGGTCCAGCCCACACCCTGTCCCATTGGAGAATACACAGGTTAAGACTCTCAACTCCCATTGGTCACATTACAAAGGGTCCAGCCCCACACACTGTCCCATTGGACAATACACAGGTTTAAGACTCACTCCCATTGGTCACATTACAAAGGGTCCAGCCCACACCCTGTCACATTGGAGAATACACAGGTGTTAATAAACTCACTCCCATTGGTCACATTACAAAGGGTCCAGCCCACACAACTGTCCCATTGGAACAATACACAGGTTAAGACTCACTCCCATTGGTCACATTACAAAGGGTCCAGCCACAACCTGTCCCATCGGAGAATACACAGGTTTAAAACTCACTCCCATTGGTCACATTACAAAGGGTCCAGCCCACACCCTGTCACATTGGAGAATACGCAGGTTATTAAAACTCCACTCCCATTGGTCACATTACAAAGGGTCCAGCCCACACACTGTCACATTGGAGAATACACAGGTTAAGACTCACTCCCATTGGTCACATTACAAAGGGTCCAGCCCACACCCTGTCCCATTGGAGAAATACACAGGGTTAAGACTCACTCCCATTGGTCACATTACAAAGGGTCCAGCCCACACCCTGTCCCATTGGAGAATACACAGGTTTAAGACTCAACTCCCATTGGTCACATTATAAAGGTGCCAGCCCACACCCTGTCCCATTGGACAATACACAGGTTAA